>NC_133805.1:14801597-15117597 GCF_043250625.1 Sebastes fasciatus | reverse complement strand
TGAGGAGTGTTAATAATAATCATTGGCTCTATGCTAAGTAGATTCATGGGCACCCTTTGAACAAACATACACCATAATGTCCACCTACAGTATATCTCATCATCTAACTGCCTCCACTGTTCTTACCAAAGTTGTTGTCATCGCCCATATCCCGTCCATACTTAGTCATGCACTCCCCCAGGAGACCCTCAGGCTGGGGGTAGCCCGGACTCTTGACCTGCCCGCGCATTTTGGACACTGTGTTGAGCATGGTAAGCTTAGCCCTCGTTGCTGGATTGGGCTGGAGGTACTCTGATGTTTTATTGATGACTTCCACCACTGCTTTGCTGGTAATATCTGCTCTCTGGTGGTACAGGTTACAGAGAGAGATAATAATTAATATGTGTGTGCATAATATGCTGAATCTTATGCCTTCGAGAGTGTTTATGTAAGTGAAGAAAACATGGGTGACATCATTTAACTTGCAGTAAAACAAAATATAGACATTTTCTTAAAATGTATGTATGTTACCCTCTCGAGGTCCTTGAAGTCTTCATCAAGTTTGGTTCCCTCTGCACCTCCAACCTTCTCACTCACCAGCTGTGAACACAAAGAAATCAGAGTAATGAAGCATCTAACTAAAAACCCATTCAAACATACTTTGAGACGAGGGAACCGGAAGTGCTGAAAAGCTAACTCAATTCCAGGTTTTAGGACCCATTCCTGCAGCTCTCTATTCCAATGTCTGTCCAAATAATTGCAAATAGATATTTTTTCAAAATGGTTCAGCCCTATATCCAAAGGGAGGCCAACTACGAAACATTTTTTCAAGGACACTTCAACAGGGTGAGAAGCTGTTGTCAAAGGGACCAGACCTTCACAACTACACTGCTGTCTGTTTCCAAACTTGGATATTTAACAATTTCCACCATTTAATTTTTTTCCGGGCCTGGTTAACACGATTCTCAAACTCCAAGACATACCCATGTCAGTGGAGGAACCTCAAGTCTGTGTGATGGAATGTATGCTGAAAACTGGACTTTCTTCTCTACTGAGAGCCTCTGTTCCACAAGGACTTCTACTGAGGGTTTTCCTTTTTTCCAATCAGGTCAGCACACACACTGCAGTTTCCTACACTACCACCACATCCATGGATACTTTTACTAAACACACACGCCAACTACATCTTGCTCTCAATTCATATCCTGACTCACACATGGCACATACGTTCTCCATTTCTCATCCAGAGCAACACACTCTGAAATCCAGTGCAGTTGGCTGGCAGGCCAAACAGAGACTCATTGTGTGCATTTTCTCATTTAGTTCAACTCGGCACAGCTGTTGGCACCACACTGCGCATAAAACTCTATGACCAGATGGATCGATCAATCTCTCTAGTTTATATAATACACAGGCTTTGTAAAGTTATGTTGTAAGAAACAGTCAGTGAACTCTGAAAATACCCTAAGCACTGATTGCCAATTGATTCATGGGATATAATCCAGCCCTGCATGTTCCCTAATTATAAAAAGTCTAATAAACAGCATTTCAATTGCAATTAATGAATCTCTTGGTGCCAGATGTCATGACGTGGCATGTAGATGTGTGAAATCCAAACACAAACACACTTTCAGTGCCCCATCTGGTTTCATAATTGCCAGCACACGTTTTTTGCCCTCCATGACTAATAAATCTGCCCATCCTGGTCGGACGAGACTTGAGTATGTAATCTATCTTGAAAAAGTTTTAGTTGTAGTTATAGGACATTTAGATTTAAATTATGTATACCTTTTGTTACATAAAATTGTTAAAAGCTAAATCCAATTAAGTAAGGCTGTATATGTTTGCTTTGCAACTTGGCTGACATTTCTGTTAAGTCATTGATTGAATCAAGTGTATTTTTATGGCGGTATGATGTGGAGCTTAGGCAATTAAATGACATAATTGATTATCCTCCTCCACCCTGTTTTAATTTCTTTTCATAGCCTGAATGGCAAGAGGCAACATTAATTGGCCAGGCCTGTGCTAATAGAGGGCAGGGTGTTCAGCATAGGTATGGTCAGAGCTAAACAGTATGTCCTAATAGTTGAGGATTTCGCATTGGGAGTTGGCCAGTACTGTACTGTGGTGTTATCAATCCACCAGCACTACTTAAGTTTTGCAAAAGCTTATATGGAATATAAGATTTGTGTGTAATCACCCCTGGTTTGTTAATATTGCTATATTGTCAATGTACTGACTCAATCTGTGTCTACTGGATTGGCTACTTAAGAGCTGGAAGCTGGTTTGGGCAGAGTATTCACATAACAAGGATTCCAATACACACCCACCCACTTAGAAAGGAAGTGTCACTTGCATGCCACATAATGTTAGGCCAAAGGAAGGACCTGTTGCAAGACAGGTGTCGTCAAAACACAGGCCACCGGTTTTGCAGGCTATGTCTTGTTGAGCTTCATGTTTGTGGTGGGGGGTTTAGCTTTTAACTCGAGAGCCAACAGTTTTGTTTCTTTCGGAGAGGAATGAGTGCCATTTGAAATTTGGAAGCACAAGACAAACCTGACTCAATAAATCCAAGATGTTCAGACTACTGTGAATGTCTGCACACAATCTGGCAGTCAGACATTTGACAGACATGGCATCAAGTCACTGCCATTTGAATAAATATTTAACTTGCTTCTCTTTAAGCTTCCAGTTCCATCTGGCGTCAATCTTGTACTTTTAATTTTACATTCATGCTACATCTTTCACACAGTGTAAGAATAAAATTGGAGTTATAGTCCAAAATGAGATGATGTTCAGCAATGGAAACAGTATCGCCAAAGTTAAGAGCAAGGAATTAATAGTCTGTATAGTAAATAATCTCAGTGCCTGTATGACATATAGATCCTTTATATGTAGAGATAAATAACGGACTTCAGATCATGACTTTTCTATAATAAATCAGAATATAGGAGGTGTAGAAATAAAAAGGAGACACTTACAGCTGAGAGATGACATTGTGATATGAACTGTGGTATCACCACAACACTTGTCTTGAGACAAGTGTTTTGCAAACATTGTGTAATCCAACACGTTAGAGATAGCAAACAAGAACATCACTTTAGGAGGGTATTTACACTTGAGGGATGAATCACCTGCCGTTTAACATAACAGCAAAACACGACGAAACCAAGCACAAACCATCACATATACTTCCAACAGTATCTCCATCTTCAGAAACTCATCCTCCCAGTGCCTGACTTCTGTGTCAGGCATAAACTAAGACAAATTAGCGTTGATCTTGTACTTAAACGTTCATTTAGTGAAAATTCAGGGATACACTCTACGTAGTTAACTTTGTTGGACAAAAACTTGGCTCCATTAACGTTAACCTAACCTACCGTCGACTAACTTAATTGTTGTTGCTTAAGGTTAGCACAAATGATGGTCCAGCTAAAGTTAGAGCATAAAAACTACTATAGAAGCCAACAGTAAATAACTAAGTTGAATGTTAGCATCAGTTAGGATAACGTTAACAAACGTACACCATTTATACAGCCCAATTGTGGTCAAAGTATAAAAAAAGCGAGCTTACAGAGACTTCAGGTCGCATATAATGAAAATATTATAATAAAGACCAAGATGTTCCAGTGCAAGTGAAATGTTTGTGTCTGCAGGCATAAATACTTTTCAAACTGTATTAAGAAAATCTCATGTACAAATTTATATGCTGGCTTAATCCCTCTGAGAATGACATCATCTTGCGGTTGTCTGACATCAGATTTAGCACTACATGGTACCAATCACAGCTGTGGAGGCACTGGTATAGTTCTTTATATGTAAGGCATTGATGTATGTTTATATTTATATTAACATTTCTGTTTTTAATATCTTTCAATCATGACTTTTTATAGTGCTTCCTGTTTTGTAATGTATTATATGTAATGTATTGTTGTTTTTTCTTGTTTCTTAGTCTGCAATAAAGTTTGAATTGAATTGAAAAACGTCAATTTGCTAACTCTCTCTAGATTAGTTTTATCTTAACTTAGTGTACAATTAAGGGTTAACGCTGACTATTTCCTGTGAGTCACAACACATTTGACAGTTGTTGAAGAGTTTAATAACACTGTAGCTAGTCGTGTACTTCTCAGCAAGTTAAACCATTTCATATACGTTAGATAACTTTAGTGTTTAGCCAAGAAACCATGTTTTATAGTTAACTAACGTTACTAGTTTGGTTATCCAGCTAGTGTAAACTCGTAGTGAAAGTAACGCAGGGGTCTCTAGGCAACATGCGGCTCCGGAGCCACATGAGGCTCTTTAGCTCCTCTCCAGTGGCTCCCTGTGGATTTATAAACATGGAAATAAATAACTGTTCTTTGTTTACATTTTCCTTTTTATTTATCCTTGTTGTAGGTCTATGGTACGACGGAGTATTAGGGCCACATTGAGGAAAAAAATATAAATCTGAGATTTTGAGAATAAAGTCATAGGTTTACGAGAAAAACAAAAATAATATTATGAGAATAAAGTCATAAATTTACAAGAAAAAAAGTTGTAATATTATAAGAATAAAGTCAGAAGTTTACAAGAAAGAAAGTCGTAATATTGTAAAGTAGTAATTTTACGTGTTATTTTCTTTTTTACTCGCAAAGTTATGACTTTATTCTCGTAATATTACGACTTTGTTTCTTGTAAAGTTATGACTTTATTCTGTAAATCTCAGATGTTGTTTCCCTCAATATGGCCCTAATACTCCATCGTACATTTGCACTTTGTCCCTCACTGCATTAGATTTATATACTATATACTTAGACTATAAACTGCGTTACCTTCATCACAATGCTCAAATGTTTTCGGCTCCAGACAGATTTTGTTTTTTTTGTTTTTGTCTGAAATGTGTGTTTAGATAGTAAAGGCTTCTGACCCCTGTTCTAACGTTAGCTAAACTAGAGTAACAGTAAAGGGTTAACTAACTGTTGACGTTCCCTGTGAGTCACAACACATCTGACAGTTGTTGAAGAGTTTAATAACAACATAGCAAGTCGTTTACTTCAACTTAAAACGTGTGTTTAGTCAAGAAAACATGTTTTATAACGTTAGTTAACTAACCACTTCTGGTTAGCCAGCTAGCTAACGTTAGCTTGAAGCTAGCGTCACCTCCCACTGAAAGTAACGAGAGTTGGTTAGCATAAGCTAAGCTATCGGCTAATGTTGTTTTCCTCTGTTAGAAAGTGTTGTTTTTTACCTGACTCGCTTTGTAAAACTGCTTCTTAAATCCCGCGACGGACATCTTTGCACCGTCAGTGTTGAGTCCACCTGGACCTCGACGTTGGAAGATGTGTTTTAAAGTAGTTTCTGTGTAGTTTGTAGTTGTAGAGAGACAGCAGCCGACGAGCTACACGTCTTCAAACTTTGCACCGTGGATGTGAAACTTGCTTAGCAACCACAGTTTCCTGGCTCCATCTCCATGTGGGAGGTTTCTTCCTCTCCTGCTGGATAAAGTGGGTCAAAACACACCACGCACACACACACACACACGCACACACACACACACACACACACACACACACACACACACACACACACACACACACACACACACACACACACACACACACACACACACACACACACACACCAATCATGCATCCACGCATCCTTCTTTCTTTGCAAAATTACATAATGATAGATTTGCTGACTTTGACTTTAGCAGTGACAGACATCCATTAGATTAACACCCATACAACAAACAGTGGTGTAAAGTAACTAAGTACTGTACTGAAGTTTAATTTCCATTTGATGCCACTTTATACTTGTACACCACTACATTTTAAAAGTAAATATTGTACTTTTTAAACCAATACATGCATTTTTTAACTTGAATCACTAAACAGATTCAGATTAATAACACAAAATAGAATCAACAAATTAATTATGATGTAAAAAATACATTATTTTCTATGTATCTATTCTATGTCTGTCAGCTCGTTGTTTTCTAGATAAATATTGTACTTTTTAATCCACTACATTTATTTGATAACTTTAATCTCTATATTGATTAAGATTAATAACACAAAATAGAATCAACAAATAAATGATGATGTAGAAAATACATAATTTTTATGTATGTCTCTATTCTATGTCTGTCAGCTCGTTGTTTTCTGTCATTGTTGATATTTGTCTGTTTACATACATGTGTCCATGCCCACTCTTGACTGTTTTTGTTGTCTGTTTATTTGTTTATATGTCAGCTTATTCGCCCCTACTTTTTTGTTTTTATTTAGTTTTTTTAAGTAATATGGTTTGAATAAGATTGATTATTATTAGTATTATCACTTTTCTTTTCCTTCATTGGCTATTAGTTTGAAAAAGAATGAAAACAAAGTCAATTTAGTCCTCCGAAGAGGGGGGTGGTGGCAGGCCAAAATAAATTAATTGATTAATTAATTAATTAATTAATTAATAACTAAAACACTTACTTTTAGTACTTTACATATATTCTGATACTAATACTTTTCTGCTTTTACTTGAGTAACTTTTGAATGCAGGACTTTTACTTGTTGCAGAGAATTTCTACACTGTGGTATTACTACTTTTGATTAAGTGAAAGATCTGAGTACTTCTTCCGCCATTGCACATTACTTTACGGTGTATTGCTGCAACCAGAGAATGGTTAGATTTTCTGATTGATAAATTACGTATATGATTAATCATTTATCAGAATTGTTGCAGAGGATGTTTTTGTCAATTGATTAATAGACATTGCACTCTTAAGGTAATGGCATGGAAGGAATACAGCATGCACACAACCCAAATGCTGGTCCGTGATTTAAAAACAGAGTGGTTGTGGCCATTTACATATGCATGATTATTATATCAGATCAGTGATTTTAGAGACGTCTGATCAGTCAACAATATGCAAAGACCCATCATACATGCATATCAACAAATTCAAGTTCAAATAAGACTCAATGAAGCATTTCAAAAGAAAAAGAAACCATTTATTACATTCTTAAAACCACATATAATGTATCCCATTGGACAACAATATATATCGAGCTGTGTAACTCAGTTACTCTTGGACTAGTAATATACCTCTTGTACATTTTGTCATACAGGGAAAGAGAAGGGAGACAAACTATTGTTTTTTTGTTTGTACCTAATCTTTCTTCAATTAAAAAAAATAGATCACTGACTTTACAAGACAAAAGTGGAGACACGTAAAGAAAAAGGTGGATAAAAGACTGACAAATAAATGAAAATCACAGCAAAAAGAAACATTAAACCCTAATAATGAATTCATTTTTAACGCTAACTGATTTGTTTGCTTTTTTTATAATTCCTATGTCTTTTAAATTTGATGTCACAATATTAGGACAGAATGGGAAGGGCTTTTGACACTTTGTGAGTAACATTCACAAAAAAATAGAACTTACGTCCACAGTGATTATGGTTACGGGTCTCATCTTAGGTGCAAAGGTGTGAGGAGCACGAGGCTAAAAGACGACACTGGTAATAAAGGGACAAGAGACCACAGCTAGCTCCCTGAGCGGTAGGCGGCAGGTCCTCGGACTCTGCTCGAGAACTTCACAGCACCCCGAGTAAGACATCATCATCATCATCATCATCATCATCGTTGTCTCAATGCTATAACAACCTTCAGAGAGCGTGTTATTTATGTACATGAAAAATGTAAACAGTTATGGGTGACCTTGTGTGACAGATATGGAATAAAAAAAACAGATTGACTGAAAACTATTAAGTCTTACTGGCATTGAGGCCCAACTCAGGGGGGCAGCTGGTAGCTCTGTCTGGCCTTAGACTAGTGTCCAGTGAGAAAGAGGAAAGTATAAGTGCTTGGTGTTTGGACAAGTGTTGGGTTAGGGACTACAGGAGAGAGAGGAACAGCAAATGTACAAAATAATACAGTTGCTCCAACCAGCAAAGGAGGGTTTATGATACGTAGTATGGATCGCCGTCGTTCCGGCTTTTAACCAACTGAAACGGTATGAGTGAAAGACAGTTATACTACACCGACTGTACTGACTGCTGGTTAGAAACAGGCGGGGAGACCCTGTGTATCCCGATGTATTATACAGTTCATGAAGTCATCTTTTGCCTTGCGTTCTCTGTTCCTTAGTGTCCTTGTTTGTCCTCTTGTCTCTTTAGGCAGACTGAAAGCTCTCAGTTTAAATGCAAACACAACGATTTTTTTCGCCTTTGTTTGGGTACACTGTCCTCCCCCATAGCTGTGTCGCATCCGCAACAAGTGTCCACCCCGTCGCTTGCATGATGACCCAGCTGGGGTTTTGTCGTCAGGGCAAGAGGGGATTGTTGCCATGGATACCTGAGAGTACTGTCAGGAGAGGAAGTAGTCCAGAGAACGATTTCAGAGTCCAAACATCCATCTTTTTCTCCACATCTCACTCTTTCTCTCGCTTTCTCTCTGAACTGAACTCGCACATTCTAACTCTCTCCATATACTTATATAGTCATCTATTTACATTCTTATTTAAAATATTTTGTTTATAAATGTGTATATAAATTAAAGATAATTTCATCTTGTCCTGTCTCTAAGTGGCATTTACAAGGAAAGGGGTGCGTGGGACTGAGGTTTCTCATTGCATTACAAGAGCCTACAAAAAAAGGCAACACCGAACATCATCTAAATGTGTGTGTGAAACCGGTTCTCAGCTGATTAAAGAGGTTGTGAGTCATATGTCATATCTGTGTGTTTCTTTTCATATCAGAGAAAAATGACTCATGATGTTGGTCCCTAAGTGATGGTCAGGATATTGTCTGTATGAATACGCGGGCGTACCATACCGAGATGTATTAATATAGAGAGAAATATTATTATAGTGAGACCTGTGGATCAACACGACTTCCTTCTAATACTTTTGTGTAAAACTCTGTCTCAGAGTGGCAGGGTTTCTACATTCACTGTTGTTGGGTTCTGACTTGTGCACTGGTGTTTATCGTTGAGGTACATTCATAACTGGTTAGGTGATCCACAGTGGATCTGATGTTAAACTTAGAGCTCGGAGCTGTCTCATGCCAAGTGGGCTGTTATTATTATTACAACGCCCATCCGCTTGTTGTTTAATGCTACAATATGCAGAGGACCATGAGCATGTGTGGTCTGTAGTGTAAGGTGCTTTTGCCTGCTGGGAAAGTGGAGGACTACTTTGGGATCACGGGAGACGGAATATTTAAAGTCCTGGATTGTCTCGTAACTGCTGGTTGTCGAGCTTCAACATCTCTATCCTTCTCTGTCTCTCCTTTTTTTTTGCTTCCCTACTTCTTAATAAACTCTCTCCATCTCTCTTGTCTGTCTGTCTAGCTGTCGGTGGAGTCCGGCAGAGACATCTCGCTGCCAAATACTTCCCGGTACAGTGGTGGGAAACTGTAGGCGATCTCTGGGTGGACCAAACGGAAAAACTCAAGTTTATCAACGTGGAGGTTACAGATGGACTTCATTGTGGGCAGCTTGGACACCATCTGTGGGGGACAGAAGACATAGAAAGGTAAGCTCATGTATGTGTGTCTATATAAGTGTGTACATTTGTTTGTGTTTAAGAAGAGTTGTGTCTTCACCTTGTCCAGTTTCTCGTCTGAAGCGCCGCTCTTGTGTAGACTGTGCTGAATAGCCAGGTAGACTTTCTCCTGGAGTTTCTGAACCTTTTGGCCTTCTGTTAGCCAGGGTCGATCTACACAAAAGAATTAACCCATTAACATGCAGTTTTGTTTCTCCTTAAGTAGCTTTAATCCACATTGTCCCACAGTATACATTCTGTGTCAGCTCCTCATTGACGTGATATGATGTTTACACTGAGTGAAATATTAAAATCCAAGACTGTTTCTTTCATGGCTGCACCATTCAATCAAAGGGAAATATATTACAAGCGTTGCACATTATTTTTACACATTTTCCCCAAAATTCAGCCTGACATGTTAGGTATATTTGGAGAATTAAAAATAAGTTCTGCGAGTTCAAACAACGTTTGGCTTCGCAGAATGAACGGATCGGTGGGCTGCTGCTGCTTTTAAAAATGTTAAGCATTTTTTTAAGGGATGATGTCATGTACTAAGTCCCTTCTTTGCTTTGTAAAGTCAGAAGTTGATACGTAGACACATGGGGAAAAATGACCAGTTTTATAACGAAAAACCTTCACAAGTTAGTGAAATAATCTGCAATAACAAATTGATAATGTGTGACACTTCTACAACAAAACATATTGTGTCTGGACATCCAACAGTCTCTCGTGAATATCAGTGTGGCCATCTTTATTAAAAGACAGAACAGCATTGATTAGACTACTATGATTTAGCAATATAATGTGTGTCTATGCATGTATGTGTGAGCAAGAAAGGCATAAAGGAAAAAAAATGCTCACCAGGAGATAAAAGAACGGCAGAGCTAAACAGAGCCATCTCTTCGTCAGACAGCTGTAGACGACAGAGTCCTTTTCCCAGGTCAAACACTGCACTGACCAGGTCATCACAACCTGCATAAACACAGGAAATCAATACATTCAATGTCAACAGTAATAGCATGAAGATCTTTAACAGTCCTGCTTAATTGAATTAACTGACACAGGAGATACCTGAGATGAGTGAGGATTATGTTTCTTACTCCGTTTGCTAATTTTTGACTTACTGGCCAAGAGGGGAAACTCTGGCTCTTCTTAGTGTGAAAATTACAGCTGACCCTTATAGAGTCCTTCTAAGAACAGTTACCACAGATGAGTAATTCATTATTTTAAATGACCTAAATCAATGCAGAGGTTTTTCTGTAGGAGCATTTTCTTAGGCACTAATGGTGATTACCGCACAGCACAGCAAAGTGCGTGTGAAAAAAGACTTTCTAACTTACAGAGAGTGGGAAACGTTAAGAGGCTTTCCTGTGTCACCCTGTCAGAGCTTACACAACAACATCTGATCCTCACCAAGTGCTTTGAAGAACTGAGCCGGGGCGAACTTCCCATTGAAGAAAATGGTGCTGTTGTTGACGTTGAAAGCTCGGCACATGCGTATGAGGAGGACCTCCAAACAGCCTGGAAGGGTAGCCACAGATAGAGCCAAAGACATGGAGTGGATTGGAGACAAAAAAAAACAGGAAGGAGCTAAAGTTAGCAAGTTTTAGACTTTGTTTACTTTGCAAGGAGGAACTCTGTGAATCAAGTATTTGAGATGCGAGCATTTTTTAGACACTGACCTGCTTTCAGCAATATAATCTGATCATTCTGGCACAGGTCCATGAAGCCAGCAATGCGTTTGGCAAACTCCACCACATACTGAATGGCGTTGGTGATGTGGTGTGCACACTGCTGCCACATCCACTCAGCTGACTGGAAAAAGTGACACAACAAAGTGTTACAAGTCCATTGACATCCCTTCAGCATAAATACTTTCTTAGAAGTTGTTCAACATGAGATTAAATTCAGTTCTTGCACTGACCGATAATACAGATAACAGATAATAAAACTATATATCAGCAAAGCAATCTAATTAAAGGAACAGTGTGTAACATTTTGGGGAAAAGTAAAAGTACTAAAGTAGTGTTATTATTGTAAGGATGGCCTCTGAACGAGGCGAACGGCGTTACCCCGGTTTTGCACTAGGTGGCTCACGTAACCACAGTCTTGGAAAGGGAGGAATGAGCGGAGGGGTACTAAGTTGGTTGCAATCTGCAACCACACCACCAAATCCTACACACTGCACCTTTGAGTTTGTTTAAAAAGATATATTTATATCTGATATTGTATATTAACACTCTAGTATTAATACATTTCTAAATATATGTGACGACAGCAGACTTGACAGACACCACATGGGATTTAAAGTGTGCACCATGTACCTTGTTTTGAAAAGCACGCGTTTCCTCAGGTGCGTATTGTGCCCAGGTGAATCTCTTCATGTCTTCAGCGCTGTACTGACACGTCTCCAAGTGAGACTTGACGATACTCTGAGTGATGCGCTCTGTGAAAGAAAAAAACAGATAAGCATCTCACTCAGGTCGTTTGTGGCGTAACGGCGGTGTTATTTACATACACACAGATCATGGCAGTGTGGCCTTGAATAACTAGATGCTTTATTTTGCACCACTCTGCTGTTACGTTAGTGTCACTGATGCCCCAAACAAGATTAACTGCTTATGGCTCATTTATTCATTTTATCTCCGCAGCTGTTAGGATCTTTTCCACTTCCTGCGCTTATAACACCACCAACATTTACTCATTGCTTCCTTTAAAAGTCCCCAGAGCTGTATTCAAAGCAGTTTGGTGTAGCCAGCAACCATAAAGATGTAAAATAAAATACAAATGTATTCTTCCTCAAGGCCTCCAGAAACACTTCTCTAAAAAAAAAATGCATCCGTACCTCTTTAAATACCACAACACCATCATCCCTTTATCTGTCCCTGTTTCTGAGTTTATACTGCTGCCTGTTTCATGTTGCTTGTTTTGCCCATTTAGTCTTGTGTTTGTCCTGTTTTGCTATCTGCCAAGTATCATTCTGGTTCTTCTTTTTTTTGCAAACCTGTTTATGAGATATGTCCTTGTGCTTTATCTTTGTTTTTTATTGAATAAATTTTTTGCTTATTGCATTTAGTTTTATTTCATTCATAATATAATTTACATTCTGAAATAAAAGCAGATAATGGCCAGGGGAAAACTAAATGACCACAACAGTTACTGTACTACATTTTTATTATATCCAACAGTACAACATACTCTTTTTCCTTTTTTTCTTTTTTTTTTTTACCAGAAATACTGTTATTAGAGCTGTAACGATTAGTCGACTAATCAATTAATAAATAATTGCCAACTATTTTGATAATTGATTAATTGTTAAAGTAATTTTTCATGCAAGAATGACAGGAAATGTATGTTTTCAGCCTCTCAAATATGGAGATTACCCGCTTCTCTCGGTTTTATATCATATTAAAGTGAATATCTTTGGGTTTTGAACTGACAAAATAAGACATTTAAAGACATCACCTTGGACTTGGAGAAACTGGGATGGAGATTTTTCACTATTTTCTGACATTTTTCGACCAACTGATTAATCAAGAAAGTAATCGTCGGATTAATCGAAAATGAAAATAACAGTTAGAAAGGAATAATGCTGCCTGAACTTCTGTTCAGTGACTGATTTAATGTAAATGGAAGAAGTGTTGAGTTTGCAATAAGATCATGCAGCAGGAACTTTGCATGGAAAACGGGAGAAATGGGACAAAATATAAAAAGGGAACCTCACAAATAAATGCCTGTCTCTTATAATATCCTGTCACAAGTACCGGCCTGGTTCTCTAAAAAGCCCTATAAAAGCCCCGACCACTATTTTAGAGTTTAAGGTATTGTCGTACTCTCTGTGTTAGGTAATGAGTGAATAAAAGAAGAATTGATTTGTTATTCATTATTGTCAGTACTCACCCAGTTCTGTTATTGAGCAGTCATCAGGCAGATGGTCCAGCAGTGAGTGTGTATGTCCCAGCAGCGTGTGAGTGTGTGTGTGCAGGAGCTGGATTCTGTTGCCGTCCGCCCCGTCCGGCATCGTCTGCTGCGGGGAATTCTGATTGGACAAGGATGAAGAAGAGGACGAAGCGGAAGATGAGTTGGAGGTGTTCCCGGTGCTGGCTCCGCCGCCGAGCAGCTCCAGGCTGCAGTACTCGCTGGCCTCTTCGGGGGTGAGCGGCAGGTCGAACAGGTCGGGCAGCGCCGCGATGTCATCCAGGTCGCTGAGGGTGGAGCTGGAGCCCCCGCTGCTGTAGGACCGGCTCAGACCCTCTTCACTGTCCTCCCCACTGACGCCGTCCTCCTTGGGTAAGGACAGAGCGGTAGCGCCCCCGCCTGTCGAGCTTACGCACTCCTGGGACTTCTGGTGTTTTTGCACTTCAGCGTAGAGGCTGTCGCGCTGCTTCTTGGACATACGACCAAACTTGACCGCTGCAGAGAGAAAATACATATTTTATTAATATTTTTTTCTTTAGCACATAGAGTTTGCTGCGGCCAAATGTAATAAGTTTCACATCTGTTTCCTACAGCTGTCATTTCAATCTAATTGTGAGATATTTCTGGCTCACATACTTCTGCCACCTTATCTATAAGTACTGTATGTTCCAGTCCCTATATACAGTTTACATGCTGACAGCCCATCACCTCTTCAGCCTGTATACTGAAGAGGGCTTCAAATACTCCTGGTATCAGCTTTAAATTAAAGGAACATGCATACTGGGATTCGATGGAGAAACACATCTACTAAACTTCTATCGCTAGTGAAGTCTTAGCTGTGGTAAATTATTAAGTCATGGTTACAGGAAGTGCATTAAGAGGACACAGTGCGTTCTTTGTGTGCGTTTACCGTCTCTGCTCATGCCCAACGCCAGACACTTCTGTAAGCGGCAGTGCTGGCAGCGGTTACGGTTAGTTCGGTCGATCAGGCAGTTCCTCTGACGGGAACATGAGTACATGGCATTGTTCTGCTGGCTGCGACGGAAGAAACCCTAGAAACACAAACAAACACACGCATGCAAGCACCGTAAATGACGAGCACACTTTGACATAGAACAGGTTGGTTGAAGTTAAGAATGGTAGCTTGGTTCACTCTCTGTGCTTCTTGCTCCTCACCTTGCAGCCTTCGCAGGTGATGACTCCATAGTGGATTCCTGAGGACTTGTCCCCGCAGATCTTACAGGGGATGACCTCGATCTGAGCTGCAGGACCAAAAACAACATTGACAAGAGAGGTCAGATCTACATACTTTAAGTGAACTAGAGGTTAGACGGATCGGTCAACGTCAATAAGTGCAGCAGTTACATCTTTTGCTTGTTTGACACTATGAGTCTGTTGCCAAAACACTTTCACAGAAGCCCACATTTGACATATATTGAGCGCCAGATTTTATCCAAGATCTTGTCACTGATTTTCTTCATGAATAATATTTCTCTTCCTCTTTGGCCCCTATCTCTGATGTTACCCCGTAGACAGTTATGTGTCTCTTAATACTCTCCATTTATTTGTAGCCTTTTGGGCATACTGTCAATAAACTACCCATTCCCAGTGATATGCTAATGATACAACTGTACAGTAAGTCCCACTTAAACCTGACAAGATGGCCAAATTAACCCGCATTTAATCCTCTTTTAAAGTGATGATTGTAACAGAACGTCTTCCCGCTTAATGACAAAAAATATTAGATCCTTTTATTTCAATTCTTGGCGGCTTCTCCATCACTATAATACAAGCCAGCCGTTTTCCAAGCATGGTTTTTGGCTCTCTCTTTTGCTGGTCATTAATGTTTTACCATCATGTTTTCTCCAGCTATAAACCTTGGCCAAAATTAGCTGCTTTGTAGACCTTGAAAAGGACGGCCAATGCTTTTATCTTGTCACAGTTAGACTGCTGTGACTCTGTGTACTCCGAGCTCTGTAAACGCCTATTAATCTCTCTGCCTCCAGTCGATACAAATGCAGCTGCAAGGCTTTTAACAATATTTAATTTGAGTTTTTGATTCATGATTTTCATCATTATGAGGAAATCATTAACACATTTTAGAAACAAAGGCAAAGCCTGAGTGTAGTCATCAAAGACAAAAACACATCCAGGAATGGATCCAGTGAGTCAGCAACAATGCGACATTATATTTCTATTCCTTTTTCTACTGATGGCAACAACCCTGCAGATAAACTGCCCCACAAGAAGCCCACGAGAGAAGATAACTTGCCATGAACTGTGTTAGTCTTCACCCTTCATGCGGCCCCCATGAAGGGAACAGAGTACACAAACAGATAGGGAATCACATGATGACACTTGCACACATGACACATGCACAAAGACTCCTTCTTTCTAGGCCGAGGAGAGAAAAGCAGCAGCAGATACATCCTAAGATAGTTGTTGCTCGGCTCAGTTTTAGACTGATTTACAACATTTGTACCATGTTGTATGGAAAACCACTTGTGATCGGGAGGGAATTGTTGCACTCTTAGGTACTGGAAAACACAACTTTCCACTTCTTTTCCCCTTTAATGGCACAGTCTCTTCTCTAAAACCGTTGACTAAAATACTCCAACTGATCAGGGCAGCTGCAGGCATGCGATGGAAAAATATCTCCTCTCCCTCCCTTCCTCTCTTTCTCTCAGGTTCCCATCCTCCCCTCCCTCATCTCACGATTATATAACTCTCGTCTGTGAGCATTCCTCACAACACTCATTCAGCAGGCCCACTCTAGCAACACCGACGACCCGCCCCTGCTCAGGCTCTCTGTTTCCTACTGGCCGAGCGGCGCTCGCAGCCTCCTTGGTATTGGCTGAGTCATCCGCCATTCGGGCGCTGTAGCCTGTCAGCCCATGTGGACATTCTGTCCCACTGACACACTTTCCCACTGCAGGGGGAGAGGGAGGAGGGAGGCGTGCTCGATCCCGACTCTCCGTGGACCAGTTTTAAGGTGGAGCTGAACAATGCTCAGACTTCCCCGTAAAACATCTCCCTTAAGGCCTGTCCAAATCACAAAACTGTTACGCAACAATTAACCATGCATGCCAATGATAATAACCCCTAGAAAAACTGCACAAACCAGTTTGGTGCCCAACACAGGTGATTTCACATGAGGCTATTTCTGTATGGACTGATTTCAATGCAACAATCAAACACTCTGCTGTTATTAATCACGTTTGATTTGACTGTAACAACCCATACTGTACATGGCAACAGTCCACTCAAAGCAGACACACTCTGAACTTGAATGTCAGCTATTCGGCCCACCCTCCCACTCCCCCAGTCTTTGACATTGAGCCGCTGCTTCAACCCGGTCTATTCTTGTCCTGTGCTGAGAGCCAGAATTACACAGATGCCCGGCCGCCCACCCCCGTTGCCACAACCACACATACGTGCTTTCTCACCCCTCGTCTCTGACACTCTGCAGATTACCCAGGCACAACCCAGAGACAGTTAAATTTAATTTACAGCCTTTATGTTCCCTCGTTTAATGTGATGGTCTTGTTTGTGAGCTGGTAAATGATAAATTACTATCCAGTTAAACCAATTACCTACATAGGAAGAATCAATGAGACGTCTTGAAGACTTGTAGCGCTGAACCAATAGAGAAAACCTAGGGGTGCAGCTAACAATTATTTTAATAATTGATCACTCTTATCCATTGTTGATTAATCGTTTGCTTTAAAAACATCACAAAATGGTGAAAAACGCCCTAAACGTTGGACCAACTGTCCAAAACCTATCCATATTCTGTCATATAAGATAATGAAAACTGCCATTTATGCCCATTGGAGAAACAACAAGTGCATTTTCTGCATTATTGTTTCAAACGTGACTTTGACTTTCTGTCTTATCTACTAATCGATTAGTTGACCAATCGTTTCATCTCCCAGATAATGGGATAACTTAACAGATTCGACACATTCAACTGTCTAACAATGCAAATAAAGACACAGCAGCAGCTAATGTTAAAGCAACATTTACCTTTGACCCTGAATATCAGAGCTGACCTGCACTAAAACACCAGTCTCAGGCATCTGACCTTTAGCTCTCTGGAGAGTGTCTGCATTCCAAGAAGATCAATACCAATCCTGCTTTTTGCTAACATGATGAATGAGGGCTGCGTGCATGCAGCGCTTTCCATTTTCTAAACCCAGCAACACATTGACTAAAGTCACCAAATGCTGGCGTGAAATGTGACAAATGAGTTGAAATTACGCAAATGGCAAACAAAGGATGGTGTTTGAGCAGCGGGACGGCCATGCTGAGTGAAGGCACACCCAAGCCTTTTCACAAAATGAACTGAGGACACAGTTCAGCTACAAATACGTTGGCCCCAAGTGCGTTTATCAGCCAGTTAAATGTGTAACCGTGTTATCTCTACAAAAGGCTAATTCAATAGGGGCGAGGTAGAGAGAGAGGCCGAGACAAATCACTGACGTTTTGCTTCACTTCCTGGGATCTAATGTGAAACAAACAGCCAATAATCCTCCAGCAGCATCCCCCCCAACTCTTGGTCTGTGTGTAAAACAGTCAGTATGTCAGCGTTTCAATATATATCAAAGTAAAAAAAGATTAATTTTGACCCTCCACATGTTCACCGTCACATATGTGCAAACACACACACATCACTTCTGTTTTATAGTTTTATAACCTGTTCAGGCTGTTTGCTTATTGTGCAAGTAAGGGATAATGTACAGCGAGCCGGGTTCATTTCGCAATACTGGTGCAATAAGTCACAAACCAAAATGCCCTTGAGCATCAGACTGACGCGACGCTCAATGGGACGGTGTTCTTTTTTAATTTTTTTTAATTAACTCGGCATAAGAAAGACGAGAAAACACAATCAACAGGCGGTGAGGGGCCTTGTGCTGCAGCACTTGTTGTGTCATGCCTCACAGTTGGGTGTAGGCTCACAGCGCAGCGCAGAGCTGCATCACAACAATCCACTGTGGCTGTCCTCGTCGCTTTGTCGTCTTCTTAATATCAACGACAATGTTGGCGCGCAGGAATGTTTTCCAGATCTTTCTATTTCCGTAACACGAGGTGTTTACAAAGCCTCAAGGCCTGCGGCGATGAACACCCTCTGCTTGAAGTGTCTTACTGATTACACTTGAGACCTTGCAGCACGCAGCTCTCACTAAATAATGTTGTTTTACTCTGTAAGGATTATTCTGCTTGGAAAACGACTTCACTCACATACTCAAAATGCATATAGGGTCTATACAAGCTGGCTGTCCGGCCGCTGGTGCATTCAAATCAAGGGGCTCTATTTTAAAAGATGCAAATACCAGCAGAGGCCAAGCTGAGGCCCACAGAGGGGGGATTAGAGCAGAGCTAAGAATGCCATAGGCCTCTTCTACCAGTGTGTGTATCTTATGATCTTTATGTCTGTATGTAGTAAAACATTCTGAAGAAGTATACTCTGCTATCCAGTACACAGAGGTCTGGTCATCACAACAGGCCTCTAAAAGTCTGTCAGCCTGCCAAAGCTGCTGGAATGACTCAACAGTTAGTAGTTGTGATTGAAAATGTGCGTATGCATGTTCAAACTGGGCTAAAAAAAATGCTGACGTGCTTTTTCTAGCGAGGGAACGACAGGTTGAGTAACTAACCTACAATTTCAGTGCAGTGAGCTAAGAAAGGGCCATGCTTTGTTTACATTTGGATATCCTGCCAGAAATGGAGCCTCCCTCCACCAGAGGCCTCCTCGGCTTCGTCCTCCCTCACTCCCCCCCCCAAATAAATCCATCTCTTTCCTCCCCTCAACAAAAACAACAAAACAAAAATTTCCTGTCCTGTACAACAAAAGGTTGCAATGCGAGACGAGATTGTTGTTACACAAGAACACAACCAAAAGAACTATGTTCCCTTTCATGTGTATCCAGTTGTGTATGTTTCCAATGCAAGAGATGTGTTTCTGTGAAGAAATTACATCTTTTTCATATCAATTCACTATTCAGTGTTTCTTGAGGAGAAATGCGTTTGAGTGGTTTTGAGAGAAAGACAGTTAAAGCAAGTGATGAAAACTAGAGTTTTGCATGGAATTGAGCTCAGAATGAAGGTTTGATGCTTTGAGGCCAACTACTATGTAACATTTTGGAAAACTATGTTCCCTTTTATATTCATGCTGATTTATATGTTTCCAATATAAGAGATGTGTTTCTGTGAAGAAATTACATCTTTTTCATATTAATCCACTTTTCAGTGTTTCTTGAGTGGTTTTGGGAGAGAAAGACAGTTAAAGCAAGTTTAGTGATAAAGATTTTGCATGAAGATTTTTGTGAAATGAAATGCAAAAAAATCCCCCCCAAAAAAACCAATGCCACCTGTGTTACCTATTTTCTTTTATTATAGGGCTATTTAATTTAAAGGATAATTGGATGTTACTGATAAAAACTATCAGATGGCTGTATATAAACCTTCCTCGTTAATAACAATGATCTGCTGCCCTCTGCCCAAGTTCAAACTGATCCTCTGTCATGGAGCGACAGGCCGACCGTCAGTGCGCGTCTGTAGCCGCACATGGCGCTGCACGCCCGGCGGCACGGCGCTTCCCACAGCCTCTCCACCTCCCTCCGCTGCTGCCTATGCTGTATAACGTTGGGTGACATAACTAGGTCAGTGGAACAGCCAGATCCCTCTCTCCCTCTGTGCACTCACACAGCCGGCCATGCTGGCACAGCCATCACACAACAACAACCACCACCACAAACTACACCAACACTGCTCAGACTAATCTTGTCAAATCTGCAAAATGCTGCAAAAGAAAAGTTTGCAAAGCATCTTCAGAAATATTTTTTATCTTTCAAAAAATATAAAATAACATAAAATGAGATGATTGACTACAAATAAATGCCAGAAAATGTATAATCCTTTAAAGCGAATGTGAGCAAAACTATCAGTTTTTAATTCACCTGATCAGAAAGCTGAGAAACTCGCATAACATCTGGATTACATAATTGCAGTTTTGATTAACAACAACCTCCTCTCATGCCCCTCCCTCTCTCTTATTGCATAACTCTTACATGGATCCCCCTGGCAAAAATGTACAGAAGGACTCCCAGGTGAGATAACCACTCGTACTTCTTACAAAAAACACATTTTGGAATCATAAAGCAAAATTACGCATGCATGCAATTGGATCCTTGGGACTGATTTCATCCTAAATAAACTTCCTAATAAAAACAGGATTAATCTGGTTGAGTATTTTCACTCATGCTTGAACAACATGCCTCCAGCTGTGTGCCATTGCATGTTGAATCTCCAGTGTGGAGCATGTCAGACAGGCAGCAGTCCTCGAGGCTCTGTGCAGCTCTAATAATCCAGTCAGTCATGAGGGATTAATGCGCACTGGGAGAGAAAAACAGGCGCACTTCACTCCTCCAGTCCTCCAGTCCTCCTCCAGTGCGCACACATGTGGCCGTACAAAAACCACAAGTTCAACTAAACATGCACAGATTTATTGCGAAATAAAAAGATCAAACTTACCTCTCATTTTGATGTTTTTCTTTCTCTTGGTTGAAGGATAAAAACACTCTCACCCTACATGTGGTTATAATGACAGGATTGAGGAGAATAAACCCCTGGAGCCAGAGTGAACTGGGTTTCTGTAAATATTAACTTTGTCCCGGCTGCAGACACCTCTCGTAAAAAGCAAAAAGAGAAAAAAAACTAGTCGAAACTCCTCTCCTCTATCGCTCCTTCAAGTCCGAGCAGCAATAAAAGAGTGCAGAAAGTCGCTGTGGATCTCATCGTAGCCGAACTGGAGAGGAGATTTTTTGCTCAACTTTTTTTTGTTGTTGACAGAATAGTCCCACGGTGGACGAGCGGTGTGATCGGATCGGACCCCCCCTCTGCGCTCTGACTCTCCGCCTGCTTTCTTTCCTCTCAGTCTACCCTGCTAACCTACTTTCTCCCAGCAGCGTGGTGGACTCTCCCATGATCTCACTGCCGACAGCTCCTCTCCAAGCTCTCGCGGGAGCGCGCAAGACGGGCGCGAGTTTAAGGTGGCTGAGCTGAGCTGAACAAAATGATTGACTCTAGTTGTAGAGAAATAAATATAGATGATCACTATACTTCCAGGGGAATAATAGGAAGGCAATTAAACCCCATAATCAGTTCTGCTTTTAAAGCAGACACTGTTTCCATCACTTCTCTGACTTCATCTTCTCAGCGCCTTGGTCAGTCCTTCATGCTGGTAGCCATCAGGCTCCACTACCAAGGCTGACCCCCATATGAGAACTATGAGGACTTTATGAACTTTAAACATGCACTATCTGCCTTTAAACATGCACAATCTACCTTTTAACATGCACTATCTGCAACCATCTTGGACTCTAACCACTGGTGCATTTTACACTTACTTTACACTATACATCCTATATACCACTTTATAGACTGCACATATGTACATATTACATTTATTTATTGCACATACTACATTTATTTATTGACGGACTGCACACACTATGTTCACCCATTCACTCTGTATCTTTTATGTCTCTATTATTGTTTTTATAATTTTGGTATATCCTGTGTTTCACTCTGTTTGCTGATGTTGCTGCTTTGACACCTGAATTTCCCTCCGGGGATTAATAAAGGTTCATTTTATCTTATTTTATCTTATCTAATTTACAGCAGTCAGTGTAGAAGTTCACTGCATGCTGCCTGTAAATCATTGAGATCTAATTAAGATGTTGCTTAAGTTGAAAACAAGCAGCAAGAAGCTAACAAACTGGCTCTTTGTTTACCAGGAAGAAGACACCCTTTTCACTGAGTATTTACTGGATTACATTCATGATGTGTTGAAATATTTGCTTCCACACATGAAAGTGATGGCGACTAAAAAAGTGACTGAAACGTAATCGAGTAATCAACTAAGTCCTTTTGCCCATAAGCAGTTCTGCTTTAAAGCAGACATTGTTTCCATCACTTCCCTGACTTAATTTACAGCAGTCAGTGTAGAAGTTCACTGCATGCTGCCTGTAAATCATTGAGATCTTATTAGGTGTTGCTCAAGTTGAAAACAAGCAGCAAGAAGCTAAGAAACTGGCTCTTTGTTTACCAGGAATCTGACACCTTTTTCACTGAGTATTTGCTGTATTACATTCATGGTGTTGACCTGGATAACTTTATGGAAACATTTGCTTCGAAACATGAAAGTAAAAGTGACTGAAACATAATCGAGTAATCAACTAAGTCTTTTTTTTTCAGTAAAAAATTCCAAAATTGCACTGGTTCCAGCTTCTCAAATATTGTTTTTTTGCAACTTTACATAATAGTCAACACTTTAGGTTTTGGACTGTTTGTCAGACAAATAAGACATTTAAATATGTTGCCTTGGGGCTTGTGATCAGCAATTTTCACCATTTTCTGACATTTTTTAGACCAGACTATTCATCAAAACAAAAAGAATATTTTATTTATTATCATTATTTGTGATAATCATATAATTACTAATTATTTAGTTATTAATATTTTATTTTCATTATTTATTTATGAATGCATTTTATTGTTTTTTAATCCAATGATGCTTTATTTTGAATTATGTAATTTTTTGTTAATCATTTTTTATGAATATCTTTAAAACCAATCACAAACAAGAGAGAATATAGACAAGTGAATTATATATATATATATATGTATATATATATATATATATATATATACATACACAAAATATTACATAATTCAAAATAAAACATTGATTGGATTAAAAAATAATAAATGCATAGTATATGTACATATATATACATATATATACATATATGTATATATATGTATATATACTAAGTACAGCTGCTGCAGCGACTCAGAGACTCATTTTGTGGACCTGTAAAATATTCATTTGAGCCATTGTACTCAAATGAGCTTAGTGTCGTTAAGAAAATACCCCTGGCTGCTCTCCAAATGATTGCTCACCATTTCACTCTCGGTGGAGCAGCTTCAGAGTTTACACCCAGTGACCTCGCAGAGTTTGATCCTCAGCAGTCTGGTTCCTGTTTCGTGTTCACATTTCTGCACTGGACGTGCAGGAACAGATCACAGGAGTACTACTTATTGACAGTATTATGTTATACACAACCAAATGTATTGTTTTTAGCTTGTATGAATCATCTGTCTTTGCACATTTTGCACTTAAAAAAAAAAAGAAATTTTACGGCTCATCTTCCCATGTTTGATATCTATGAATAAAAAGGCTTCTGTTGTAAATGTGTGCTTGGGACAGTGTGTGACTGTGGGTCCTCAGGGTGGGGGTGGGTGGGTCGGGGGGTTGCTGTTACGGGCGGCCTTATGATGCAATGATCTGGCAGCAGTGTTATGAAACAGCATGAAGGCAGAGATTACTTAAACTAGGTTAGTGGAGCAGCCGAGCACAGAGCACCCACAGTCACAGATCCTTTTTCTGTTTCACACACACACATTCACCCACGCAGAAACACACAGGCGCTCATAGTGTTTTGTTTTTATTCCACCCCAAACACTTTTCCTCTGCCTCTTCCTTGTTTTGTCTTACGTAATCGCTTACTGGTATCTTTCTTTCTTTATTTATAGACCTACACTTCCTCGTCTTCTTTGTAACAGCCCAGATGAAACACATTGTGTCAGCTTGGATGTTTTCATTCATGCACACATGTTCAAATCCTTATTTTTCTAGCCTTTTTACTGCACGTCTTTTCCTCTTAGTCGTTTGCGTCTGCTGTTTTTCCCTCTCCCTCCCTCGCCCTGTGCACATCTCCTCTAAAGCCCCTCTGTTCTATGTCTCCCTTGACAACGGCAGTGACACTTTGACCTTAGCTCTTACGTAACCGCCGTGCAGCTCGGTTAGACAGCAGAGGAAGGAGAGAGTGAGGGAGGGAGGGAGGGAGTGGGAGGAGGGCTTCGGCATGGCTCGTATGTGGCAGACATTTTGTTGCCCGATGATAAAGTAAGAGGTGAAAGAAGAGGCGAGGAAGAAGAAGACGAGCTTAGAGCTGGAGAAGGATTTTGGGAAGGTTGCCACCGGCAGTATAACGGGATGAGGGAGCAGATGAGGGGGGGAGAAATGATACATAAATGGACGGATATTTACATCATAGACTGTGTGACAACAAGCAGAGCTGCACAAGGAGGCGAAATAGCCCACTTTGCCTCGAGTCTTTTCAAGTACAGAAAAAGCAGCACAGTGGTTTAAACCGACGGCCCTGTGGAGCCGCTGACAGACAGAAATGATCTCTCTGCAGAGAAGCATTATGAGATATTTCCAGTTCACACCTGCTGGGATTATTTTACGCTGTCTGAGATAAAATGCACTGCAGAAGGGTATCTTTTTGAAAAAGAAAAAAAAGCAACCCAGTCGACTCTCTTTGATTACTGTGCATGAGAAAATGTGGGATGCAGCGAGGTACGGCTACAGCAGGTTAAGAGTGACACTTGTTCCTGTTACCTTGAACAGTCACATTGTGCTAACCCTGTCTCACGGGAAGACGTATAAATAGCACGACATTACGACAACATTCCACGCGTCATGACGACGCCGTTTGCGTGTCATTTGTACGCCACGCAACAAAACTACGGTAGCATCCGCACGCAGATAAGTTTAGGCAACAAAACCACTTATGGTACATGTCCACAGGGGCGTTTTTTATCACGAGGGATCGCCTCACTTTCCAACATTGGACGCTTCATGGGCTGCCCCTAGACACGGGGCACTCTGCACCTGATTGGACGATCGTTTTCCCTCGTTGGCTGTTGCTCCCAGCTTTCAAACCTGAACCAACATGGCGGCTCGTTTGGAAACTTCCTTCTCTTATATCACGATAACAGTTCACCGAAATGTGTTTCTGAAAACATTTGATGCAAGAAATAAGCCGTGCAGTTGCTGAATCTGTCTTTATTTTGGATCGACAACGGTTAGTTTAAAAGTTTCTCGGGAGTTTCCACAGACGGCGAGTCGCATCAGATGCCTGTGATTCGCATAAAGTAGCCTAGACCTCAACTTTATGCAAATGAGGAGCAACCAATGTGACAGCCCATCTGTCTAATCACGCCGCCACGCTACCAGAATGCATTGCACGGCTGTTTACATAATGACTGAATGGGAAGCGTGGAAAGGACAGAGGCTAGGGACAGGTATCCATAGTTAGGATTAGGAACAACGTCATGGTTGGGCTTAAAATAAGTACGTAAACTAAGTAAAATACGTACGGTAACAACGGAACATAATTACTGAAGACACGTCACAAACTTAACGTACAAAACAAAACACTGGCCTCAAACACCGGCTTCCTGGTTAAAAGTCCTGTGTTTGTTGGACCCATCCACCTCCTCTACCGCCATAAGCGCTCTTTCTCGCTTTTTAGTCTACGTCACTAGCTCCAAGCGTAGCATATTTACGCAGAAGCATTTACACTGCAGTCAGTACGGACTGCATGGCGTACAAATGACGCCAAAAGCAAGAAAGGGCTTCTTATAGCACGCTAAATGTCTTGCGCATTATCGTGGCATTCATACACCTTTTCCTGCGAACACACGGACATCATCTAGATGTAGAGAACCGGTCACATACAGTATGTTTGCGATGAATCCGTGCTCGTCGCCCGCTGTTTGAATGTCAGGCGAGCGAGCATTTTGTTGTTGTGCAGAAGGTCTTTGTTGTTAGGAACGGCATAAGGTTTCTCCTGACTCCGATCAAAGCCAGCGTAGCCTTGTGACTCCCCGGGGTTGAATTTAAAGGCCTCGCTCACATCAAAGAGTCTTTGTAGGGATGAGGGACCAACTGTAACTGATTGGCTGCACATGGTTTCAGTGGGGCCCCATGGCCAATCTCTCTGCCTCAGCAGCACCAACTCCTCACATTCCAGCCTCTCTTCTCATGCGCCACACTTTTCATTTATATGTGATCAGGGGTAATTTAAGATACATCTATCGTGCAGTTCATGATTAACCACATTATGCCTTTTATTTCATAATTTGTTCTAATTTGTTCCAATTTGTACATAATTTGTTGTAATTTGTACATCACGCCACAAAAAGGCAAAACACATGCACGCACACATGTACTGGACTGTGCCAGTCAATTTGCTGGGATTATTTCAGGCCATCCACAGAGCCGTAATCCCTCATTCGATTAATCTCCCTGTTTTCTCCTCTCTGGAGGCACCATTAATCCCTCTTCCCCCCTCTCTGCAGCCACAGCTCTGTAATCTGGAGCTGTGAGCTCTGCTGCGTCACTAGGTCAGTGTGTCATTTATAGAGTCACAATGTACTCATCCTCCTCCACTCAACTCCACTTTACATCCTCATCCTATCTCCGTCTTTCCTATTCCTCTTTCCCTGTTCTGTTTTTTATCTTCCCAGTTCCTGTTACCGCTCTACACTGTACCACATCTGTTTCTTTTTTTGCTCTCAGTTTCTGCTTATCAGTTTCATTTATCATACACTGTACAAGTTTGATAAGGCTTGCAGAATAAATAGAATATGAGTTCAATCTCAGGTCGTTAGGTACAGATTTATTTCACTGAGCACTCACACTACTCCAATTTACACATGCATTACAGGAGGAGAACAGACTTATAGTGTCCTTGGCCTTGCCTTACACTTTACACCGCTGGAAATGAGCTATTGTGAAGGCTTATGCCATTTATCACATGAAAAGAACCAATTGCCCTCTGGGGACCAAAATAAAGTTGAGATTGATTTAAAATTTTTGATTTATACATAAAAAATCATCGACACCTGTTTTGGAGGTCGAACACAACCTGCACTGAAGTAAAATCTGAATTTAGCTCACAGTGAAAGAGGTAGACAGAATGCAAATCATTTTCATATCAGTTAATATTTTTTAAAGTATATCTTTAACCTGAACCCAACCCTTAGCCACTGAACGGCAGTTAAATGAGGATTTTCTGGGGTTAAAAAGGCACTGAAAACTAATTTCTCAATTAGATTCTTCTACCCTTTTTCCACAAAAAATTAGCGCATATATGCAGGTTTTTTTAAATACGGGAAAATCTGCTAAAATAGGTGACAGACTCCTTTCCCATTGCCAGTAGACACATATGCCTTTCAGGGTTTTTTTCTGGTGTCACGAACGTGCTGGAAAACAGGGATAGTAAACAGTAGAAATGTTACGGTGGTTTAATCTTTTTACTAATTCAGTATCTCTTTCAAATTCTCAGAGAGTTGGTGATTGTTGGAACAGTGGAAAGACTAACAAAGACGGTTTTTGATGAGTTTTATTTTGTTTCTGTCGAGTTTGACTGTTTTTACGATGATCAGCGAGGTAAAATTACTGTTTCTGTCAATGGAGTCTGGTGGCTTTGGAGGAGCACATATCACGGCTGTTTCTTTTCACATCTCACTTAATGAATTAAGGGTTTATTTTGACCAAACCAGAGTTAGTGATTGTTGGAAAAGTGGAAACACTATCAAATATGGTTTTGAGTTTGAGTTTTATTTTGCTTCTGTCGAGTTTGAATGAAGTGTGTTTTGATGATAAGCTAGGTAAAATTACTGTTGTCTGAATGGAGTCTGGTGACTTTGAGGAGAGCGTATTAATTGTAAATTTTGTACGTTAATAAATTATAATAATCATCCAAATCCCTGTTGATTATATTTATTAGATATTCACTTCAACGCGCCAGAAAAGGAGTGAAAATTAGCGTGTCCCTCTTGTTGTCATGTTTCCATCACTGCAGATCGGAGCTGTAGCCGACAAATACCTGTGACTACTGCAGAGTCATTTGTCATGCAAAATGAATGCTGATTGAAACCTTTCCCAAAAGACAAAAGACAAATGTTTGTGGGTGAACAATTTGCATTATTTTTCATAAGAAATTTCTGCATTTCTGTTTTTTTCTGTGTTCTTCTCACTGGTTTGAGGTGGGCGGGACACATACTTATACTCATACTTCCGTGGAACAATCAGCATTCGGAAATATTTGGAATGAGTTCTGATGACAGTTGGTGGATTGTTTGGTTACTGTCACTCAAATGTGATCAAACCACACCTTTAGGTTTTATTTATGAAGACTTTAACACTTCAGAACTCAGCTAAGCTCCTTTATCTAAATGTTTCCTTAAGTATTATTACCAAATTGAGTCATGCATGTTTATTGTTAATTCAAAATACATAAGATTTAGTGCCACGTTTTCAGAGGCTTTAAGTTGAAGTTTGACTCTACAGTATATAAACAGATCCACACTAACTGCATGAACTCTGACAGAGTAAAACATGTTTACAGACCATCTCAGTTTATTTATAATGTATATAATATTTTATGGCGGGCAGCAAATGCCTGCCTTCTGCAAACAATTACATGGACTCCTCAAATCTGCACAGTGTAACCACAGCGTTTTACTACAACCTGAACATTTCTGTTCAAGGGCACTCAAAGTACTGAACAGGGGAAGTATATGGTATGGTATGGAAGTATATGGTTCTTCTCCATTTGCCCTGTACAAATAGTCACATGATTCAAACTATCAACCCTCTAATCAGGAGCCCACTTCTCTAAACCTCCACCACCGCACACCACCCTATATGGCTTCCAACATGTTGCACGTCTATATGGAAATGTTCTTCATGGCTGTTTGAGTCTGTAAGCGACACACACACACCTATGTTTACATTTCTATAGTATGTCCAGACTTGTCTTGACAAACACAATCAGCAGCAAATCTCTCCCTCTCTCTGTCACTCACTGTCTCCCTCTCCTTTTTCCCCACCCTCCTACATCTCTTGTTGCTTTGTTCCTCCCAAAGCAGGTTCAACATCCACGCCCACAGACGCTTGAATAGAGGGAGGTGTTGACACATTCACTGATCATTCATACTCTAATTTAGGTAATAGATTATCCAAACAAAAGGCAGTCATGGTTGATCAAAATGTGAACCGGTTCATGATCATACATCACACGACACTGGGTTTATAAATACATGTTTGACAAACTGTGTCTGTGTCAACAGTCACATATAGATATCTGACGCAAGCAGTGTAAAGACGTGGTGAGAGCTGAAGAAGGTTGCCAACAGCAAACGGGCTGCGTTTATCTCCAGCGTGGATCAATGTGCTTTGCCATGTGAACATGACCCAGTTACCCCCCAGTGAGTGTGAGTGCACAAATACGCGCGTACACCACATACATGCAATCGTACATGGATCAACATGCGATATCTCCATCTGCAGTACATAAGGTCGGCAAGGTGGAGAACGTTATTCCAGAGTCCTGCACCCTTTTCCTCCACTCGCTTCCGCCTTGTACCACCTTGCTTCCTACATCTTTGGCCTGATGGCTTACATCTGTTGTGCACCATCCGCCAGGCACTGCTGGACACCTATCCAACACCCCGAACTCGCTGCTCTTCATCCTCCCATATTCCCTCACATCCTCTATTTCCTTTCATTTTCATGCAGAGCTCATTTTTATGTGCAATCCTCTAACTGCCTCAAATTATGTCATCAGGGAAGAATGGAATAATCCCTTTGTGTTGAGGAATTCACGTCCATACACGATACGTCATATATAATCACTGAAAGAAAGTGCACATTTGTCTTTCATTGTGCAGCTCTTTTTGCAGGTTTCTGAACAGGTTTATCACCCATATTTTTGGCCTTCTACTCTAGCACCATCTGTTCACCACACAGCGCATCCACGTAATTCACCTCAGATTTACCGAGATAAACACCCTGCATTGGAAAACCAGGCATGGGTGAGATGTGGTTATTCAGTTCATATATAACCGCCCAGATGACTCATGGCAGCCAGCACAAACAGAGACATCTAGTGTTGGGATTATGGTGCGACAGGCTGGGCTTATGTAATACTTGGAGTTTGCTCTTTAGCATGCATGGACTGCACAGACAAGTTACAAGCTAAGTGTTTTATGGAGTTCAAAAACAGCAGACGAATGCAATAATTGTTGTCTATGACCTCCGACACACACACACACACACACTGTTTTAAAAGATTGTGCTCCCAAAGCAAAATGCACAGTTGTCACACTTGACTGCCCCCTCCAAATGTGCAAGTGCCCGATCACAGATTGACAACCCCCCACAAACATTATGCAACACCGGAGCATTATGTAATCTCAGTCATCACAACAAAAAAGTTGGACCAGATCATTGAAAGTCGGGCTGGTGAACAGATCCATATGGTGGCTTGCTGATTCATCGAACTTGACTGGCGTCTGTAAAAAAAAAAGAAAAGAAAAGAGAAAAAATTGCAAGCTGTCTTTGTTCAGCTGATGTGTGTGTTCTGATTAGGGAGGATGCTTCAGTGTCATCAATGAAGTGGAAGGCTGTGTTGTTTTTTCAGATTGGTGGAGGTAATAATAAGGGAGAAACTGTGAAAGTCTGCATTGCGTCACAGCAGGGAGCAGAGGAAGAAGAGGGAGAAGAGAGGAGACAGGAGGGGGAGAGCAGGGGGCACAGTGAGGGGAGAGTGGGGTATGTCTTCACTGACCTAGTTACAGCGATGGAAACCCCCCTCCCTTACCCACCACCACCACCACCCTGCCTCACTACTGACGTGTAAAGGGCACTTTCAAACAGTACCAGACAGACAGGAATGAATGCAGGAAAAGGAGATGGAGCGGTTGGACAGACAGGCAGGGCAGGGGGGCAGACGAGAGTCAAGACAAAAATGAGACTAGCAGACAAATATATCCACAATGATATACCAGATCCGGGTAGATCTAGGAAATATCTCTGTGAAAACAGGATGAGCCTAAAGGGATTTAAAGCAAATTAATGATAACAACAGGCCCGCATCTGAAATACGGAACCCCCTTCATATCCTGTGTATTATTAGATTTATGCCTTTATTTTTCAGAGGATAACATCTTTGAAGAATAAAGCAGCTTTTAATAAAATCAGAGCGTCGCTAAGAAGGCAATAAACTGCAGAAATACACGCAGTAATTCCTAATAAACAGGATGCAATGTAATATTCCCGCTGCTTTTCTTGGAGCTTGTTGTAGAAATCAGAATTTTCAAGGGCCATTGCAATATAAGATGTGTTACTTGGATTAAACCTGCAGTAGGCAGTATATTTTTGGCATCATTGGAAAAAAAGAATTCCATAATAACCTTTCAGCATATTATAATTCAAGTGTTCTGAGAGATAACTAGACTTCTGCACCTCCTCATGGCTCTGTTTTCAGACTTTAAAAAAATCTAACACGTGACGGGAGACTTTTGCCAATCACAGGTAATTTCAGAGAGACAGCGTTCCTATTGGCTGTGCTCCGGCTGGTGGGCAGTGCTTGGTATTTCCTCAACTGATCTCAACATGGCTGTTACAGTTAAACAGTACACTACAAGATGTTTCTGAAAACATTTGAGGTGCGAAATAGGCATTACAGTAACAGAATATTGATTCATATTTGATCAGCACTGCCTAGTCCGACCGTTTGTGAGTGATTGACAGCTGCTCAGAGACGGCAGGCTCCAGCTCGGCTCTGATTGGTTGTTTTCCTCCGGTCTGTGAAATCTTGCAGATGCCATTAAGAGCACTGGAGGACACAGAGGCACATGATTTATTTTCACATTACCTGTCTCATGCACCACTGTCAGGATATAAAAAAAACTTTTTTTAATCATATTTACTCCATTTCTACCCACTGCAGCTTTAACAGGCAAACATACTACATTAATTACGAATATTTCTCTTAATAAAGCCACTGCTCCTCCAGGTAACACGCTCATTTACACACCTGAGCGTCAGTCTTTTCCCTAATAGGATGACTGTTTCAAACATTTCAGTTCAGAGGCTGCAGTCTAACGGAGCGAGCCGACTCCTTTGGCTCAAAAGGGCACGCCAAAACTTTCCTTTAACCAAACTGTATCCACCAAAAATAGATTTAACTGTATGAAACAACAAGGAAAATGGCAACTTCATACTCCAAACTTTCTGCTCTGTCATCTGTTTTAGTGTCGTGTATTCTCAACTGTTCCGTCAAGCCCATCCAAAACTTTTTCCTGATCACATTTTCAGATTTCCATTCCCCCCCACCCCCCTCCACCTTTCAGTCGGTTTCTTTCCGTCAGTGTTTTCCTTCCCTTTTTGAATGAACTTTCTGCTCTGCATTTCTGTATTATGTTGCTGTGTCCTCGTCTTTTAGTGACGAAGAAGACCGAGGCTGATATTCTTCTTATCTCTGCACTTTGCTCACCTGGGTAACCTCCTGTGAAAACACTGGGCTGGTGTAGTTAGAGTTGTTGTTGAGAATTGACAAAACCTTGAACTGATTTTGGTCCGTCAAGACTGGTTGAAAAGCACTTGATGCTTTTATTCCCGTTTTAACCTTGATTACTAAAGAACCATTCAAAGAAAGGATGAACTCTAAACCTCCAATATGAATCCTCTCCTCAACCAAAACAGTCCTCTTCTTACTCTCTCTAACATCTAACAAGCTGTCCTTCTGTGCTAAACATCTAAGGCCACCACACAGAGACGACCATTGTATGCAATGTTGCCAGGAGGCACAATCAGTAATACTACTTTAAATGTCCTTTTCATCTTCTCAACAACTCTTTTTTTCACAGCCATGACCTCATCTAAACTGAAGGCTTCATTTGCCCGTTGTTATCTGCACTTGAATATGAGCTCAGTGTTGGATTTACGCTGTATAAAAGATTATGACGCAGACAATGATTCATCCGTGTAATCTTGTTAAAATCCGGTCAGGGTTCAAGACTACTGAGAACTAGCCATTTCAGTAAATGTTTCATCATCCAATTTCAACTCCTTTTCTCCTGATACAAAGTAAACATTGCTAATTCTGACATTGGCATCATGTTCGATCAATGCCCAGGATTTGTGTCATGAATACACACCCTCCTCCACCATAAACAAGTGAATCAACCCCAACAAGACAAACAAGCAAATAGCTGCTGTGAGACATAGTTACTGTAAGCAGAAACACAAGCGAAAACAACAACAACTGCGTGGCTCCATTTCTAATTAAATGCCCATTAAGGTGGCCGTCATTGTGCGGCGTCTGGCTTGTGTGGCGGCCAGATCGGCCTGCGTCCAAGCGAGAGAGAAGCCTGCAGATGATTTCTCAGTCTGTTTCAATTAATCAAAATCAAAAGCTTCTTTCATAAACAGAGGTTTAAGCCAGAGGCCTGTGGCGGTTTGATTGCGTCTGCCAGTTGTTGACAAGCTTAACAGAAATTACAGGCTATTTTTTGCTTTACAGTGACAATGGAAAATAATGTAGAAGGAAAAACAATTTTCCCAATCACGGCTAACACCAAGCAAAAACCTCATTACATTCAAGGTTTGTTGTCACATGTCATTTTTTGGGGGGGGAGAGGAGGGGGGGGGTTCATGTTGCTGAAATGTCTCATCTTTTCAACCCACAGAACAAAAACATTGACCCACTTCTCTTTAAAGTCTCGCTGCTGAATGTCGAGCTCTAAATCGATTGCGCAAGGACAAGATTTATTTTGTAATTTCCTTTGCCAGTCTGGCGTTGCTCTTGACCTCCCTATCTCAACTCCATCACAGTGTGTGACCTTGTTTTTCCTCTGCAACACTTGGGCTGCAGGTTCAAAAGTGCAAATGATTAAAAACCCAATACGGATACCAGTATATGGTGTGACGAGGTAAGTGCAGAAATACAAAACAGATATTACTTAATTCATTATGATTACCAGGTACTGCAAAGGAACACAGTTTGTTTCAGTTTCATATCACTCACATACAGTAACTGCATACTCATTTCCGATGTAAGTGGAGCAGACAAACGTCACTGTGAGACTACGAGAAACTGTGTCTGTGGTCTGCTAGCATATGAGCAGTTGCCTATATACCTCATGGTACACTTACGCCACAGAGAGTGATTAAAATATATCGAGGAAATGATGCAGACGTAGCAGAGCTTCACACCAATCTTCACACGAGCTCAGTTGCTGGTGCAGCTACCTTTAAAATCAATTCAATAAGGTTTCTGTAGCAGGAGAACAGCTCATTTGGTGAGTTTTGTTTTTTATTGGATCATTGTGACCATCAACACTAAGCTGATGTTTGTGTGTTTTTCTGTCTTCCACTGATTTTAACTATAGTATACGTGCGTATGAAATAATGAGACAACAGACTTGAAACATGACTTGCAAAAACTTGTGAGCATCGCTACTTTTTAGTTCATGAAAGTATAATTTGTATACTTTAACTTATAGTACTTAGCCAATGATTTATGTATTTCATAAAGAGACTTGCTCCTTTTGCTATTTGACTTGATGTTGTTCTCACATATGCCTCTACGGGGAACAGAAACTTGCTGAATTGAAGTAAATTCATATCAAAACCTCCTTTTACAAACTCTCAAACACTTCAATAGGCTGCTCTATCAAACAGTAAGCACAACTACAAGCCAATTATTCTTTTCTGTAGGCCTATAAGGCAAGAATACTTAATTATAATTGTCTTAAGTATATCTTGATCAAAAGATTAAGTAGGTAGGCCTTTAAGCCAATTATACTTAGAGCTTTCTGTGTGCTTGTCAGTATAAGCCAAGTATACTTAAGTATACTTTTGTTAAGTATATCTCTGACGAGTACATAAAAAGTAAAATGAAAGTATACTCTCTTATTTTAAGTTCAAAAGAAGTATACTATTAGCACACTTTTTGTAAGAGAGTTCTTCCGTATAAAAGGAAGTCATTCGTGGTATGATGAGTAACTGCTTCACTGCTTCAAAGCAGCGTTGCTTGTGTTAATGAACTGTTGCACATGCCATATACAATTAAATGATAGCTTTACATAAGACTCCCATGCTCATATGGACATTGAAACACTTGTTGGTTGCTGTGATCATTCATCTTGTCCAAACTGGCCATGAGGAGATCCTTTCTTATAAGGCACTAAGTCCACAGTCCTCCCTTAGTGCAAAAAAGGACCTTAACTTTGGTCAAATCTAATATCCTCTAATTTCTCACACTCATTTTGTGAGTCTAATTTTGGATCTGAAGACTACAAGTTTGATAATGAAAGAAATCTGGGCTGGATGAGAAAGACGTGAGCTCACCAGACATCTGTAGCTCCTCATCTCTGCTTGGGGCTCGCAGCTCAAAGCTACATTAGCCACTACTAGCACAACACACCTGAATCTGTGATGGAATTGTCAGTGTTCAAGTTGCATTGTGGGTAATGTAGGCACCAGGTTCTCTTCAATTTTGGATCTTTATGTCCACCGTGAGCTCGACATTGTTATAGCAGTGTGATGCTAAACCGGTACTCTTTTTGGAAGAACAATTACAGCAAGCAAAAACTATTTCAATGTGCTTATGGTCATGTGAGTGGCCTACTCTAAAGGAACAGTGTGTAATATTTTGAGGGATCTATTAGCAAAAATTGAATATAATATTCATAACTATGTTTTCATTAGTGTATAATCACTTGAAAGTAATAATCTTGTTTTTTGATTTAGCTTAGAATGAGTCCTTCGTATCTACCAGCCCGTTCTCATTACCATGGCGTCAAATACTGAGGCTTTGTCACAGCCGTCGGCGTTCGCACAAGGCGACCCTTAGCGCCGGTATGAAACGCATCGGGTGTTCCATTAACTACAATGTAAACCCATCCGCTGCAACAGTAAATGCTCCGGGAAAGCGTGCCGGGAGATTGGTGATTTAGTTTAAAGAGCAAAAAGACACTCACCGGGTGGGTGGGAGTTGGATGTGTTCAACAAACACATGGCTTTCATCCAGGAGACCGCTGTTCGTGTCCCGTGCGTCACGTTACAATCAGCTGTTCGTTTGTGTCCCGTCACAATATTCAGTGTCATTTTCACTGTTCAAACGTAGTAGCTTTAAGCCCAACCATGTAGTTCTTTCCTAAACCTAAGTGGTTTTGTTGCCTAATCCTAAAGTGACGCCAAGGGGCGTGACAAAGCGGTGGTATGTGAGGAGTTGAGATGAGAACGTGTTGTATCTATTTAGGGAGACGGAACAGACAAACCAAACACTGGCTCTAAAGAGAGACTTCCACATTTTGACATTACCTGAAGGCCACAATAGTTCTACGTCACACTTGTGAAACTGCGGTAACGTGAGCTGCAGAGTGCAAAACGGTGTTACCGCCAGCCGTCTTCTGACTTCCGTTGCTCCTAAAGTAGTGTTATGATGATGGCCTCTGAGCGAGCGTTACCGCGGTTTTGCACTCGGCGGCTCACGTTACTGCAGTCTTGGAAAGAAGAGTGTGCAGAGGGTTATTCAGCTGCAACCACACCACTAGAACACACCACCAAATCCTACACACTGAACCGTTGAGACTGTTTTAAGACTTGACAAAATGTGACCCTATCCTCTGATAAAGCTCACGTAAGCTGTATTGAATAACCATAACAGTTTATGTAGGTGTCTTTTTGGAGTTGCATCTCAGTTTTTACTGCTTCACTAAACTAACAGATTATTTATCTTCTTACAGATAAGTATGTGCGGCAACACCACCACCATCACCGACCCTATTTGCAAAGTGGAAACCCTTCAGGGTGTGGCTTACAGTGCTGTGTTTCTCCTGGGTTTCCTCGTCAACGCTGCTGCTCTGCGTGTCTTCATTGCCAAACGGCACACCTGGACAGACACCCACATCTACACGCTCAACCTGGCTTTAGCCGACTCTGCCCTCATCCTCTTCCTGCCCTTTAGGGTCTATGATGGCTTCTTCTGCCTACCCAAGACTATCTTATGTACTGTCCTTATAAGCACACATTACATCAACATGTACGCCAGCATCATGACCACCACGGCCATCAGTGTCCAGCGCTACATAGTTATAAGGTTCCCACTGCAGGCCAGATCATGGAGGAAGAAGAAACAGACAGCTTTTGCTGTGTGTTTGGTCATTTGGGGACTTCTTCTGACAGTATGTTTTATATACAGTAAGGATAATTACCCCAAAAAACTCTGGACCTGTTATGAAAGATGTAAAGATGGCCCACTTCGTGTTCAATTTGTTGTCATCCTGGTATTTCTAGGCTTCCTCGCTCCACTGCTCATCGTTCTCTTCTGTTCTAGTCGCATCATCTGTATTCTGTCAAAGGGGGATGACAAGTCGGAGGAAAAGAAAAGCACCATTGGCATCGTAACAGCAAACATGATTGTGTTCATTGTCTGCTACACACCGATCCATATTGCCTTTGTTGTCAACTACTTTTACGTACCACCTGTAAACTGGCAATTTGAATACTTACCACCACACATGTATTTACTCGTAGCTGAATGGATCGCCTCCACAAACTGCTGTTTTGATTCCATCAGCTATTATTTTCTATTGAAACAGTTTTATTCATAAGTGAGTGCAGTACACGTATTTATGTATCACTCTTTTAGACTGCACTATGTAAAATAAATGACATTGTTAAAGCGGTACTCCACCTATCTTACACATCAAGTTCAGTTCACTGGTTATAGTACTACGTAGCTTGTATAATGAGCCTCTGGGGGGAAAATGACCCTGGTGATGTCATCAGGGTTGGCTTGGGCTTGAGACTTAACACTTTTTACATAATAGCAACAAAACCACTTAGTTGCAACATGGTTGGGCTTAAAATTACTTTGTTTTTACATTGCAAATGTGACTGGACGCCGTGAAATGGGACGCAAACAAAAAGCTGATTGTAAAGTGAAAGTGAAATGTAACGCACGGGACACAAACAGCGGTCTCCTGAATGAAAGCCTTGTGTTTATTGTTCCCATCCACCTCCCCTCCCACCCGCCCTGAGTGTCTCTTAAGCTCTTTAAACTACGTCACCACAGCACTTTCCCTGAGCGTTTACTGTTGCCGCGGATGGCTTTACGTTGTAGTTAATGAAAAGGCCGCCGCATCTCCTAAGGGGGCCTTGTGCGATGGTATCGAACACCGACAGCTGTGACAAAGCGTCGGTTTTTGACACCCTGGGAATGAGAACGGGCTGGGTGTGGGAGTGGGCATTTAGAAGGCAGGGAGGGTCATATGAAAGATGCTTTTGAGTTGCATTATGGGAATTGTAGGATGGAGCTTGGTACATTCTAGGGACTAAAAGTCGGGACATCGCGACCTCTGCTGCTTCGCTTTGGACCATTTACTAATATTATTCTGTTTCTTGTGAGTCCTCCCAGTTTTTGGAAGCGAAAGACAAAAACACTGGAGTACCACTTTAAATTTGCAGCACTATGGCTATAAATATCATTTGACATTTTTTGTGATTTATTCTAATGAAATGTAGGCTATGTAAAAATGAACTTTTCAGCTGTGGCTCCTCGGTTCCCAATTTGTTAATTGTACAGTTGATTTGTTAATATAGGTATTTTATTTAAAGTATTGTTAACTATATCATTATCAGTATGTACAGTGACAGTTGCTATATCCTGACAGTAGTGCATGAGACAGGTAATCTGAAAAAAATGTTGTGCCTCTGTGTCCTCCGGTGCTCCTAATGGCATCCGTAAGATTTCACAGACCGGAGGAAAACAACCAATCAGAGCCGAGCTGGAGCCTGTCGTCTCTGAGCAGCTGTCAATCACTGGCGAAAGTGATTGCCAAATGGTCAAACTAGGCAGTGCTGATCAAATACGAATCAATATTCTGTTACTGTAATGCCTATTTCTCACCTCAAATGTTTTCTGATACATCTTGTAGTGTACTGTTTAGCTGTAAAATGAGAAAGTTTGTGACCCGGCAGCCATGTTGAAATCAGTTGAGCAAATACCAAGCACCGCCCACCATCCGGAGCAAACTTTCTAATTTTAAAGCCAAACAGTACACTACAAGATGTTTCTGAAAACATTTAATGCGTTTGATCAGAGTTCGCGAGTGATTGACAGCTGCCTCCGTTGAATGAACAGCCAATAGGAACCCTCTCTCTCTGAAATGACCTGTGATTGGCCAAAGTCTCCCATCAAGGCTGGATCTTTTAAGGGTCTGAAAACAGAGCCATGAGGAGGTGCAGAAGTCGAGTTTTCTCTCAGAACACTTGAATAACAATATGCTGAAAGGTTATCATGTAATTTTTGCCCAATGATGCCAAAAATATTCTGCCTACTGCAGCTTTAATCAGTTACATCTGGCTCGGCCTAAATCATCAAGTTACTGTATGAACTCTTCAGCTGCTTTAGGGATTTCCGTGGGTATGTGTGTGTGTTTTGGGGATATAAATACCTGTTATGTAACTCACTCAACCTTTAGTTGACCTTACTGCTCTCTGTATGTGATGTTCAAAGCATCATATCAAAGCAGAGAACGAGGGGCATTCTCATCTCTGGACCAGACGTCTCAACAAAACTACAGTCTGTGTCTGGCTCAGCAACACAGACAGATGGACGTCCAGTCAATGCACACAGGCACGCTTGGGAGTTCAAGCCTTTCACTCCCTCACAGAGGCCAGGTGAACGAAGGCCAGTGTCCAGCTCCCTCTGGTGGCGAGGAAAGTAAATGCATGAAAGAGTTTTCCCTCTGTTGTGAGGTTTCAAACTGCCAATCTGATGACAAACAAATGTCTCATTTATAGAAAATAAACTGCAATAATGACATACGCATTAGGCTGCTGTGAAGTAATAGAATTGCATTTGTAAATGTGTGTATATGCGTGGGCGTGCGTACAATGATATGCGTTCATTTCAATGAGTGCATTTGGAACCACACTCGACAACATTAGCAGTCAATTATATAATGCCATTTAATAGCAGTACTCCAAAGATCGATGGTTATTATAACAGCAGTATCTTAGCAACTGCAAAAAAAAAAACTCAGCAGGCATCAGTCAAATGAGAAGGCTCAGTTTCTGGCTGAGATCAGGCCTGCGACTCTACTCTAATAACAGGAAACAGCTGAACTCAGCAGTCAGCCAAAGTCACGTAAATACTGTACATACATCTTATTCACAGCATCGTCACCGAAGAGAAAAAAACCTCACACTTCAAACACAGTCCTGTCTCAGAAGAGCATGAACGATCCCCCTCAACACCGATACACTAGACCTTTCCGGGTGATTATTTACACTATTCACAAATGATACAGCTCCTTTTTCAAAAATGCAAAACGAAAAAGAGAAAAGTTTTTGTGCTTTTCCTTATTACTGCACAGTATAATGACAATAAACAAAAAAAAGTGAGTACATTCATTCACTCACGATGCTGACGAGTATTTTCAAGATCCTCCAGTATGGCAGTTGACGGACAGACGATCACTAGAACAAGACGAAAAATGAGATAACGCAGTGTTCCCTCGCAGCGTTTTCGGTCCATTTGAAGGTGTGCTTATGAACTACTTCCATATAAATCATTATTATTACATATTCTGGATGGCGTCAGTGAATGCGTTACGGTACAATCATAAAGGGCATGACAAAGTGTCTCATTCTTACATATTTACAGTATATAAGTGTGACATGATAGTAGTTTATAAACAGACCCTCAAACACTGCTGGTAGCATCCAGACAGACAGACAGACAGACAGGGGGAGCTGAAACAAAATGATTTCAACAGTACAAGCCGACATCTAAATAAAAAAATAATATATAACATTCAGCATGTAAAGGTCGAAGGCATACATATCACAAGTATACTGCAATAAGTGGCAGTACACGCAGGTGCACCGCTGACTGAAATGGTCTTCATGGCACTTTAAAACAAGTTTTTTTGCTTCAGTAATCAGGCATCAGTAAATCATTCATGGTTTTGGCACACAGATGTAAAAAAAATGGTGATTTCAATCTTGATATAAAAACAAGATTTTCATACATTAACAGCTATAATGACATGATACATGTTTGTTTTTGTTTGCAAGCTAGTGCCTGATATTTTTTTTTTTGGAGTTACATGATCATTTTTATCTAAATTAAAGTTTACTATGTACAGATAAACCATATATTGCTGCTCGCCACGAGGTCAGAGCAAAAACCAGCGTTCATTTGCTCACTGACTGACTGGGGCCGAGCGCCTAAATCAAGTCATCTGGTCAGTTGTAACAAATTCTCGGCGTCGTTTTCATCAAGTCTTACTTGCTTTTTGCTTCCGTCTTCTTTATCTTGTCACTTATTTTATGACTCCCATCTCCTCGCTAACACGCTCGCACCGTGTTGTGTTGATCTAAACGCCGACTGGACACTTTGATGGGCTGAATATATGGTCCCATTTGCCTGCTGGGAACATTTCCATTACCCCTATTGGCTTTGAGTTAGGCCAGAGGTTTCAATCATCGCCACTGTAGCTGTCACTAAGTTCTGTATCACGTCTGTGGGACCTTGACCCACTGTTGGCTTGAGGGGAAGTTTTGCCCAATAAAACCGGACTGTGTTCTATAATTCAGCATTAATGAATGTGTGTGTGTGTGTGCGTGTGTGTGTGTGTGTAAAAACCCTAAGGCGACAGTGAAGGACAAGGCGTTCAGATATTGCAGTGCATTCACTTTAAATCCTCTAAAACACCTCTCCTTTCCGTCCAGCTCTGACACAAGTCAATCCAAGTGTTTCGGTTGCAATCTCCCCAGATGTCCTCGTGGAATTATTGGTCATTAAAGAGTACATGGGAGGCAAACGAATAGAGCGATGGGCGGCAGAGATGCCGTCATTACAGAGAGCATGCGGTTGGCAGAAATAGTGCTGACATTTCAGTCCTGCACTCTGCTCTCCAAAGACGTGAGTTATGGTCCCGTATCCCTGTGGTGCAGGTTAGAGGCATTTGGCACACACGCGTCGTGCTTCTCGTACACATAGAATACTAAATACCCTCCGTCACCTGTACAAAAAAACATGTCTGCATCTACTGCGTGTGTGTGAAGCCAAGAGGAAGAGAGAGAAGGATTTCCTCATCATCCATTAGATTTGTGTTTACAGTCAGAATGACTTCAGTTTTTTTGTCTGATGAGTCGCCTGCAGCTTTTAGGTTGCTCAGATTTTCGCAATTTCACTTCAAGTACCTAGTTGGCAATCAGACCAACAGGTAATATAGAGGAGAACAGATGGGTGGCAGCCTTGTTAATGTTATCCAAGAGGGAATAAGCATCCCACTCCTGTAGCAGTATTTGACTGCAGCCTCAGTTAATCTGCACAGAGAAGGCAGCCTCTAAGTGCCATGTCCATCTTTGTCTCCGTCGTCTCTGCCCTCCTGTTCTGCTGTCTTTCTTTCTTTCTTTCGTTCTTTCTTTCCTTCCCCTCCATCCTTTCTCCTCCCTCATCCCGCTGAGTAGCAGGAGAGAGAGGCAACTCTGCAATGCAGACACAGCAACAACCTCAGTCCATCTGACCAATTAGTGTGAGCCAGGATATGAGTGGCAGACCCAGCAGCCAGTCATACAGAGAGACTCGTCATGGGGTGAAAGGGGGGGGGGGGAGGGATTGCCTGAGAGACTGACAGAGGAGATCAGAGGGGCTGAATGACAAATAAAGATGTAGGAAAAAGAGAAGGGAAGGGAGAGGGGGATGGACAGAATGAGGGGAAAAGAGAGATCTGTGTAAATAAAACAGAGAGAGCTCTGGACATGGAAAAGCTCCCGTCCACTTCATTTCCTCAAGAGTCACTGGCCAGTCTGAGTCCTGTCACTGCAGTTCTTCTTACTCATCAGCTGGCTGAGATCCACCAGCTCGCCCAGCTCCCCTCGCTCCAGGGCCCCTCTCAGCAGAGCCCTGCTCAGCGCGGGGTTGTGTTGGTGTTGGTGTTGGTGTTGGTGATGGTGTTGTTGTTGCTGGGACACGTACCCCTGGCCACTGGGGGCGGGCATGGAGGGTGGAGGCATGGGGACGGGGACCATGCCGTGGCTGCTAAGGATGTATCCTTCCGGGGCTGGCCAGCGCAAGGGCAGCGGCTCGCCGTACTCCATGGGGGCGCTGGGTGCTGAGACCACCCTCCGACGCTCGGGGGAGTCCTGGGGGGTCATGGGGTACACGTATTCTCCCGCAGACTTCCGGAGAGGGGCTTTGGGCGTCCCCTTCATTCCTTTTTCTTGCTTGCTCAGGCAGACATAGTGCTGGCGTGGCGTGTCATTCCCTCGGCCCTCCCCGCCATGTCTCCCAACTACCCCCTGCTGGAAGAGTCTTGTGGTCAGGTAAACGGAGGGAGGGATGCGGCAGGGTGAACCCAGACCCACGGAGCCTCCCCCCAGGTACGTCTGGCTGGTGTCCCACCCTCCGGAGTTGGAGTCGGACAGTCGCAGGCCTCTGCGTTTCTGCTGGGGCGTGTGCTCCGGGGTCGGCAGGAAACCCGGGTCGAGCTCTCCCGACTTCACCCAGCCGTTGGGCATGACGAACAGGGTCTCCCCGCCCTGTGTGCAGGGGCGCTCCCCGCCTCCCTGCCGCGTCACGCTGAGCACGGAGCCTCCCATCCCACCGCCGTTAGTCAGCAGGCCTCTCTCACGCCGCTGGATGGAGGACTGGGCGGCGTTGGCGTGGCGGCGGTTGGTGGGCTTGTGGGCCATGATCCAGCAGACGGCGAGGCCGGAGAGCGCCGCCCCGATGGTGAACGCGGACACTGCGGACGCCACGAGCAGGTTGAGGGAGACCAAGCTCTCCGGTTCAATCAGCAAACTCTGCTGCAGAATTCCTGAAGATTAAGAAAACACGATTATGAAGATGACATTTAGCAGAACATCCTCTCTCTCAATGTCTGTCCACAGGGTGCAGTGTTAAACTATCATTATTATTACACATACAGCCATTCTGCTACTTCTACTTAGTGCTTTTCCCCTCACAAGATATCATGTATCATAATAAATCAATAACTACAATAACACTCATAATTGGTGATCATGGGGTTCAGCATTATGATGATGGTGTTTAAAAGGAGCCTCTCTCCAGTCTGGCCTTGGGGCTCCACAGGCTCCAGGTTCGGAGAGGCCTGCACTTGTCATCAGCACAGCTCCGACCACAGCAGCTGAGTCTCCTTTTCTCCTCTCTCCTCTCCTCACACTTTCCATCCTGCAGCCCGGTCAGTGAGTCTCTCCTCTCCTCTCCAGCATACCATTACCTCAGTGTTTCCACCCAGCTCTAATCACTCCCATCTGCAGACACAGCAGCACATGCCTGTCCCTGGCTCGGCCTCTGCTGCGCTTTCACTGAGTCCGTCAGGTCCGCAGCCTGGCATCACTGACTTCTACCGCTATCAGTTTCTAAGTGCAGGTTAAAAAACTAGAAGCCCATTCATCAGTTTTAAAACAAATGAGTGTGATGAGGGCTTGATATGTGCTCTTTTTCCGTTTGGAAATTCAGATCTAAGTGGAGTTTATGACTCTGAAACTGGCCTAAAACAGGCGGAACAGTTCAGAAAGAATCTGCTGGAGAGGAAATGCCTTTTTTTTTTGTTTCCACTGACTTTGTGAATTTCAGAGCAAGGTTCAAAGAGGCCCTCTCTGGCGCTGCTGCAGTGACATATGAGCCTCTCAACAGAAGTCACATCAGTGTTTTATGCTAAGCTATTTCCAGCTACCCTCGGTCGTTCCGCTCTCAGATGTTCAGCTTTGAGAGAACAAAGTCTGGTGACCAGGAGGATGTTGCACTTCCCATCCTGCAGTCTGGTGGTTTTGTCTACCAGCAGTTACACCTCTCACATCCTCCCTAATGAAACCGTCTCACGCTGGGAGCGTTTTGACCTGTAGGCAGTGTGTTTGAAACCAAAACCCCAGTTCGACTCCCACCTGATTCAGCTCTGAAAAAAGACACCCAAACGCTCAGTTGCTTATATCACAATTGAGTGGATCTTGCCGAGCTGCGGATGGAAATCACATTATACCTATAATTAAAATAAAATGTGCTAAATTAGAGAAATGGTCTCAAATATTCTCTCACTTGATAGTATCTGAACAAAATGTTCAGTGACAAGCAGATAGGTGTAATGAGGGATTGAACCACTAGGCGGAGCCTGCCCTCAGTCTGCTGTACGCAGCCACAAGCATCCATGTCATAGTGCTGCAACCTACCATCACAGTCTCCTAGATGGGAGGTAGTGTTTCCATATTCCACATCTTGTTGAAAAGGCAGCCTGCAGTCACAGAGAGATCAGCACATCAGAGACTTCAATATTTCTCTTTATATACAAACAGAATACAGTGGGAAACGTGCCGTTATAGTGTCCCACTATGTACAGTTATGTCATCTGTCATGGTTGAATGTTTACAGTCTAACATAACAGAAACAAATGAAGTTATATCTGATTTAAAATAACTCATCAATGTAAAAATAATGACACGTTTACATAGAAAATTGTACATTAATGGGGACATTTGTTGATAGTAATCAATCAAATTGATATGGCACATATCTATGTTTCATGCAGTGTAATGGGATACACTATTGATCCCATTATTGATTTTCTCTTTTTGCTTTCCGTCCCTCAGGGAGGTCAGAGGTCAGGGTCATCCATACAGATGATGATGATGGGAGCACGAAGTAGGGATTGCGATACTGGGTACAATGTTTGACTATGATACAGATACCATTAATCCTTCAGGATAATGCTAGTAATTCTTTTGAAGCTATTATTATTAGACGCTAAAGGTTGGTATTTAATACTGGATATCATGCTAAATCAAATACTATACACCAACACATCTTTACTGGCTTAATTAGCTTACAAAATTGTAATTTACATATTCATAACGTTTTTTTTAATCTACTACATTTAAAAATTATACAATTATTGTACAGCTTTACTTAAACATCCAGCCTAACATGAAACACAGACAGATGGAGGGTGTGTGCTGTGGTTCAGAGTCTGTTCATTGGCACTAACATGAACTGTTTAAGTGCAGATAGATCAGAATTGCATTATATTACTATGAGAGCATCAAACACATTAATGAGTACAAAAAGAAACATTTTACACTTCATTAATTTATACTGTTTAATATGTATGGACACCATATGTAGATCCAGTGTAGTGGCTTCTTTTAAGTAAATTTAAAATATTTACCAGAGCATGTTTGTTTTGAATTTTTCTTTACATAAATTATAATACTTATTATTTATCATTTTCTTCTTTATTGCAGGAACGTTTTATACAGTGACATCAAGTTTAAAAAAAATGGTCTCACTACACCATATGAAATGGCGACCATGGGGACTCACAGCATCACACATGAATGCATTTGGGCTCATTGGATCCACAAGAATCTCAGCTTTACAGTCATATCAAATTTATGCAATTCCAAGACCCCAAATATTCAGAAATATTCAAATACACCATTTTTAGAATAGGCGAAAATAACACATCTATACTACATGCATAAAGCTGCATGTTTTTTGCCCCAAACTGCATGTGATTAGCATAAAGTGGGCATGTCTGTAAAGGGGAGACTCGTGGGTACCCATAGAACCCATTTTCATTCACATATCTTGAAGTCAGAGGTCAAAGGACCCCTTTGAAAATGGCCATGCCTATTTTTTATGGGTGCTGAGATCAAATTTAGGTGTGCTTGAGCACCCTAAAAAGAGTCCTGCTTTATTGTATTGCCCAAAGTTTGATTTCAATTACTGAGCAACAAGTGTCGTCCACTTTATTTCTCTTTCTTTTGTTTTCTTACATGTGTAACTACTGTATGTTCATAATTCTCCTCAGGGGGCATTGAGGAATAAACAAAAAATCTAAAGTCAAGCTTGCAGATTCAGGAGCTTGAATCCACGTCTCTCAAACTACAAGAACATACTCCCATCATTTTTTTCTTTTCTTTAAGCATTTATTCTCCTTATTCTACGTGATAAAGTGAAGTACGTATTCAACATTAGCTTCCTTGCCACAAGAATGTTGTAACTTTGCCAGTAAAACTCTCAACACATAATAACTTGTCCTGAGTCTGCAGGCAGCAGGTCTGCAGAGGTAGGAAACTGTTCACAGGTTGGTTGGTGTGTGTGTGTGAGTGTGTGTGAGTGTGTGTGTACGTGTGTGTTGTCCTCACCGTGTGCCTGGTCTCAGGAAGGAGCAGGTGCTGCCTCTGGTCCAGCCACAGTACGGGTCCCTGGAGGCGAGACAACTCCTACACACCAATGAAAATAAAAAGTTAAGAAATGCTGAGTGCTGACCTGATTCTCACAGCGGACATTATTTACCATTTTAGCAGGAAACTCTCCCCGGGAAACTTAGAGAAAATCAAACCTGGGAACAAGTGTTACAGCTATGAATTTAGCAGGGAAGTTAGTTTACTTACTGTCTGTCTGGTTAACGGACTATTAGAACCCTAAAATATGACAAACTGTTTCTCCCAATGGACTCATGATACAGTATTTACGTGATATGTTTTGAAATGTAATATGCGGAACACTGTTCAAATCATAAATCCTCATCTGGTATTCATCTTCATACACAGCAGTCACACACATACTGAATCTGTTGCTACTTTCTTTCTTTATTTTCCTGTATCCAACTGTGATGTACGGCTGCTGTGGGAATCAGATTCACAGTGTGGGGGTTCTACTTCAAAAGATCCTCCCCATCTGTGCGGTAATAAACGAATGCCCTCTTGGTATTCATAATAAATCATCTATTTTATTACAACCTTAGATCAAGACGACGCTGAAGCCTCTTGTGTCGAGTTAAATATTATTTCCCAGGGATAAAATTCTCCCGAAATATACAAGCTAGCTGTAGTTTGACAAACACACATGCCATCTATCCCTCGCTGATTGAAACATTGGCATTATATTTTATTAAGACAACTGTACTAATAAGGAGTGAGGGACAAAACAAAAGTTGGCCAGTAAGTCGTACCTTGGCTAATGTCCATTACTACATTAAAACTGACCTCATTATCATTCAAAGAAATATTGAGTGGATGAAAAATACTCTCGAGGTGAGTGTGTGGCACTTACTTCATGCAGCGTGAGTGCAGGTGACAGCGAGACGTGGGCACTCGGACCAGACAGGAGGGGAAGGCCAGCAGCAGAGTGTGACTGGGCCGGTCCAACGACAGCGACAAGAGCTGACGAGCCTGAGGAGAGTCCTCGCCACACCTGGAGACAGCGAGACACAGGAGTGTGAAGACTGGAGGCAGAGGGTGAGGAGCCAGCAGAGGGAGGTCAGTGTACGCTTTTTGGCCTCAAGTCAAGTTGTGACAGGGTCAAAGGCCTTGTCAGCAGACTGTTTTATCTATTGGCCTGCCCAGAGGTGTGTGATGGGAAGAAATAAACTCACTTTGGTGTTTGCTGCCAGTGGATGAAGCCAAAATCTCTATTTTTCTGGTCGGGTCTTTCACAGTAATAAACAAGACAATAATCAAATCTAAGGTTTTATGCTGCTATAAAAGGTTGGATTACATCAAAACAGGAATAGTTTGTATAAATTATGATCAATTCAACAACAAACAAGGTGCCTATTTTCATCATTTCTTCACATAGATCTAAAACAGTTAGTTGATCGTATGTGACAGAGGTGTGGACTCGAGTCACAAATGTGATGACTTAAGACTCAAATTCACAAAATCAGAAAAAAACTTGACTTGGACTTAAACACCAATGACTCGTGACTTCACTCACACTTCAGCCTTTTGACTTGAAAATACTTGATACCTTCCCCAAAGCTTGAAGATGAAAAAGTATGTTATTTAAAAAGTGTGCCACGAATCAATTTACTTCCCTTCATTTCCTGAACGTTACAGCTATTAATTCCCAGCAAGTCGACACTTAATTCCCCCAGATCCACCTTGTTTAAACCAATCCAACAGCATCCAATCAAGTTGCAGGAGAAAACCATGAAGAGCTAACGTTACGTTACTGAGCGCCAGTTGGAAAAAATGAAACCAAAGATAATTTTGTCCGCGTACAAAAACTACCTGGTGGTCAACAAAAAACAAATTGCAGTATGCAAAACATGCAGGTTGAATATTAGACGTAGAAGCAAATGGCATTACATTTGGTGAAGAGCGCATTATGACTTGTTTAGGACTCGAAACTCCAAAGCTTAGGACTTGAGAGTTGTCAGTCTTGACTTGGGACTTGAGTGCAAAGATTGAGACTTACTTGTGACTTGCAAAACAATGACTTGTTCTCACCTCTGGTATGTTGGTTGACAGGGATCTATTTATATCTAGATCATTTTTCAAGCTCAAACTCCACATATTCTCAGGTTCCAGCCTCTCAAATGTGCACATTTGTATACGCTTTTCTTTGGATCTTTTGGTTTTGGACTGTTGTTCGGATCATACAAACAATTTGAATAATAACCTTGGACTTTATAAGGGACAGTTATTGGACAAAATTGTTATTATATTAATGTGTGAATAATTGTCACATTAAGAATAAAGATAAGAATGATTCACAGTTGCGAACCTGAAATCAAACTCTTTAACTATATATGTGAATATAACTGTAATAGATATGGTCAAATAAGCAACTGAGTAGTCTTTTACTCTAAGCTGCACTTCAAACATGTTAAAATCAAATAAATCAAATAAGTGTAATTGAAGACAGTTCTTGGCTGAACTATCGCTGCTGCTCTCCAGTTCTCAAACAGAGGCAGGCAGCGGGAGACTTGATCTAATTGGAGCAACATGTCAAAATGTATAACTTAATAGAGATCAAGGACAAATATGTCTCGACTCCTACTCACTTCTCCGGGTTGAATCCTTCCACCTCCTCCAGAAACACGCTGCCGTGGGAGACAGCATCTCCGCTGGAGATCATTAGAAACTTCAGGATGGTTCCTCGGGTAGAGCCCAGGAACAGGACCGTGCGGTTCTTGTGGGGACCAGCTTCAGTGTCCACCACCATGGATGTCAGCTGGTACCTAGACGCATAGATAGTGAAAACACATGTTTTTTCAAAGTCAATCAATACAAAACACATTTTCTATCCTTCCTACAAGATATGATGCATATTTTCAGATTCATGCTTCCCATTTTCATGCCATAAAAAGTTCTGCATGGGCGCTATCAAACAAGTGAGTCAGTACCGTCCCATAGTCTTGACTACCCAGGGTCTGTGCCCCAGCAGTGGAACGGTCTCGTCCATCAGTGGGTGGGTCTTCACGAAGTTCAACACCTCATCCGGCAGCGTGGTAGAGGAGCTAAATCTGGATCCCTGCACTGCACATCCCCCTGGTCTGCAGGCAGAGAAACAGTCAGAAAAGTGAGAGATAGATAGGAAAGAGAGCGATTGAAGTCCAGAGAGAGCAAGAAGAAAAGAGCCAGAGGAGTTCTTTTAGCGGCTGCTGGAGGCCTTATTAGAATATTTGCTGAATAGTAGTGAAGTTGCAGTGTGATTGACAGTTGGAGCTTATAGCAGGGGAGTAAGTAGACTATATATGTGAGACAGATGCTCAGTAAAGCAGCACTGCAGTATTTTGCCAAAGAACAGCTCACATAACACTTTGCATAACAATACCTCGGTTTAGGCACCGCTTCGTCCGGGACAGGAGTCCAAATAGACTCGGGGGATTTCTGCTCTTTAAACCGGCCCTCGAAGACATGAGCGAGCTGCTGCATGTCAAACACGCACACCGCAGAGCCAGGGATGCTACCGTAGAAAAAAACAAAAATAAAACAGTGATGAGAAAAATAAGTGTTCGTTTGTGTGCACATTTGTGTGCATCTCTGTACCTGTTTGGTGGCGTGGAGAAGAGCCCCAGGATGACGTCTCGTCCCTGCATGTGAATGATGCCGCTCGTGGCGTGCAGGAGGTTGAAGTAAAAGTGTGAATCTCCCGGGACGGAGCAGTTGAGCCGCGCCTTCAGGAATGTGGTCCACTGCTTCTCAAGGACGCGTTGAGAGCCTCCCAGGTCTGCCTTACACACCCGAGCCACGCGGGACACCATCACCTGGAATACAACAAGCAAGGTTTAGTCAAATGGAGGGATAAGAAAGAAAGAAAGAAAGAAAGAACGAAAGTATGTAAGAAAGAAAGAAGAAAGGAAGAAAGAGAGAAAGAAGAAAGGAAGGAAAGAATGAATGAAAGGAAAGAAAGGAAGTAAGTAAGAAAGAAAGAAAGAAAGAAAGAAGAAAGGAAGAAAGAAAGGAAGTAAGTAAGTGAGTAAATAAGAAAGAAAGAAAAAAGAAAGTAAGTAAGTAAGTAAGAAAGAAAGAAAGGAAGGAAATACAGAAAGAGAGAAAGAAGAAAGGAAGGAAAGAATGAATGAAAGGAAAGAAAGTAAGTAAGTAAGAAAGAAAGAAAGAAAGAAAGAAAGAAAGGAAATAAAGAAAGAAAGAAAGAAAGGAAGAAAAAAGGAAGGAAAGGAAGGAAGTAAGAAAGAAAGAAAGAAAGGAAGGAAATACAGAAAGAGAGAAAGAAGAAAGGAAGGAAAGAATGAATGAAAGGAAAGGAAGTAAGTAAGTAAGAAAGAAAGAAATAAAGAAAGAAGAAAGGAAGGAAATAAAGAAAGAAAGAAGAAAGGAAGGAAAGAATGAATGAAAGGAAAGAAAGTAAGTAAGTAAGTAAGTAAGAAAGAAAGAAAGAAGAAAGGAAGAAAGAAAGGAAGAAAAAAGGAAGGAAAGAAAGTAAGTAAGTAAGAAAGAAAGAAGAAAGGAAGAAATAAAGAAAGAAATAAAGAAAGGAAGAAGAAAGAAAGAAATAAAGAAAGAAGAAAGGAAGGAAAGAATGAATGAAAGGAAAGGAAAAAAGTAAGTAAGTAAGAAAAAAAAAGAAAGAAAGAAAGCACCTTCTCTAGATGATGAAACTCCATGGCCATCTCTCTGAAGAAGAAATAAATATGAGGCCCCCACTCCATGGAGCTCACAAAGTAGGGCTCTGAAAAATAATGTGAGAAAAACAGTTAGACACACACACACACACACACACACGCACACACACACGCACACACACACACACACACACACACACACACACACACACACACACACACACACACACACACACACACACACACACACACACACACACACACACAGAGCAGTGCCGGGGGCCAAACGTAACGCTCCACAGTTCCTGACATGGAGCTGTAATAACAGTCACATCAACATTTGACTGCCGCTGTCCACGGGCCTCGCTCATCAAATATTCACGTCCTGTTTAATTTATCATCACGGACAAGAGGATACACGTTATTTATCATTTATTCATCCAGCACTGTTCCAGCTTTGACCTGCCCCGGCTTGTTTTTCTCTCCACGGAAAAACAGATTTAACAATTCAATCTACGCCTTCTTGTTAAAACCCTCAATCTGTAGAGTCCAACTAACCTCCATGCATCACTCTGTCTGAGCCTGTTCCACTTACAATAAATCTATAAAATGTAGGTCTTCAAATCATGTTTGGTTTCACTGAATGTAGCTTGTTATTTAGCTCCGCCGCCTCATGAAAAGACAGCCACAACGATTCAATTTTCTTTTAGTAAACTACTGAAGATAATGGTTTCTGTTATTCGCTTCCTGATTGTCTATTGAAGGTGTCTGAGTCATTGTAATACGTCTGTTTCTAAAAGTACCTCGGAACCATTTGGAGTCGTGTTTGACTGTGCGGAGGGCGGGGCTGTCGCCGAGGCTACGATAGATCACCGCATCGATGGCCAGGAAGTCTGTCACAGTACCCGTAAAGAGACTACCATCTGAGAGATGCACAGCGAGAGGAGAGGAGAGGAGGAGATTAAGAGGAAGAAGATACAGATGGAGAGATAGCACAAGGTCAGGAAGATTAAAACCAAACAAGCAACGCAGCGAGAGGTTTGACTATAAATCATTTGTAAAGGTAAACACAAGGACACAGACGATTCAGCGTCTGGAGATGAAAACAGAGTCTGATGTCTGCTAGAAACCCTGAATTCTTCATCTTTAGTGCGACACTACCTGCAAATAGAGCCACGTTGGCGTGTCGTGGATCATACGGGCACCGTGCCATCCCGCTGACAGGCTCTCCCACCATTTCTAAAGTGTCCCTCTGCAAAAAGAAAAAAAATATATAGATAAACAAACTGGCAAGCATACAGAGAGTGGCCAGCTGACAGATAGATAGATAGATAGATACTAACAGTGTAGTTGGCACACAGCGGGTTGAAGGCGTTTGTTCCACATACAAACAGGCCACCATGCTGGCTGAGCAGAACCTTGATGAAATTACGGCACTCTCCCTACGGAGAAAAAACACAAAAGGAAACGATTAAAGAGGAGAAGAGAATCACAAGGTGCAGGGCAACGGTTTTGAACTAAAGTTAAGCTCAAAACTAGCAGTCGGAGCAAGACGGCTGCAAGTGTGAGGTGTGAAAAAATGCAGCTTAAAACAATCCTTTACACCCTCAACCACTCTCCATCTGGAGGAACAGTAGGACGGGGTCTTTATGGCTGTCTTCAAAGTGGAGGCTGCTGATTGAGCTGAGATTTAAAGCTGCTGCCACTGAATCTGAACCTTGATGACACTGGTCGGCCCTCGGCCCCTTTGTGATACTACAACAGTGTCTGATGGCATCCAGTTGGGAATAATAATTGATTGAACTTGAATTAACCTGTGTAGGATGATGATTTGTTCATCCGGAGCTAAATTGAGGGCTCCTTCTTGGTATTGAATGATGCTAGACGGTGTTACTAGTTTACGATTGTGTGACAGTTATATTTTGTTGGAGGATATTTTTGTAACTATACTGGGATTCAGATAGTAGAGTAGTTAGAATAGCCTGGCTATCTATACCAGCATGTATAAAACACACTAATTAACACATCTTGTTTGTTTAATCTGAACAAAAACACAACACGGCGGTTATGCTTCCTAGAGACTCCACTATTATTATTATTATTATAACTTTTAGGACAAAATGCTTTAAACGATGGCTATGAGGGTGTTTGTACTGGGAAGTTGATTTACCTCGAAAAAAAAAAGATCCTCTGATTTACAGACGTCTCTTTATACGTTCATGGCTCATTGGTGTTTTCAGTCCAAAATGGCTGCAGCGGACACCAGAGTTTCACCTCTTTGCTTCTATACTCTTTGCCTGTGCTTTTCCTGATATACCATATCAAAAAGCCTGCTATGAAAAAATGACTCTCTTAGTATCACAAGAAGAACATTATTCACAATATACTATCAGGAGGAAACCTAATTTTGAAGGTGAAACTATTTTGCTAGCTAAATCGGTCTCATTTAAACTAAACTAACTAGCTAACTAACTAACACTGATTAACCTCCGCAGTTCAAACACACAGTGGAATACTATTAGTTGATAAGCATGTGTAATTCAATGCCAAGAGCACTGTTTGGTTGGCATTTGGCGAACAATAAAATGATGTGCAAATATAGCTGCTTCCATTGTTTAAGCTAAACTAGACAGCTGCTGGCTCCAGCAAGCTACATGTTTACTGTACTGATGTGAGATTGGTATCAATCTTCTCATCTAACTCTCGGCAAAAGTTTATTTCCCAAAAAACGTTTCCTCTAACAACCATAAATGTGTTTCAGTTCAGTTCACAGGGATTTCTGCTTAGTGGCACACCTGAATGGAGCCGAGCCATCGTTAATGTTATTAGATCCACCTGTGCTTTCTATGGCATTTCAAAATGTCTGCAGTGGAAAAAGGTCTATTGTTAGACCGTCTTAACTGCACACTTAGATGCTATACGACTGTAAAGCATTATCTCTGGCTCACTAACTGTTCTACTGTATGTCAGATGATGCATCATTTACCCTGAGCCTTATAATTTGATCTCTTCATCTGAGCTAGCTGGCTTCGGCTTCACCTTTCAGTCTTTTGTCTTCCACCTTAGGCAAGTCTTTTTGCTTCCTGTATTTTATCACAGCTTTAATTCCTTTCTTTTGCTCCTACGTCTTTTCTTCTTTCATCCGTGTTCTTTGAAGCAACACATCTTTTCCTTTTTGTTGCCTCTCTCTTACTACCCGGTGGCTGCCCTATCCTCCTTATGTGTTTCTCCCCCACCTTTCCTCCACCTACACACATCCCATCCCTTCCTCTTCCTCAACTGATTTCAATTACTGTTTCCTCCCTGAGGCTGTGTCACTCTCTCTGCTCAGTTTGCTTTATAATGTTTCCTCTTGCCGCTTTTTCTTCTTCCATGAGTTCCGCCCAGATTGGATTTTGCCGGTGGCACTGCTGCATTTATACAATAAAGCTTATATTTTAGGTTACACCCTGTCAAGGAAGCAACCATCCCATCAAATCTTTCCCTTTTCAAGATTTGATCACACTCCCATCATATCTCAGAACATTGTCAACTATCACTTCATATACACACATAATTGTCCCATTTTCTAGTTTCCCCCACAGGCTATGAATGAGATATATGAAGAAAATTGGCACAATGCAGGTGTGCAAGACGATGGCTTTCAAGCTTCATGGATATCTTTCGGGCCTGGGTAACGTTTCACTGAGCTGACGTGATTAAGTGATGTGCTGATTCTGTATCAACAAGATCAAATTTGTGTAAATACCGTATGCAGGTGCACCCGGAGGAAATAAGGTTACTCCAACAGCTGTTGTGTCTGTCCATGCGTGTGATAGTGTAGATGGTGTTGATGCATGTGAGAGTGGATCTCAGAGTACGAGCACTGTACCTCATGTTTGCCCTTCATCCGGCACACTCGAATGTCGTTCTTATTGGATTCCCATGTCCGTTTCTGCCAAAAGGAATGAACCACAGTCTGAATAACTTTGTTGTGCATTTGTGTGTACACTATTAGTTGTTACTGCTGCATGTTTGTTTTGGTGTGTGTGTGCGCAAGAAAATGAGTCTTACCTTGCTGTAGAACATCTCATCACCTGCCATGTTATCCAGCTCCACTCTGTACAAGTCATCTCTATAAAAACACACAACAAAACAGTGCCAATGTATTACTATAGGATATCTGATATATAATATAAACAATGTGTAAGGAAGGGGTCAGCATAATTGATCCTTCCCTAAGCCCTGCCCACTCTGCTACTGTTACCATGGTGCCCACACTGTCACTAACTGCATACCCTGCATATAGCTATGTTATCTAATTTTCCTCCCGTATAATAATAATAATAATAATAATAATAATAATAATAATAATAATAACACTAATAATAACAACAACAATAATAATAATAACAATAACATAGTATATAATAATAATAATAATAATAATAATAATGATAATAATAATTATATATATATTATTGTTATTATATATATATATGTAGCAGCTTATGTTACAGTAAAATGCATCTCCAAAAAAATTGTATATGTGTGAGTATATATGAATGTATGATCTGTACAGAAGTCTGCTTCAGAAACACCATTTCTCTTAGACTGCCACCTGTTTGTGTTTTTTATGATACAAATCTGTTCAAACAAACTAAATCTAATTAAAACTGTGTTTGAATTGTGAAATGTTTAATTTAAAGGACGTCAGTTTTTATAATTTATTTGTGTTCCAAATACTTTTGCAGGAGGACCAGATTTTGTGTACTACTGTTTACTACTTTCCATATATCATGAGTAAGAGTAATGTGAACAAACAGCTTTCACTTGACATTTAACAACACTGAATTGAATGCTTCCCTCGCAAAACAACAAACTGAAAATGTCCTCTGCAGAGTGACAGCAGATGGAAGCTGTGGCATCAAATGAAAGCAAAAAGGATATTAATGCGAGCACGTCAGTAACACACAGTTGGAGGCGGTTGCCGTTGGTTACCTGGCTCCTATGTAGAGCGTGCGGTTGACTTGGAGGACCGTCTGGATGTGCAGCTCCTGTCTCTGGGCTGAACGATGAGCTCTGCCCAAGAACACTGGATACCTCCGCACAACTGACAAACACACAGACAGAAAAAAAAAGCTAGAAATGAAGTGCCATGCTCAGGGATACTTTGACAATTGAGCGAGTTAATCTGTATTTACCCTAAAAACATTTCTAACCTTCACTTTAATAGTGTCTTCACTCATTCTTTATGCTTTTGTTGAGGAGAAAAAAAAAGATAATGGGAAGAGATGAATGGTGCAGCAGTTAAAGTACACTGAAACACTTTAATCCTCTTAGTGTTTTTTTTTTTTTGCTTTTGTTGATGCATGCAGCCCCATAATGAGAAAAACTGTGTGCAACCATTATTGTAATTTTATTGTGAAAAAAGGCATTCCCTGCCTCTTCTCCCTGTAAGTGGGAGAGTACAGATGAGGTGGAGAGAGAGAAAGTGGCAGTATCAGAGTATGAGAAAGTTTCGAAGAGGAGGACAACGGTCTCCACAGGGAGCCCTCATCATCAGGAGACAGATTGGGAGAACGTCTCATTGTCCTTGACTGCAGGGGAGGGAGAGAGGAGGACGTAGCGATCCATCTCCACCTGTCTCCTCCCCTTCTCTCTCTTCCTCCCCACAGCCTTCTCTGTTGTCATCTGCATCACCCCATCCAATCCAATTGCCTCACACTTTTTCATCTTCCTGCACCTCTCAAAATCCATAACAATCATTTCTCCCGCTCTCTTTCTTTCTGTCTTGACATCTTTCTCTCTCATATTTATCAGTCTGCTATACCGCCATCGAGAGAAGGAGTGAAGTCTCTTTATTTATCTGTATGCCCGGGCAGCTGGAGAGCAGCTCCACACCAAGGCGCTGACCCTTGACCCCCGATTTCCACATCCACCATGAAGCCATTCATCATCCAACGCGGCACATACAGTGACACACACACACACACAGCAGGAAGGAAACATACCCTCCAAGGGGACGTAGCTGAGTGGACTGGGCTCCTCTGGGAACGAGCCATCCGCCAGTTGAAGCAGCAGGAGAAGAAATGTGAGGGGTGGAGCCACGGTCGCCATGGCAGCAACACACATGCACTGAGGAGAGAGGGGAGAGAAAAATGTCATTGTTGCGTACGCTATATGTTCCTCTGTGTGTGCATGTGCGTGAATGTGTGTGTATTGACATTATGACAGATTTTACAATCAACAGGTCTCTGTGTGTGCGTGTGTGTGTGTGTGTGTGCGTGTCCATGCAAGGACAAGGGTCAGAGGTGCAGCAGGGTGACTGCTGCCACCAACCTGACTTCAGCAGGGAGCTAATGTGTTTCTATTGTCTGCTCTGTGCTTTAATGGGGCTCTATTGTCAGAAATGTCACTCCATTGTTACACAGTCTGAATTGAAGGGGATTCTCACAGCCATATAACACACCGAGAGACAAAACAGTCTCAGGATTACAAAGCCACTTTTTGGGTGGTAATGTTCCTTTCATTAATTGTGTTTCTATACGGACATATGGAGGATATAGCCGGCCTTTATAGAGAGAGAAGAAAAAGAAGAGATGAAGGGAGTGACTCGGGCAAGCTGGACAATGTCTCTCTAAAGGTCAAAAGTCAAGAAGGCTCTAAATCACGAACAAGGAAAAAGATTTTGGTCTTTAAAAAGCTAAGAGGCCACAAAAGGGTCACGCTGTGCAAGATATGTGCACACACACTCTCACGCTCTGTGAAGCTGTAGTACTTCAGCACAGCGGTGCTTTGAGCTAAATGCCAACATCAGGATGCTAACATGCCCACAGTGACAATACTAACAGGCTGATGTTTAGCGGTTGTAGGAGCCAAATATTGAGAAAGGAGTAGTTGAATTCCTTATTATAAGAGAAACATTATGTTGATAGTAATTGGTATTTTTGCCCCATGTGGCCAACCACAGCATTGAATTGTTTATAAATTTGGCACCAGTTGATGCCGTCATCCTGATTTAGTATCAGCTGTGGAGAGCGCAGCTGTTTAAGGACGCCAAGAGCCGAAATAGTTTTTTAACGGGCTTTAATATAGTTTGTTCATTTCAATAAGACAAAGTTTAAGTTAATCTTTTTTCTTTACTTTGGGTTGCCGCGGCATATCCTGTTTTGGGTTGTTTGGGTTGGTTTATGTAGTTTAACACACACGCACACACACACACAAAGGCTGCAAATCAATCATATGCATCCAATGACAGAAAGGACATCTAACCGTGAGTAAACCCATGAATGAGCGCAACTTTATTTAGTAGATGCCTTGTTGACACGTTTTCTTGGCGAAAGAAATATGGCTTAGAATAGAAATTAGAAGGAAGCCATAATAGCGGTTATAATGTTCACCCACAGGCTGTATATAAGAAGTGGACGTGGTCACTGTGACGTCACACATTGGTTTTGTGGACTGCTGCTTTGAAACCTCAAGTTCCGCATCTTAGCTGTGCCATCTTGGTTTTGCAACCAGAAGTGACACAAGACGGTGGCGCTAAGTAACCGAATGCTGAAAAAGGTAGCGACCTTTCAATCACAAGGTAGCCACGCCCTAAAGCATACCCTGCTTTATGGTCTATTTGACTCTAAATGGGACCATAACTTACTAAATGAACATCATGCTGTATTGAAGAAGACTTTAAACCAGCGATTGAGACCATGAACTCATGTTTACAATGTTTACTGAGGTAATAAATAAAGTAAGAAGTAGGATCATTTTCTCAGACTATACGAATGAATGTACCTGGAGGTTGCCCACTGTGTTTACCATGTTCACCATCTTACTGTGACGTGTTTGCATGCTAACATTTGCTAATTTTGTACTAATGGTGGCACTAGATGAAAAGTCAGGGGATCACCGAATTCTGTAGGATTCACCCTCTGTGGACCATGAACATCTGTACACAATTTAATGGCAATCCATCCAATAGTTCTTGAGACATTCCAGTCTGGACCAAAGTGGTGGACTGACGACCACCAGACGCACCATCTAGTACGACCAAAAACCCACATAGCGGGCTCAAACTGTCAAAAACAAGCCCCCACGCTGTACATCAGCATCTCTTTCGCCTATAAAACCAAGACAGTGGAATAACACTGCTGCACATAAGTTACTACCAGTCATAAATTGCGGCAGCCATCAAACACATTGTAAATGTGGGAGCTTTTGCATGCATTTACTCAAAAATGCCTGTGGCTCGGCTACAGTGTCTTTGATGTGAGACTACTTTGAAAAAGAAGAGGAGATAGAAAGAGAAGGAAAGAAAAAGATGAGACAAATGAGGAGAACAGAAAGGGAGGAGCGCTCTGGTTTTGTCTTGGGTTGCTGAGAGTGCTGCTAAAACCCTGGACAAGGTTTGATGAAAACACAAATGAAAAGAAAGGTTAGAAATTGAAGAAAAAGATGAGTGTCGTTCCCATCAAATCCACCTGAATACCGTGTTTCATGTTTCCCCCAACCCCCGCTTATTTCCTTTCATCCCTCCATCACCCACCTCCGCCCCTTCATTTCTCTGTCTTTATACCTCTCAGCTTGTCTGTTCCAGGATGAAACACCAGGTAGATGATGTGCCAGTTGCTAAGGTGATGACAACTGCTATTTGAAGCACAGAGATGCACCCAGATGTAACGTGCACATACTCTTATACAGTACATAAAGCACATTCACCTGTGTTGCCAACACCTAACACTGTGCATGTGTTTGATTGACAAGCTGTTTGAGGACACCAGTGAGGCGGTGTGGTGCTGCAGACTATACACTGGGGGCCACTTCAAATGAAATTCTAGCCCAGAGATTGCAGGTTTGACATCTCTAAGCCTTCTCCTCATCAGAAACACCGGAGGAGCCCTGAGGGGGGAGGGGGGGTGTTTGTTTCATCTGAATCTCAATTGGGATTCCCTGAACTAGAACTGATTGAGTCAGGTGTAGGGGGTCAGCCCCATTTCATTATGGCCATTTCACGAGAGGATCCAAATTCGATGCTTACACCTAAATTGAAATTTTGTAGTCTTGTTTGGACTGAAAGGATGGTTAGAGTTAAATGAAGCGTGTGTTCCAGTGAGATTAGGCATCATATGGTTGTGGTTTGCGTCATACAATCCCACTGTGTCTTCTCAGAGTCATAACTCAGTCAAATCTGAACACGCACACACACATTATACATGTTTTCAGATTCAGAGTGACTTGCTCTTTCCGAGAATATCATTATCTCCGTCCATCGCGTATTAAAGCGGCAGTAGGCAGAATATTTTTAGCATCATTGGGCAAAAAATCCACACTAACCTTTCAGCATATTGTAATTCAAGTATTCTGGGAGATAACTAGATTTCTGCACCTCCTCATGGCTCTGTTTTCAGGCTTTAGAAAATCTAGCCCGTGACGGGAGACTTTGACCAATCACAGGTCATTTCAGAGAGAGAGTGTTCCTATTGGCTGTTCATTCAACGGAGGCAGCTGTCAATCACACGCGAACTCCGATCAAACGGTCAAATTAGGCAGCGCTGATCAAATATGAATCAAATTTTTTTTACTGTAATGCCTATTTCTCGCCTCAAATGTTTTCAGAAACATCTTGTAGTGTAGTGTTTAGCTGTAAAATTAGAAAGTTTGCTACGGCTGGTAGGCGGTGCTTGGTATTTCCTAAACTACTCTCAACATGGCTGCCGGGTCACAAACTTTCTCATTTTACAGGTACCAATGGATTCCTTAGGTTTTCTACTTTCATGTGATATTTCACCATAGCTTTTTTTAATTAGTTATTATCGCCTTAACTCTGACAGGCCTATTTGCGATTTCCTATAATGTGTTTTAACCAACCTGTGAAGCCCGAAGGCAAATTTCCACATTTATTGACAATAAAGATTATTATATTATCAAAAAAAATGCTGTGGGAATTGTAGCCCAGTTCAAAGTAAAACTAAACTATATTAAGAGTTTCAAAATCCATTAATATTAACTGTTTTTCACAAATTTCTTTTTACATTATAAGGCTCAGAGTGTCCCTTCAACTTGGTTCTTATATTCCTGAAACACTTACACTCTCTCCTTTATCCATTCATAAACAGATATTTTCCCTGTGTTGGACATACAAACAAAAAAACTAAATTTTAAATAGCATTAAACAGTTTTGTTGCATTAAACTGTCCTAAAACATGTATTGTACAATTTACGTGCAAACTGATTTCTAAGGAGCCAAACGTATTGTGAAAACAACAATACTTGGCATGTCCGGCTAATACACACAGTGACTTTGCTAAAAGCGTGGGGGATCAAAACTGGGCATCCCTCTTTCCTTCCTCTCTCTCTCTGTTCCTTTCTCTCTCACACAGCCCGCACATGCTACATACCAAAACCCTGCAGCCTATCATTGATGTAGCCTCCTCATTAGAGTGTGTATTGATTAAGGTTATTGATCTATAAGATAAACCATCAGATCTGGGCCAAGGCCAACATACTAGGACTCTGCTGCTGGCCGGTGCCATGACAAAGGCAGTATTTTTTACCGCTCTGGGCTATAAAAAGAGGTCTTGGGGCAGAGCTTTGACGCAGTGCTTTGACGTGTGGTTATCAACGGTTCCTGCTGAGCCGAAAGACAGAAGCGACAGATGAAAGATAAAAGACAGAGGTGGTTTGAGTAAAAGACAAAAAAAAAGAGGAAGAGAGACACCGCCTGCTACACTTCCAGCTCATCAAGCTATAAAAAAAAAAAGAGACCGCCGGTGACAGAATGAGTATCAGCAAATCAAGGGAAGAAGAAAGGCCGTTCTGCTATTTGTGTCAAATCATGTTGATGTGATAGGATTAAATGGTGTGACACTGACACGGTTGTCATGGGCTGCATATAATGACGGTGACGGTGTAATCTGCCCTCATCAGGCAATAACCCATTAGCAAATCACCTGCGAACACTCACTTCATTAACCAATCAGCAGGTCATCTGAAGAAGCATAATCACCCGCGTTCACCTCTTATCAGTTTGTCCATATGTTTCGTCCTCATCAGCTCCATTTGTCTTTTCCTCCAGCGTGCTCTCGTTCACCTGCCACGGCTGATCCGACAGGGGGTGAGCAGCATGCTGGGATATTCTACACAGCCCCACAGTATGTCAACAAACTATATGGAAGATATCTATTTAATGATAATCTATTAAATATTTACCCATGATTCCATCCTAAAATGCCTCAGTGGCCTTTATGGACATGTTTGCACAAGGCATCTCAACTATTAAAGCTGCTGAGCAAGATCAATACACTCTCATCCTGCTAAACAGAGACGGAATAAAGAGCAACGTCCCAACTATCCACACTGAGCAGCATTCACAGACCACACTGAGACATAAATACAAAAGGCCAAGGCAGAGATACACAGCTAACCAAATGTCACTGATGCTAAGATGCTTGAGCCGTGACCTGTGCTGCACCCGACTACATTACAGACATTAATTAATCCTTTGATAGCCTATGTGTGTGTGTGTGTATGCATGCGTGTGTGACAGAAATTGGACGAGTCAAATCGAAACCCGTCTTTCCGTCGGTGTTGACATTTCACTGTATCTGAACTGTTTTCTGATGTGTTGCGTTGTGATTAGGTCTACAGGCAGAAATCTTTCCCTCTCTCTCTTTAGCTGCTGCAGCCACTCCACTCTGTGCCTTTGTTACCGTAGCAACCAATAGCAAAGCTAGGCAGAGATGTTCTATTGCAGTAGATGTAAAAGCGAGGAGGCGGGTTCGCCCTCTAACACATACATGCATACATATGTGTGAGCGTACACACACACACATTGATGCATACACTTACGCTTTTAACCCAAATCTCTAATGTATTCATGTGAGTGTTCATGAACACATATGTGGACACAGATATGGGGAGGTGGGGGTCCCCTCTCTCTCTCTCAGCAAGGAGGGGGATGGGGGAGCTGCAAGCATTTTGTCTCCACATTATCCACACACTGGCAAGACAGTATAGCTCATTTGAAATCAATATGTCAACAATGGGATGAATTAATTGAAAACGCGACAATGCATTTATTACACGTTCACTTATAGGCCTATTAGATAAGGTTTTTAAACTGCTGAGCCTTTATTTTTCCACAGGGTTTCCCCTTCAAAGATGTAATATTTCAGCTGAATCTCAATGAGCTAGCTGGGTGATCATTGTTCTGTGTTAAATGTAAAACCATTCAGACTCATTAAAAGCTTTTACTGGAGCTGTGATGAAACCTAAACCTGCAGTAGGCAGTGCATTTTTGGCATCATTGGGCAAAAATTCCATAATAACATTTCAGCATATTGTAATTCAAGTGTTAAGAGAGATAACTAGACTTCTGCACCTCCTCAAGGCTCTGATTTCAGGCTTTAAAAAATCTAGCCGGTGAAGGAAGACTTTGGCCAATCACAGGTCATTTCACAGAGAGAGCGTTCCTATTGGCTGTGCTCCGGCTGGTGCTTGGTATTGCCTCAACTGATCTCAACATGGCTGTGGGGTCACAAACTTTCTAATTTTACAGCTAAACAAGATGTTTCTGAAAACATTTGAGAAGAGAAATAGGCATTACAGTAACAGAATATTGATTAATATTTGACCAGCGCTGCCTAGTTTGGCCGTTTTATCGGAGTTTGCGAGTGATTGACAGCTGCTCAGAGACGGCAAGGCTCCAGCTCGACTCTGATTGGTTGTTTTCTTCCAGTCTGTGAAATCTTGCAGATGTCATTAGGAGCACCAGAGGACACAGGAGGACACAGAGGCACATAATTTTTTTCAGATTACTCATGCACTACTGCCAGGATATAGTTTTATAAAAATAGCTTAATCTTAATCATATTTGCTCCATTTCTGCCTACTCTAGCTTTAATTTAGGACAAAAAGAAGTATGTGTGAAGATTTTCTTAATGCTTTTTGTCAAAGGAAGCTCTGAGACTTCCTCTGCCGGATTATTATGACAGGATGATTTACAATAATAAAAAAGATGGATCAAGAAAGTTAATAAACTGTGAAAAAGATATATCAATGTGAAGCCTCAGCTGAGATAGAATCCTTTTACGACTTCTTCTCATTTGTAACACATTTGCTCCTTGAAGACGGTATGCAGGTTAAAGCCCGGAATAAAAACAAGATGGCCTGAGGGTAGAAACGCAGACATGGGCTAAACTGGGAGAAGTGGGTCACCTTCACACTTCAGGACTCCACCCTATAAGCACTATAGCTTCATTACTGTAATAGACTTAAGACAGATTTCCACTGTAAATGGAACGGACGTGAACAAAATGTAACTGGGAGATATTTCAGAGTGTTTTTCTCACTATGGTACAGTGCTGATTCCAGTACAACATTGAAGAGGACCCATTATGCTTATTTTCCGGTGCATTCTCATATTTTGGGTTTCTACTAGAACATGTTTACATGCTTTAATGTTCAAAAAACGCTTTATTTTTCTCATACCGGCTGTGCTGCAGCACCTCTTGCTCTGATTGGTCAGCTGGCCCACTCTGTTGTGATTGGTCAACCGAAACAAACTCTTCAGACTCCACTCCAGCTCTGCTCTAATTAGCTTTGTTCGAGGGCGTTCAGAACTAGCCACTAGGCAGGTATTATGCAAATGTGTTACTTGGTAACATCACCACGTTACAGAAGAAAAGGCAGGACTTTAAGCAAGGCAGTTCAGGAGCAGTGTTTCTGTGGGGGAGAGTAACTCCTTTTGGTGTGGACTTTGTAACTTTGCAGACCTTTCACATGCACGAAAAATATATAACATACTAAAGGAAAGGGAAAAAGCACAAAAGCATAATAGGTCCTCTTTAATAGTAAAAGCTCAGACAAACATTGTGTGAGCCCACAACATAAAACTCTCATAGCTTGTCCATCAACACCACTAGGTGCGTTTACTTAACAGATGCTACACCAACCTCAAGCTTTAAGACAAAGTTGTTAAAAGTTATTAAGAGGGATGTTGTGAAGCTTGGATTTAGGATTGCTTCTTGGTGTCATACCTCTTTTTTTAAAGAAACTGATTTTCTTAATTGACCGCAAAGACTCACAGTTGAAAAAGTGAACATAGGAAATATAAAAATGTGCTGACTTGAGTGAATTCTCTCACCCACTTCAGTAAAGAGGTTTTGGAAACAAGTGTTTAATGGGGGAATATTAGCTCTTTCACTCTGGTGTCATCATTCAGCTGGTTTGATTGAAAAATGCGTGACAAACACATGAATCTAAAGAATCAAGAGGATTTAAAGCTCACATTTTAAGATCTGTGTAATAGTTGGCTCACCACGTAATTTGTACTGACAGCGTTGGTAGCTCGGAACTCTAATCTTAAAGAGGACCTAGAGGCTTTTGTGCTTCTTCCCTTTCCTTTAGTGTGTTTTATAGTTTTTTGTAAAAGGTCTGCAAAGTTACAAAGCCCAAATTCCACGTCAAAGGGAGTTACTCTCCCCCACAGAAACACTGCTCCTGAACTGCCTAAAACGCCTCGCTTGAAGTCCCGCCTTTTCTTCTGTAACGTGGTGATGTCACCAAGTAACACATTTGCATAATACCTGCCTAGCGGCTAGTTTGGCACGCCCTCAAACACAGCTAGTTAGAGCGGAGCTGGAGGGGAGTCCGAAGAGTTTGTCTCGGTTGACCAATCACAACAGAGTGGGCCAGCTGACCAATCAGAGCAGACTGGGCTCAAACAGAAGGTTTCAGACAGAGGGTGAAAGGAGGTGCTGCAGCACAGCCGATATGAGAAAAATAAAGCGTTTTTTGAAGATTAAAGCATGTAAACATGTTCTAGTAATATAATACTAGTATGCACCAGAAAATGAGCATAATATGTCTTCTTTAAACTTCCTTGTTAAAGGAATAATTCAACATTTTGTGAATTGTTTTCAATTTAATCCTCTCATCTCACTAAAGAAAACGAATGAGTATATTTCCCAAAACGTCAGACTATTCCTTTGATTTCACACCGTCATAGTAAGTTTTAAAGATTACAAGCTCCGTTGGTAAATGTTGGTTAAGTCCACACATTGCCGTGGAGGTAAATGTGAGGTAACTGGGGCGTCGGAGTTTGATGCAAGTTCAAAATGGTTGCTCTGGGAGTAATTATTAGTGGTATTAAAAATCTCCCATATCAGGTGGCAATACAGGTAGAACCACATGCTGTCAAAGCAAACAGGTCAGAGTGAAAATAAACAAACACACGGATATGTATTCAGACATGTTCACATGCACTCATATACAAACAGTGAAGAGCAACACACACACAAACACACACACACACACACACGCAGACATACGATCGTGGTCTCCTCAGCAGTGGAATCACTGTGTCAAGTCTTTATCTTATCGAGGTGGAGGCGATATTGCCTCAAGTGGCTGCCTGTCTCCTCAGAGCAGGTCTAATCAGAGTTGAGGGAATCTGTCTTTTGCTGTTAAATATCCCAAAATACTATTCAATCTACAGGGTCATTTATATGCTAATGCAAAGGTTACCTCTGCATAGGCCCTTTGACGCAGCTGTTAGGTTATGTGTACGTGTACGAAGGAGGAAAAAGAAAGAGAGAGATAGTGAGAAGCGAATGAAGGAGAGAGGGAGATGATGGTAGCGGAGGGAGAGAAGGGAGATGAAGGAGGAGAGGAGATACAGAGGCAGAGAGGAAGGGAGATATTCCCCTGGGTGAGTGCCATAGGTAATTAAAATAGGATGGACAGAGCTGGAGTCTAGCCAGCGAGAGCTCCATCTCCCCTCAGACTTCTTCCCCAATCAGGCCTTCTGCCTAAAGCCAAATTGCTGCTAGTGACAGACACACAGTATAGCCTGACTATGGATGCAGTGAGTTATCAGCTTATGCTTAATGGACATGTACAAACACAAACACACAGCTCAGAAATGCAGGTGAAAAAGCAATCAAAACGCTCGCAACAAATTACTTCGGGTTACAAAACAGGTAATGTGCTTCTGGTGCTGCACTGAGGCAAAAAAATGCACATGAAAACAACACACACATACTCACACGCACACACACACACACACACACGTACACACACACATTTATGGTGCTGTGCAAAGCTGCAGCAAGGGCAAACGTTACTAACCAGAGTTTGACTGCAGTAAGCACATATACATTCACTGCACAGCTCTGAGCTAGAGGCGAGCACATGAGTATGCGGTGCACGCACTCAGACACACACTATGAGCACAGAGTCGAACACACGCACACTCCAGCGCGTACGACGGCGACGAAGACGCAGTCTAAATTACACAACAGTAACAAGGGGATTTTTCATCTGTGGGTTTTAATGCTGCTGTTATTCTGTTTTGTCACACAGTGTTAATGGTGCACTTTGCACTGTACAAGGTAGTCCATGACATCTGTCTCTATAGAGAAGAGACCTTTGTGATTGTCTACTATGTAGTACAAATGAGCTTCATCTTACTGCTTGGAAATTGGCAGTCTTTTCATATAAATAAATTGGGATACTGGCTGATTTTTCTTGATACATTTTTTTTTTGCTTACTGTCCACATCACTGCTTGTCATTTTTTCTACCTCATATGCTAAATAGGCTGTGCTAATGTCTCAACGTGGCAGCCATTACCATATACCCCCACACCCTGTTAGTGGCTCCTCTTATGCTGGCGTAGAAGCTGATAGGTAGCTCATATTCTCGTCATGTTGTTCTTTGTGTGCTGTGATCACCAGTAAGGGTAAATATAGCTCTTTTGGCAGAAACCTGCTAAGAGGATCACAGCTCACAATGGGCGGTCTGCACACACAACAATCACAAAATGCCAGAGAACCTGCTTGCGGATTGACGTATGCACGCGCAGACCCACACCTACATCATACACACCACCACCACCACCACCACCACCACCACCACCACCATACGCAGAGCACGACACCTCCCCTGAGAGCTTTCTCTCCTCTTCTCGCAGGTATAATTGTGTTTCTGCTACACTTTGTTCCTCTCCCCTCAGTTGTGACTGGGCCCCTGATGAAAAGCCATAATTAAAAGAGAAAAGTTGTGTTTGTTGGGTGCAGGAGAGGAGGACGGGATGAAGGAGGAAGAAAGATTAGCCACAACAAAGCTTCATCAGGCAACAAAACCATCTTGCGTAGCTGGGAGACAAAAGGACTCGGATGCGCCTTTATCTCCCAATAAAAAAGTCCTCCAAATCCCTCTGGCTAAGCTGCCATAACTAAAGCCCTCCGTTGGCTTAGGTGCTGGCTGAATTTGTTGGACAACAAAAGCAGCAAAACATGAGAGGGTACACCGAGCTCCCGAGAAAATATGTATACCTCCGTTCATTTAGTGCAAAGAAGTAAAAAGTCAAGTGCCTCGGCGGTGGCATTTGGGAAAAGGTTACTTCGTTATGTTGTTTTGTTTGCCTGTGCCGTGCAGATGTGTGCGAGTGCCCTCGTTGAAAGCGTGAAGTGGACGGTCATTTTCTCACTCTGCAGTGTTGCGATGTAAATGAGATCACAGAAGGGAAGAGATTAGACTACCTTTATCTTTTGGAAGTTGAAACAGCTGTGATATCACTCGCAACCAATTTGCCAGGCAGTTAAACGGGAGGACCAGCTGCATGCAAAGAGATTCATTTGAGTGACAAACTAACTCTTGTGACCCTCACACGCACTACAACAAATACGCTTATAAAATATGCATGTGTGTGTGCACCCTAAAAACAGCCACAACGATCATCATATCATGTGCCTGACCGTGATGAGGATGATGAGGATGAGGGAGCGCCGGAGGTGTTGTTAAGGTGATACAGTGGACAGAACCAAAATGCTGCAAAATGAACTCACACATTAGCCCGTTATAGCATATGCAGAGACCACACAATGTGCACAGGGATGCATAAAAAAGAGGCTGCACCTCGGGGGAGGAATCAGCGAAGACAGAGTCATAAAACTGAAGATGCATGGCCACTGTAAAGTATATGAAGGATTTTTTTTTTTCGTTGAAAACAACTGCAAGGCATTATTATACGGTGCATGTGGCTGATACAGCAACCAAACCCACATGGTGCAACCACCTTTAGCCACCTGAGCGTCATTTATCTAGTGGTGTACAGTTTATGGCACCATGGACAATTTGCAGCAGAGTGTGCTATGGGTGACGCCTATTATCTTGCTCCTTTTCCTTTTCTAACATCTGGAAGGAGTTGTCCAAAAAGCCCAGTTAGGCTCCTGAAAGCCTCTCACATCAACAACGCATAAGGGAGTTTATTTTGAATGTACCTGTCTCGGGATAAAAGCTACTTTCTGACAAGTAAAGAAAGTATGCCTGCGTGACACCTGACCCTGTGACCTTCTTTATCCTGCACAACGACTCACTGGGGTCCACCCTCTAAGGGCCCTGCAGGAATAGTTCACCCAGCAGTTGCCTGCCCAGCTAGGTTCCTCTGATCTCGTTATCCAGAGGTCTGCGGACCTTTCCAGCGTCTTTTTTTTTCAGGTGTTGATTTTGTACTAAAGAATCACTGCACTCTGTGTGAAACTGGAACTTCAAACAATATTGTAGCTGGCTGCTTTTGAGGAAAATCAGCATTCCTTCACATCTCTTGACACATAGTCATAACTTTGCTTTATTTTATGATAGGATTAGTGAATAATCCGGTGTATTTTCTGACGCAGAGAGGGGTGGTCGCTTTAGGGCAGATGTGGAGTTGATACAGCAAGTTTTGGAAGTTGCTTAAAGTTCATCTGTAAGAGCGACATTCCTTCATGTATCGGCAGCAGCAGAGCAGTGAGTGAGTGGGAGGTATATCCAGACTGTGTGAAAACTATAGTGTGTAGAGGTTAAAGCGAGTGACAGTAGTTTTTAAAACAGTGTCCTGGGTGGCTTGGGTTTGCCGAAAAAGAAACAAATCAATCCTGTTGTCTATGAAATAGAAAACGACAGCTTAGAGTGGCAGCTTAGAGCCCCACAGTGTTTCAGTCAGAAAGTGTTCCTCGCTGCGTACCAGAGGTAAAGAGAGGAAATGTGTCGCTCGACGTATTCTCTTGGCGAAGAGAACAGAGAGGCTGTTAGGTAACATCTCTCTCCTTCCAAAAAAATCTCCTGTCTATCTCATCTCTATTAAACACACACAAGCTCTCAGAGTGACACTGTACACATTTCTAGAAACGTGCTCCTTAGCAACCTCAACATACTAATCTGCCTTCGATTTACTCCCTTTGTGCTGCAATCCAATCCAGTGTTTTTTTCCCGTGCTTGAGACGCCCTGTTTGTGGCTTAGCATGTGTGATTGAATAGGGTCCTATGTGATCAATAGAGCTCATTAAATGTCCCTGTGGGCAGTTGTCTCGCCCTAAGGCTCTCTTAGATTGCTTTTACCTGCAGCCCTGCTCTGCCTTATTGCTTCTCGTGGCTCCAACTTTGTTTGCGGCATAATTAATTTTATAATTGAATTACTCAAGCCTGACCTTTGCATGCTATTTCCCTAAATGTGAGCTGAAGTATCCATTTGGATAGCTTCAGCATAGGCTGTGGGTGTTTTTTTTAGAGGGCTTTTGCTGTATGTTTGGGATGGGCGGGTGTTATTAGACTGCCTTCCAAAGGGAGGCTGAAGGAAACAGTGGCTGCACCTGTTGTTCCCTGCGGTTGCTGTGTGCCGGGGTTAGCACCTGCTCACACGGCTGCTGTGTGGCTGTCTGTGTGGGCAGCGGGGATAACAGGGAGACCATTCACGCCCGCTCAGACTGCTGTCTGCAGCCCCTCTCCCTCAACGCTCGTTCGCTCTGAGCTTTCTTGCTCCATCATTTCTTTCTCTGGTCTTTTACATCTTCTGCCTTACCCCCCTGTAGCCTATACGCCAGATTGCTATCTACCACACTTTATCCTTTGTATCCCCGGTCTGTCCGTCTGTGTTTCTGTCTCTCCCTCCCTTCCTCCTCCTCCTCCTCCTTCTGTTTTCTTGTCTCCAACCATCTCTTCTTCTTCTTTTTCCCTTTCAACTCACACAGAAAACATAAACAGCAGCAGCTGGGAACTGTTATAGTCCTTCTGCGGGGCTCGATAGCTTTTAGTGTGAAGGATGAAGTTGTAAACAATAAATTACATATAACTACTAAATCACTTCAGTAAGAGCTGCACGGACGGCAGCAGCAGTGAGTGAGCGTTTAACTCGGGCCAGGGAGGTTGTGAGTGTGCAGAGTGGTTATGGGCAATTTAGGTGACAAGTTATTGTAAGTGTGCAACATGGACAAAGGATATATTTTAGAGTTTTTAGAGTGTTGGATCTGTCTAAAGTAGCTAAATTGCCCATCTATGTCTAAATAACAACAACATAAATACAGTGTGCTTTGTGCATTCTCCACTCTGAGTGAGTAATGACATAATCAATTGATTTTACGGCTTCCAAATAATCACACCTTTACTCTTGTTAAACATGTAGTAAAACAACATGGATCACGACCCCTGTGATCTAAATTTCAATCATGCTTTGTGCTCATCCTTGCAATGCAGTGTTAATAATAATGTGCAAGTATTGTGAGCTATTTTTTTTGGCTGAGACATCACTTCAAAACCTATGAGATCCTATGCAACACGTGAAAGCATACACAGCAGTGATATGCAATAAAATATGTGCACATGATATGCAAATAAAGAGCAGACACAAAGAGCAGTTCATGTCCACAAAAGGTCCAGGCGATGCCAAACACACACACACACACAGGCACAACCTCATGAGCCTCATAATGCAGCAGCAGCAGCAGCAGCAGCAGCAGCATAGTGGCAGTATAGAATTGCGCACATGCTGCTGTATATATACCTGTTCATATCCCATCAGCACACATCTCTCAATCCCACCATTTGGCTCTCACTCACCGCAGCAGATGGCCAGGTATAGGGAGGCAGGAGGAGGCAGGTGCCAGTCGCCAACTCGCCCTCTCCGGTCGCTCTTCTTCTTCCTCTCTCTGTGGAGAAAAGGGTGATGGATACCACGGTGCTCTCGCTCCGTATCCAGAGCCTCTCTGTGTGTAATACCAGCAGCAGCAGCAGCAGCAGCAGCTCCTTCAGCCGCACCTCACCTGTCTCTTCCCTCTACGTAGCATCACCGTTTACCGAGCGCGTCCAAAACGCCCAGTCAAAACTACAAAACGATTTTTTTTTTTTACCTCCCTGGAGAGAAAGAGTCTAGATGCGTAAAAAACAGCAACCTACTGGGAATATCTCTCCTCGTTCAGACTCCCTGCTGTAAAAAAATGATCCCAAATCCTGCGGACTGTGTGAAGTCTTCTTCTGTCTGCACTTGGTGGTCAATGTTCAAGCTATACGGCTCTCTGAGAGATCAGTAGTCAGCAAAATGTAATCCTCTTTTTAAATTTACAGTGGCGAGGTGAAATGTCCAACGCAGAGCAGTCACAGTGACAGCAGGGGCCCATAATTCACAGCCCTGAAACACACACACACGCACAATCACACACACACACACAGTCCTGCAGCAGTGGATCAATGATGAATGGAGGAGCTCTCTCTCTCTCTCTCTCTCTCTCTCTCTCTCTCTCTCTCTCTCTCTCTCTCTCTCTCTCTCTCTCTCTCTCTCTCTCTCTCACACACACACACACACACACACACACACACACACACACACACACACACACATTCACACATTCAACTGTATTAAGCCATTACTGAAATATGTGTTTGATGATGTTCAGGAAAGTTGTAAGTTAAAGAGCCTAAATCATAAAGCTACCACATTTTACAATACAACATTTTGTAAATATACTAAATTACTACAATGAATTATTATATTAAATTAATTAATAAATTATTAATTATTATAATTATATGTATATATATATAGATATATATATCTATATATCTATATATATATAGAGAGAGATATATAGATATATCTCTCTCTATATATATATATAGATAAAATAGGGGGAAAATCTTAACAGCTTTTGTTTCCTCAAAGGTTATTATTATAGCTAATATCATAATAGTTATAATAAAAATAATTGGCTTTTTGATGGCTTTATTTTTTTTAATTGATTTTGATAGGATTTTGTCAAAAAACATTATACATATGACATAACACACTTCTTCAAATATTAGCAAAACCAGGAACAAAATAAAAAAATAAAACAACGAAAAAGGACAGATTCAATCCAACATGGGAAACTGGAAGTTAAAAAATAAAATGAACTATACAGACTTATATTCACTCCAGTGTCAATGTTTACATACATACATACATACATACATACAGTATATATGCACCAGGCTACAAAGAATACAAAGTGATCAAGAAATAGCCTACACCAGCACTCTTTCGGATAAATGATCAAATATTGAATAGAAAGAGGTTTGGAGCATTACTAACAATACTGTCTCACCACTGTTTAAAACACTGATTTAGATATACTGTACAGTATGTATACATACACATACAGATATATCTGCCATTTATCACATGACAAATGCCAAATAATTCCTGTAGTGAAAAGTAACATGTAATAGTACGACTGTTTCAGTCCCGATACCAATAGCGATACCTGGGCTTTGGGTATCGGCCGATACCGATTACCGATCTGACACCAGTGTTTAATTAATAATCTGTATGCCTCACTGTGTGGAAGTGACTGGGATCATTCTTTTATGTGTAAGGCAACATCAGGTAAAAAGTCTTCCACATGAACAGGAATTACAATTCAATTGTAAACCTTTTTAATGCAGCAACGAATTGGTCAAAACTTAAACAGGAATTCAAATTCCAGTAGATAATGTATAAATTGAATTCAATAGATCGGCCCCATTGTCACCGATACCCGATCCAGCTATTTGAGTCAGTATCGGCCTGATATCTGGTCCAGTATCAGTGCATCCCTAGCCAGGGCCCTGGTATTGTGCATGCTGCCTGGCAGGCTCACCTGTGTTTATCCGGCTATGACATGTCAAAATGGCTGATGTGAAAAGGGCCAATACAAAGATTAAGAAATACACCAGCTCTCTTGTTCAAATATTGAATAGATAGAGGTTTGGAGCATTACTAAAAATACTGTGTCAACAATGTGTTTAAAACACTGGTCGAGATGCACTTTATCTTGGAAATGATGTGCAAAATGTACACAGATATATCTGCCATGTATTACATGATAAATGCCAAATAATTCTGGACTGTAGTGAAAACATGCATCATTGAAGTACTGTAGTATCAAGTATCATTTTAAGGTACTTATACTTTAGTAATAGTATTTTTTTTCCCTTTGCTAATGCAAATTACTTTATACTTCTACTCCTCCACCACTACATTTAAGTGTGAAATATTGCACTTTTTACTCCCTTACATTTATTTCAGTTATTGCCAAATAAAGATGAGATTTTGCATTCAAATTGTCAACAGTTTCTAAAATATGATGTATTATTATAGAGTGCTATTACAGAAACTGACCAGCAGCATATAAATTAACTCCCATTGGCCTAGCTTTAACATAAAGTATTGGTCAAATAATATAACCTTTCATAATATATAATTGAAAAGGGCAATTCTGCTGAATAATGAGGACCCGTCTTTTAATACAAAAAATTTAGCTAATAATACTTCTGTATTTTTAATAAAATAAGGTTTTGAATGCAAGACCTTTACTTATATCTGAGTGTTTTTACACTGTGGTATTTTTACTTGAGCAAAGGATCTGAATACTTATGCCACCACTGGTTCTGTAAAGGATTTTAAACATTGACACTGGAGTGAATATAAGTCTGTATAGTTCATTTTATGTTTTAACTTCCAGTTTCCCATGTTGGATTGAATCTGTCCTTTTTAGTTGTTTTATTTTTTCTTTAGTTCCTGGTTTTGCTGTGTGTTATGTCATATGTATAATGTTTTATGCCAAAATCCTATCAAAATAAATGAAAAAAATAAAGCCATCAAAACAGCCTATTTTTTATTATAACTATTATGATATTAGCTATAATAATAACCTTTGAGGAAAAAAGCTGTTAAGATTTCCCCCCAATTTTATATATATATATATCTATATACTGTATATAGATATAGATATATCTATATCTATATCTATATATATATCTATATCTATATATAAATATAGATATATATACTTTACTGTATATATATCTATATATATATATATAGATATATATATATAGATATATATAAAATAGGGGGAAAATCTATAGATATACTGTAGGTATCTATATATCTATATCTATATCTCTATCTATATATATAGATAGATAGAGATATAGATATATAAAGATATCTATATCTCTCTCTCTCTCTCTCTCTATATATATATATATATACATTTATATATATCTATATCTATAGATATAGATATAGATATATATCTATGGATATAGATATAGATAGATATATAGAGATATATCTCTATATAGATATAGATATATATATAAATATATATATCTATATATAGAGAGATATATCTATCTATCTATATCTATATATCTATATCTATATCTCTATATCTCTCTCTCTCTCTATATATATAGATATACAATATCTATATATCTATATATTTATATTTATATAGATATCATAGATATCTATGTAGATATAAATGTGCTGATGATAAATTATAACAAGATAATAAAGTTTTGAAAAAGGAATGAGCCCTGACGTCACTTCCGGGTGTAATCGGACAGTAGTAAAAAAACAGAACTCATCTGGTAGCATGAATGATGAATGATGAATGATGAATGTCAGCTAGCTCTCCTCCGACTGCTGTCAGCACACTCCAGTTAAAACCATCCATGTCCAGACACAAGGAGGATCTTCGAAGTCTAGTGCCGCTTCCTCTGTGTTCATATCGGAGCGCAGCAGCCCGCCAGCCGCCTGTGACTCGGTAAGTACAGCTAGCTGCTAGCTCCGAGGCTAGCGATGTAGCGAGCTAACTGCTAGCACTGCTAACGGTAAGTGATGCTATTGTGACCGTTAGCTGGCATCACACCTGAGCAGGTAGTAGTGTCTCATAAACAACAGCAACGTGTCTGCCTTTTACAGTTGTATGTCTGCTTCGTCAACATACTGGTGCTCACATCGCTGGCTAACGGTAGAGGTTAATAACCATGTAGCTACATTAGCATATCAGTCGCTCCCTGTCTGTCTGTGTTGAGGGGGATGCTGTGTAATTAGTCATAAAGGATCACATCAGGGCATCTGGATCACTTTAATCCAGATGTGAGATGACAGCAGCTTCACTTATTTGGATTAATGCATAATAACTTCTGTCCTAATAAACACTAGCTAGTTACAAGAGCTCTCTAAAATGATGACAATAACAACTGACGCCTTATAATGAACCCTTATAATAAACCCTTATAATGAACCCTTATAATGAACCCTTATAATAAACCCCTTATAATAAACCCCTTATAATAAACCCTTATAATAAACCCTTATAATAAACCCTTATAATAAACCCCTTATAATAAACCCTTATAATGAACCCTTATAATAAACCCTTATAATAAACCCTTATAATAAACCCTTATAATGAATCCTTATAATAAACCCTTATAATAAACCCTTATAATGAATCCTTATAATAAACCCTTATAATGAATCCTTATAATAAACCCTTATAATAAACCCTTATAATGAACCCTTATAATAAACCCCTTATAATGAACCCTTATAATAAACCCCTTATAATAAACCCTTATAATAAACCCCTTATAATAAACCCTTATAATAAACCCTTATAATGAATCCAGGTTGTTCTCACAGCTGTTTCCAGTGTCTGAGTCATTTCATTTGGTTTCCAAATGCTATATTTGATAAAGCAAAAAATTATTGCTTGGACTTAATATTCATTATCTGTCACTTTATGACAGTAAAATACAATAAAATAAGTGAACAGGTAGGTGGTTAAATTGGTGGTTACATTTAAAGAGTTCACAAATAAAAGTTGGAAATAACATCTTCATAGATTGTCAGCAGAACAACAATATTTAGTAAATCTAAAGGTTTATTAGAGGTTAACATGTTCAGATATTAGCTGTGTTACATTTTCCTTTATTTAATGTTTCATTCAGATTAAAATCTATTTTTAAGAGATACCACAATTTAAGACAACTGTCACACACTATTAAACAGCATAAAAGAGTTAATAAAATATCTGGTGAAGATGCAACACTTTATTTTTTAAACACTAAAATGCAGAAACAAGAAACTTAACAAACACAGGTGCCTGATTCCTGCAGATGAACTCAGTCTGACTGCATCTATGCTTCCCAGCAAAAAGCATTTCACACGATTGTACCTGTATAACCGGCGTGACAATAAACATCTTGAATCTTGATAGAGCTTCATTATAATAATATAATAATAATAATCTTTATTTGTATAGCACTTTTCTAAACAGCAGCTTCACTATTTGGATTAATGCATAATATAACTTCTGCCCTAATAAAGGCTAGCTAGTTACAGGAGCTCTCTAAAATGATGACAATAACAACTGACGCCTTATCATAACCCTTATTATAATTAATCCAGGTTGTCTTTTATCTTTGAAAGTTAAATCTTCCTCACAGCTGTGTCCAGTGGGTGCTGTATAATTAGTCATAAATGTTCATGATCACATCATGATCACTTTAATCCAGCTGTGAGGTTTCAGCAGCTTCACTTATTTGGATTAATGATTAATATAACGTCTGCCCTAATAAACGCTAGCTGGTTACAGGAGCTCTCTAAAATGATGACAATAACAACTGACGCCTTATAATAAACCCGTATTATAATGAATCCAGGGTTGTCTGTTATCTTTGAAAGTTAAATCTTCCTCACAGCTGTGTCCAGTGTCTGAGTCATTTTATTTGGTTCTATATTTGATAAAGCAAAAATGATAGCTTGGACTTAATATTTATAATCTTGTCACTCTATGTGAGCACTGAATAGCTCTAGAAAGAGCTCCATTAGAAGAGCAGGCTAACGAAGTGGTCATGTCTTTGTGACTATACGTTGTGATGTATGTTGTTGCATTATGTTGAGCCATTTTTTTTTTTCTTTTTCACTTCAGTTTTTATTGATGTTTTTCAAGGTTATCCACATATCAACAACATATGGGCATGTACACATTCAGACCCACAAACAAAGGGAGCAATACATACAGGACTCATGTTTGGGAGTTACACTTCCATTATTCCAAACATTCTCATGTTATTTAGAACTCAATCAGTTGTCCTTTCTGCCGTCTTCGTTGCTGTTTTGGTTTTTGTATAATGTCCATTTCTCCCACTTGTCTTCCATCTGTGTTTCTTGCAGTCTTAAACGATGTGTCAGCTTCTCCATTATGTATATCTCCTCTACTACCCCCATCCACTGCTCGTGTGTAGGGGGATCCACTCTACCCCATTTCCTTGTGATAGCTTGCTTACTAGCTATTAACAATATCTTAACCATATATCTATCACTTATTCATACGTTTCCATCAGTAGAATTCAAATTACACAGGTAGAGAGTCATGTAACTCCTAGTGATATTATATCCTAGTATCTTTAGTACCGTGTTGTGTACCAACTTCCAAAACAGTACTATTTTGGGACATTTATAAAATATATGGGAGTGATCGATGTTGAGCCATTTTAATGTGTTGTATTATTTCTTTTTTTATCAAGATCCTGCTGGCGTAGTGACTAGACCAGAAGACCTTGGCACCGTGGTGTGCCAGTGCATTTCAAGACCCAGGGATTTCCTGAATCCAGGTGCGTTCATAACAGGGTATCTGTGCAGGGTTTTCCCCCAGGAAATGAGTCAGTGGATGTTTATCTCTACTTTTCCTAACTTAGGAAAAACATTTTTTCCCCCCCTGGCATTCTCCCCTGATAAATAAATGTGAAGCTAACATAGGATGTAGATAGATCAATGAATCCCCCGCTGAGCTGATTACACATCACATCTCCTAATCAATGTACTGTAGTTATTAGGGCTGTGTATTGATCTGGCGATACAATATGTATGATGATACAAGGGTAACGATTTGATATATTGGGATATATTACGGTAATGTAAGCAAGGTGATATATTGCAACAGTTATTTGGCTTCCTTAGAGACAAGCTAGTATGACATGATTGGTACTGTAGTTGGTACTTAGGTTTTCTAGTTTCATTTATGACGACAGTGGATGCACTCTTTATTTCAGGCGAGCGTTATAAAACACTGAGGGAAACCCTGCGGTGAATCAGAGGTGAAAGGTCTTACGTGCTTTCCTTATTTAATTTTTCTACCATGTTTATTTTTCTACCAGAAGATGAACGGTCTGTCCATACGAGAGCTATGCTGCCTGTTCTGCTGCCCTCCTTGCCCCAGCCGCATTGCAGCCAAACTGGCTTTCCTCCCTCCAGAGCCCACCTATGCCCTTATCCCTGACCCAGATCCAAGCTCTGGAGCTGGAACCGCTCCTGGGTCCACTTCCGGGGCCGCTCAGCCTTCTCTCGGAGCCCCAGGACTGCGTTCCCGGGTGGGCACTGGTAGTGGAGGTGACAGAGCAGGCGGAGGTGCTGCTGCAGGTGTGGCTGGTGCTGGTGTAGCAGGTGGTGGTGGAGGAGGGGGGGGAGGAGGAGTAGCAGGTGGAGCCGGCAGTGGTTGGAGTGAAGGCAAGTGGAAGCTTCATCTTACAGAGAGAGCGGAGTTCCAGTATTCACAGAGAGAGCTGGATGTGACGGATGTGTTCCTGACCAGATCTAGCCGAGGGAACAGGGTGGGGTGCATGTACATTCGCTGTGCCCCCAACGCCAGGTGAGATGAACACCTTGAGACGGAAGACACGCAGATCACAACCCTGTATATCTGTGTTTTGTGTGTACTTTTAATAGGACAGCTTGCCTGTCTTTTGAATATGTCCCTCAGTCATACAATCCCATGTTGTTCCATCAACTTGGGGCTTTCCCAGTTCAGCAGTGTCCCTGCTTAGCTCAGTCAGCTGCCTAACTTCCTCCTTCTTTCCTCTTCCTCCTTTCATCTCTCAGGTTTACAGTGTTGTTTTCCCACGGCAATGCAGTAGACCTGGGCCAGATGAGCAGCTTCTACATCGGCTTAGGCACACGCATCAACTGCAACATCTTTTCCTATGATTACTCAGGCTACGGTGTTAGCACTGGCAAGCCCTCTGAGAAGAACCTATACGCCGACATCGACGCTGCCTGGCACGCCCTGCGCTCCCGGTAAGCCGGCAGAAACCAAGCATCCACACAGGATCCGAAATGAACAGCCAACAAGCACCAAATGCCAGTTAAAGTGTCTTTGGTAGATAAACCAGTAGGGGCCACTCTCATCACTGGCCAGTAACTTTTTGTGAAAATAACATTTGGTTGGCTCGGCTATATACAAACTTTGTCCCCGCGGACCAGGGCGCCCTCTTTCTGACCATTAGCCAGTCAAATCAAAGCTAAACAATGGCTCTATATCTGAAAGACTGATGATTGGCTGTGCTCTGTATGAAGCCTCAGGATCCAAAATTCTGAATAATATTCCTCTTGTTTATCTGCTGCCAGTGTGATTAATGAGCCTAATGTCAGCAGAAACTTAACGCTCCCAGGTGGCAACGCAGACGAACTTCGAGGCCACCAAAAAATTAAGACTTAAGACAACAAACTATTTGTCTATTATTAACATGAAACACAGGGGTAGTTGTTCCCGTGTGTCGGACTGAAAGGATTACTGCACTTAATTTGCATATAGAAATGTACACACTTGTACACTGCACATCAATCCTTTTGCACTTCGCATACTTGCAGAATAAAAGCAACTTATTTTGATATTCTGTACTGACGTGTGTGTGTTGTCTCAGGTATGGCATCAGCCCTGAGAACATCATCCTGTACGGACAGAGCATCGGCACGGTGCCCACGGTAGACTTGGCGTCGCGGTTCGAGTGTGCTGCTGTGGTCCTCCACTCTCCTCTCACCTCTGGCATGAGAGTGGCTTTCCCCGACACCAAGAAAACATACTGCTTTGATGCCTTCCCTAAGTAAGTGTTTTAATGTATTTTACCTGTATTTTCTGTGTTATCAATGTTCCTTTTTAGTATCAGATACCCATACAACTGAAAAGCCACTCCTGTGGTATAATCAGCTTCTCCGCTGTTGCCCAACATGTTCTCAAGCCAAAATATTATATTTGTAAATACGCAGCTTTCATTGAAATTCTGGTAGTCGCTGGGGATTTGTAGTGCAAGTGGAAGCAGGAGGTTGGAGGTTGAATGCACTTATTGTAAGTTACTTTATCTGATAAATGGATAAAGTCGGGCAATATGACGATGTGTTATGAGATGCTAGAAACCCTTTGAGGCCACACTTTAGTATCTGCTGGTTATATTAGACCACTGTGGGCAATGTTGCATATCACGGAGCAGGTCTGCATCATGGTAATAGGTTCACAAGATTTTATTGTTTCTTTTTTATTTGGATCCCCATTGGTTGTTACCTTGGCAACAACTACTCTTCCTGGGTTTTTTTGCTGCAAATGTGATGAGGAACCTTGATTTGTCAAGTATTAGATTTACTGGATTCGCCAAAAAAGCAGAACTTCCCATCTGTTTATTTTATCTAGAAATGGTTTCTCAATACAATTGCTAAACAATGTACTCAGTCAAGATGTATTCCTATTATGTAATGTATTGTAATCACCCATATTTGGATTTAACAATGATTGCTGGTGACATAATTAGCATCTGGATGGACAGCAATGAGATCTTGTTTATATTGGAATTTATGTAATTAAACAAAGCTGTTCAAGCCAACAGGGGCGGGTCAAAAGACAGACTTTAATGTATCTCAAATGTTGATTTAAATGCACATCGTCATTAGTTGTCATTGTTGGTCAATACTGAATAAATTACCCTGTACTCTGTTTTCTATAATTGCCTGGTCAGTGCATTAATAGCCTCCATCGTTTTTCTTCCAGCATAGAGAAAGTGTCAAAGATCCCATCTCCAGTGCTCATCATCCACGGTACAGAGGACGAGGTGATCGACTTCTCTCACGGCCTCGCCCTGTTCGAGCGCTGCCCCAAGGCCGTGGAGCCCCTCTGGGTGGAGGGAGCCGGTCACAACGACATTGAGCTTTACAGTCAGTACCTGGAGAGGCTACGGCGCTTCATCAACCAGGACCTGGCTGCACAGCATGCCTGAGAAACAAAACACACAGCCTCTCTGCGTTTGTATGAATGAGACTGTGCGTATGCATGTGTGTGTGTGTGTGTGTGTGTGTGTGTGTGTGTGAGACTGAGCGACAACGTCAGCATGTTTGCAAAGTGTGTGTGAGAAATTGACCCAAAACTATGTGTAATTTTTTTTTTTTGTTGTCACATCTGTGTGTCTTTGAAGCAGCACACCTTTACGTTACTTTTCAACACATGTTCAAATAATTTCCCAATCGAAAGGTGAGAACGGTTTTTAAATATATCAGTAGCCGTGTCCATCTGTGAGGTGGAGTGTGGTGAAACGCTAAAAACAACTTCAGAAATCCGGTCTTTAACGTGGGGAAATTTATGAATTGCAGCTTCGACATGCGTCACTAACATGAAGTAACAACAATGTGCTTTGTCTAGAAGGGCACACAGATGTCATTTTTAAGTATGACGTGACTGAATGTATGAGTGTTGTGTATTCATATCTCCATGGACATGCATGCGTGTGTGTGTGTGTGTGTGTGAGGCAGTGCTGAAAGAAATGAAGGACATCCTGATGACTTGGACAGCTGCAAGTGGAGGAGGCTTATTGAGACTTATCATTATTGATGTTTTTCTTTTTTTTTTTTTGCGCGTGTATATATGAAGAATTACCTCCACAGCTTGACCAGTTCTCTCTCCAGTGGACAAACGCTGGTCAAGCATGTGCCCCCCCCCCACACACTCCCTGTTTACCTATTAATGGACATCCATCTGACTGCCAGGGCATTTCCCAAGTTGTTGTCCAGCTAACACTAACCTACTTTATCCGTGTGGTTTTGGGGGTCCATCTCCTTCTCTTTGGTGTCAGATAGGGGTGGATACATAAGGACTAGTCTGGAATACTGTCATAGCTTGTATGGCTGTTGGGTGTCTCATACTTTCCTCTCCCTCATTCTTGACTCTGAAGAGATCACAAGAATGGCCAGCTTCCACTTTATTTCCTGGCTGTGCTGTAGCTTTAGCCTTCACCTGTCCACAGAACAGCAGCGGCAACTTAAAGGGAGTTATTTTGATTTCCCCGTATTGCTTTTCCCCCCATCCAGTCCTACATATTTGTGATGAAGAATGACGGTGTGGTTGAAATGGAAACAGAGGAATATCTCTGTTTATGTCGAAATTTCTTTGGCACTAATATAATAGCTATAGAAGTGCAGGTTTACTTAGTCATTTTCATGTCACGTTAGATGGGTTGGCTCTAAACAGAAGGCTGTAGCCCTTCAGTATTTAACTGATGTGACGTGTTTAAAGGTTGGGCAGACTGCACTGACTTGGTAACAGCAGGATTAAGTCAGATTTAAAGGAATAGTTCCACATTTTGGGAAATGATTTGCCATCTTGCTGGGGAGTTGGATGAGACTATTTGTACCACTCTCATGCAGAGACTAGGAAGCGAAGAAATAGTTTGGCACATAACCTCCCGTAAAGCCACATCATGTTTTTACACTTCAGTTTTTGTATGGAAACAAGATACAGCATGTTTATTTGTGAATTCTAGAGGTGCTGGTAGCTGGATTTTGTTACCTTTGTAAAGAGCCAGGCTAGCTGTTTTCCCCCCTGTTTCCAGTCTTTATGCTAAGCTAAGCTTACCAGCTGCTGACTTGCAGCTTCATATTCAGCATACAGACATGAGAGTGGTATCATTCTTCTCATCTAACCCTCGGCAAGAAAACAAATAAGCGTATTTCCTAAACGGCGAACCGTTAAGTCTGAAGTGCAGCAGTTGAGGTTTGTGAATAATGTGTAGTCTGTTCTGGTGACCGTACGCTTTTTGGTGATTGATGTTCTGGCTGTATTTGGAGGCTCTTAAGGTTTAAGGAGACAAAGTAGCTGCTGCGTTCACCAAACTAATGAGGATCCTGTCCGTTTTTACTCAGAATAATCTTTTTTTGCCTCACCAGAATCTCTTTATGTGTAACGCTGATTAACTTGTAGTCTTACAGCACACAGGTTGTTTTCCAAGTCCTGCTCCAGTAGCTCTCATCATCACCAGAGTTAGTCAGCCTCCCGTTCATACGCACATTTTTTGTTTCTAACGTTTTTTGTCTTGATGTAATTAATCCAATCGTGTTTTGTCGTCGTGTGGGGCCATGGATTGTTTGTTTCAGAACCGTGCGCGTCGACGCAGTGACTAACAATGTGATTCAGATCAGGTGCCAGCCAGGACGGGGACATCATGCCTACTACAGCTCTGTTTAACCTCTGTGGCCCTAAAAATGTACAGGAGCTCTCTTATGGGTGGCAGCACGCTTCATGTCTGACACAAGCCATATTTGAGCCTCTCACTGTTGGTGTGGTGCAGGTTCCACCACACACACCTTTGCACATCATCACACACACACACACACACACACACACGCGTACATTCAAACACAAACACATGCACACATAATACATGTACTGTAGTATGCAGTATATTTACACATTTATATATATCAGATCAAGCATGACAAAAAGCAGGTCTTAAGTTCAGCACTATTGTACAAAGCATCCAAAGCGTAATAAGGGTATAAGATGTAAGTTTGTGTGTCTTCATTATTATTGACTGTCTTCTACAGGCCAGCATTAAGGATACTAACATCACATTTGAATAACTAGTAATAGGCGCTGTGTGTAGACCTGAAAAAGAAGTACAAGAACTGGTCTTGTGGTCGCAGGCTAGCACCATATTTTCAGATCTACACAAGGCGTCTGCTGCATAGGAGACCCGTCAGTTTCAGTGGTAGTAGCTGCGTTTTTTTTTTAAGGGAACATGTACTGAACTAGCACTGATCTGATTACTCCATTGTGGGAGTACAAGTGGGTCTTAGTGAACGCCACTCGCTTCCCGTCATCACTTCGAACAGGGAATCTTTCCATTCTCATCCTGTGCTTTGTGTCTCCGATATTTAAATAAAGAAAATCTGTTACCACCTTTGGACCAGGGATCTGAGCGGTCAGAAGAATCAGAGAGAGTTATCGCCTCTCTCTGAACGTAGAAGTAGGCCTCAGTTTTTTCCTGGACATGTTATCAGGGAAACCACTGGATCCACCTTTCATTCATGGGGTTCAAGAAACGGGGTGGAGACTTGCCGTTTTATTGATGCACCACTAATGGTTGACGTATATTGTATCCTCTGGCCCTGAATGTGTATTGATGGGGGATGGGGGATGGGGGATGGGGGTGGGGGGGTTGAACAGTGAAAACTGTATGCATGTCTATTGTGTTTTGCAGAGCAAGTGACGGGGTGGGACGTTATCTCTATTATGTATTCTATGTGAGGGTAAAGCTGAACTCATGGCATCGGAACATTGAAGCGCTTTTTTAAAAAAAACGGGACGTTTCATTTGATTTTTTTTTTATTGCTGATACTAACTGATGTATTGTTATGAGTTTTGTGCTAGAGTTTGAGCGGGGCAGTGTTAGGCGGGTGGGGTGGGGGGGGGGCTAGACTATATTAATGGGCTGTTTATATGGTTACTGTACTTACCTATTCTATTCTTTGTATTATGATTTGTAATTTTATGTTGCTTTTTTGAACTGAGAATATGATGTAATGAAATTAATTCATGGGACTGAATCTTGACCTTTTTATGGACAACAAAATAATAAAAAAAAAGATCACTTATGTACAAAGATGTGACACGGACTATTGTTTTTAAAACAACCTTTGTATTTTTGTTCAGTGCAAAAGTTAAGAATGGTAGACAGTGATACAAAAATTGCAATATTTACATGTACAGAATGATTTACCAATAGGACGACATGACATGTACACCAGCGATGATGGGTTTAGGATAATATATAAAATCATACAAAGTCTCTTCACAGATTTAATGTACGGGGTTCGTACAGTTATAAAAATCCTGGAATTTGAAAAATAGTGTTTTCAAGGCCTGGAAAAGTTTGGCAAAATTGCTTCGTAAATAGTTTAATGTGGATCAATGAATAGAAGATTTATGTTTTATGTTTTTTGACACGTGCACACAGAATTTACAGAATGTTTTGTCATAAAAAATGTTTTAAAGTCATGTGTATGAACACTGGACTGCACATATATTTATTAATAGGATTGATTTGTCAAATAGTAACAAAAGTTTTATAACATTTGTATTTTGAAGGAATTTCAGTGTGAATTTTGCAAGTGAAATCCGTCCTTGGTGCTTGATGTTACAATGAAGTTTAATGGGAGTGACTGCCCTCTGCAGGCTGATTAGCGTCATTAACAGTCTTACTCTTAAAACATGTCACTAGATTCCAGCAGTGTACAATGTGAACCCTCATTTCATAACAGATCATTTCAAACCAGGCAACAATTAAGTGTTTATTTCACTGTGTGTGTGTGTGTGTGTGTGTATGTGTGTGTGTTCTCACAGTTGCAGGTTGTGTTGATCCGAGAAAGCGATGGCCAAGACTCCAGCAACCTCAGCTAGCTGAGCTCAGCTGTTCACCTGCCAGGAAATAAACATGGCTTCAGCAGGCTGCCTCCATATGGCTCAGTGCAGGAGACCCTCTCTTCAGTATTTGATCCGTCAGCAGAGAACAGAAATATTGTCCTGTTGCTTCTCGGCCAACGCAGTCAGTCATCCGTGTAGTTCGCCGCGTGTGGCCTGGTTCAGACATCCCAAAAGCATCTTATTGCTGACCTGCATCCTCTGTAGACATGGCGCTAACACAGGAGATCAATCTCTACCGTGAGCAAACTTCTTTGTGCAAAACATTGTAAATTTAACTGAAAGATATATGTGTGGGCCGAGTCTCACTGCTGAGATTCTTTTGGGAGCCTGTCTAGACAGGGATCAATCTACATCAGGATCCTAATAGAGTGGTGCACTGCATGAGTTCCTAGAGGGATTTGTCACAGTCCCCTGCCTCCGGCTACGTTTGTTGGTACCTGCAAAAGAAGAGGAAGCAGCTTGAGGAGAAGACAGTGGTGGAGGAAGCACTAATCCTTTTAATCAAGTAAAAGTAGCACCATAATGTAAACACACATCAAAATGTTCCTACATAAAAGAACAAAAGCATTATTAGCAAATTAAATTTAGAGTATCAAAAGGAAAAGTACTCAATATGCAGAATGGCTCTAAGTATAGTTGTATTTAAATGTAAAGGGAATTCTAGTATAGCTGTAGCTTGAATTTTAACTACATGTGTTAATCACATATTAGGGCTTTCAAAGTTAATGCGATAACGTGTTAAACGCAAATTCAAAGCCACTACTTTCTTTGACACATTAATGATCTTTCGGACGTTGTAGTGGGCTCAGATTTAAAGCTAGAGAGAAGAAACTAACATTATGTGGAACTAGAAAACCTAAGGAATCCATTGGTACAATGTCACAATGGCTTGTCGCGAAAGAGGTTAAATAACGCTCCAAACTTGCTCCAGACTCGGAAAAATGGTCATGGCCATTTTCAAAAGGGGTCCCTTGACCTCTGACCTCAAGATATGTGAATGAAAATGGTTTCTATTGGTACCCACGAGTCTCCCCTTTACAGACATGCCCACTTTATGATAATCACATGCAGTTTAGGGCAAGTCATAGCAATAAAGCAAGCATATTTGCCCGCTCCCATGTTGATAAGAGTAATAAATACTTGACAAATGTCCCTTTAAGGTACATTTTGAACAGATAAATGTGTGATTAATCACATTTAACTAGAAAATCATGCGATTAATCACGATTGACAGCCCTACATGATATGTATGTGAAATCTGAATCTGTAAGTAGTAACTGCAGCCCTTAAAGGACACTTAGACTCAATATTTGTGTATCTGGAGTGCCCATCAACCCACAAACTGTGAGATAAGACAACCCAGTCAGTTTTTTGTGGGCTGCCTAGATCAGAAAACATGTGATTCAACACGCCAGTCAGATTTGGCTCCCGTTCCTATGTCACATGCAGGCTCATTAGAATATATCACCCACAGCTTAAGAACTACCTTTGCAAAGGTGCACCATATTTTTCTCGCAAGCCAATCAGAGCAGACTGCGCTTTTTCTGTAAGGTGGCTTAAAGAGACAGGTGCTAAAACGGAGGGCGAATACAGGTATATTCAAACAGACAATAAAAGTGTGTTTTCTGAACATTAAATCATGTAAATATGTTCTAGTAGAAACACAAAATACAAGTATGAACCTTGAAACAAGCATGATATGTCCCCTTTAAAAATGTAGTGGAGTAAAAAGTACAATATTTCCCTCTGACATATGGTGCAAGTAAAGTAGCAGGAAATGAAAAATACTCAAGTAAAATACACTTAGAAAAAACTAAAAACCTTGAATAGATGAACTTTCCACCACTGAGAAAGGAGCACATTTAAGTAGAGTTAGTATTCCACACTGTTGTGCAAAGCTTCATCTCGTTATGCAAATCTTTAAACGCATACTTCCTAGAGGGTGTGACTGATGTAATCACTTTTCTTTTGTCCACGTTGCGGTCGTGAACCTGCAGAACGACTCCGTTCGTGTCTAATCTGATGTAAAAGTGATTCAGAAGTCCCCGAAACCGGTTTGAGCAATCTGACTTTTTTCCCACCAGACCAGGTCTTTCTCTTGACTTCCTGTTTCTTTATGGCCGTGTGTGTCTACTCACTCTCTCTGTTGTAAGGTCAACTCAGTCAGCTGCTCCTCCAGTGCTATGATCCTCAGGCCGATGTACCCAGAGGCCAACAGCAGCAGCACCATCCTACAAACACACACACGTATACAATGACGTGAACGCCTTGGATTTTAACTTTGTGCAGAATGAATCAAAAGCTGAGCAGACGGTCTGAGATGGGTACATACCGGAAAAAGTCCTAACAATAAGATATCAGTAAAATGTATCTGTTCGGAGCCAGACTGAACACTGTGTGATAACATTTCTATGACCACATCACGAGGATTAGATCATTTCCAGCCCATCCAGAAAGTCAACATACCAAAATGTGCCTCTGTTCATACTCATAAAATGTGCATACTATGTGGGATCAGCAGAGAAGTCTACACAAAGCAGGAAATTAATTGTTGTTTTAGTCTTTGAAAGTCCCAGCTCAAAAGGAATAAAAGTCCCTCATTCCTACGTGCTCATCTTCCGACCTTTTTACATGAACAGGTTTTTACAAAGCAATTATTGGTCAAATGTATTTCTGTTTACCAAACAGAGAGGCAGATGCACAGTGGTGGAAGAAGTACACAGATTCTTTACTTCAACATAAAAATACTTCAAGACAGGTAAAAGTCCTGCATTCAAATAGTTAAAGTACAGAAATATTAATATTAATTAAAAGTGACACTACTCATTATGCAGAACAATTGCGCCATGATAGTGTTATATTATAATAAAGTCAAAATTAAACTAAAGGTGCTAAATGTGGAATTTCTATTGCCTCCGCACGGCTCTCAACATAGCTGATCCGGTCGCTCGTAGCTAACGGAAAATAACGGCAACAGTGCAGATGGAGCTAACAGTGTTGGCGGCTGGGTGCTACGCTTCTGCAGCGGCGCCGTTGGTCAGGACGAAGTTATCAGCTGTTACCGCTGTATGAGCGCAGTGCAGAGCGGCAACCACAAGCTAGCCAGTGGGGCACGCTCACAGGGACTCGCATATACTAAAAAGCATGCGCGGTCGGCCCGGCTATGTCAACAACAAAGTATAGAGAGACAACAGACACAGAGGGAAAGAGACTTCATTCTCTGCTCAGGTAGACATTACTCCTCTATATCTTTACATAGCAAATAGTTGTTTGCTGCTATATTAATGCTCTGGATATCGAATTGAGCACCTTTAAGTAAAGTAGATGAGTAAATGTACTTAGCTGTGTGAAATAATAATACTCACAGCATCACGTAGACATAGAAGAGAACGCTGAGATTCCTGATTTCTCTGAGGAAGAAGAGCGGTGCGACTCTCTCAGTGATCCTCCAAATCCACGATACAGCTGGTTGAGAGTAAAAAATCAGCTTGTTATTTTTTAATAACACTTTACTCTATGCCTTATGGGTAAATTTGAGTAGATAATATAGTATGTGCATGTCTACTTGTGAGCTCTTACACACACCTCTGTCGTCTTCGTCTATTAAGCTGTTTTGTTGGGTGGAATTGCGTCTTGTAGGAACTGGAAAGGTACAAACAAACATTGTTGCATTCAGTAAAGAACATTTTCAATATTATTATAAACAGAAAGTCATTATTGAAAAAAAGATGAACAAGAGCCAAGAAACACAATATTAACGAGAGCTGCACGCAGCTATGAAAGGGCCCTCGCCCCTGCTCGCGGGTCGGGGTTGCTGGCGGGACGCCGACCGACGCGGCCGGGCACCGCGAAACCGAAACTCTGACGAGCGCCACGACGCCTGACGCAAGGCTCTACGACAAGCGGTTCACGAGTTATGAAGGGGGGCGTGGCTAATGTGTAGGGGGCGGGCATAACATTCACCAATGAAACAGGAACTCTCTGCTGAGTTATATGACACTTCCCACAAGACTCTACGACAAACGGATCATGAGTTATGAAAGGGGGCGGGGCTAATGTGTAGGGGGCGGGCATAACATTCACCAATGAAACAGGAACTCTCTGCTGAGTTATATGACACATCCCACAAGACTCTACTACAAACGGTTCATGAGATATGAAAGGGGGCGGGGCTAATGTGTAGGGGGCGGGCATAACATTTACCAATGAAACAGGCACTCTCTGCTGAGTGATATGACACCTCCCGCAAGACTCTACGACAAACGGATCATGAGTTATGAAAGGGGGCGGGGCTAATGTGTAGGGGGCGGGCATAACCTTCACCAATGAAACAGGCACTCTCTGCTGAGTGATATGACACATCCCACAAGACTCTACTACAAACGGTTCATGAGATATGAAAGGGGGCGGGGCTAATGTGTAGGGGGCGGGCATAACATTTACCAATGAAACATGAACTCTCTGCTGAGTGATATGACACTTCCCACAAGACTCTACGACAAACGGATCATGAGTTATGAAAGGGGGCGGGGCTAATGTGTAGGGGGCGGGGCTAATGTGTAGGGGGTGGGGCTACCCTTAACGAATAAAACAGGAACTCTCTGCTGAGTGATATGACACCTCCCATAAGCCTGTACGACAAACGGTTCATGAGATATGAAAGGGGGCGGGGCTAACGTCTTGGGGCGGGGCTATGAGTATATTTTTTCATATACATGTCATCAGTACTGGAGCAACATCATACCTGAGAGATTTGGGGCAGATCGGACTATGTACAGTTGAGTTACATTAACTGCCTGTTTCATGGCGAATGGCTCAAAATGGCCGCCACGCCACGGTCCGCTCGTTAAGTGAACACTCACCATTTTAATAACTTTTCATCCTCAAGGTCTTGAGATGGTCCTGACCAAATTTCAAATCGATATGATCAAATCTGTAGGAGGAGTTCGTTAGAGTACGCGGCCAATAAAACGCAAAAATTGGGAAAATCGTACATAAAATCCAATATGGCCGACTTCTGGGTGGGCGGGGCTAATGAAACCCAATGAGGAATATGTTTCAAATGATAATTTGGGGAAGATCGAACTCTGTACAGTTGAGTTAGGGTTAACCCACTCTCTGCTGAGTGATATGACACATCCCACAAGACTACTATAAACGGTTCATGAGATATGAAAGGGGGCGGGGCTAACGTCTTGGGGCGGGGCTATGAGTATATTTTTTCATATACATGTCATTAGTACTGGAGCAACATCATACCTGAGAGATTTGGGGCAGATCGGACTATGTACAGTTGAGTTACATTAACTGCCTGTTTCATGGCGAATGGCTCAAAATGGCCGCCACGCCACGGTCCGCTCGTTAAGTGAACGCTCACCATTTTAATAACTTTTCATCCTCAAGGTCTTGAGATGGTCCTGACCAAATATCAACTCGATATGATCAAATCTGTAGGAGGAGTTCGTTAAAGTACGCGGCCAATAAAACGCAAAAATGACATAAAAATCCAATATGGCCGACTTCTGGGTGGGCGGGGCTAATGAAACCCAATGAGGAATATGTTTCAAATGATGAGTGGGATATGCATACCAAATTTCATGAATATCAGATCAACTTTGACAAAGTTATAATTTCAATGCGTTAGGGGGCGCTATAGAGCCGAATAAAAACACACTGAGCCTAATGGCTATGCAGTTACATAAAGTTCACAGGTGTCTATCATTTTGCCAAATTTTATGAGATTCCGAGCACCTAAAGGTATGTTCAAAATCTGAAAGACATAAGGGGGCGCAAGAGAGCCAACATGCCACGCCCAAGCAAAATTTCACCACTAAAATTAAGTAATTACTAGTTTGGATGTGTGTGTAAAGTTTCATGAATTTTTGTGCATCCTAAAGTCTTCAAATATGCGTTCGTAAATTCTAAAATCACGCAGGAAGTCCAACATGGCTGACTTCCTGTTTGCCGGAGAAATCTCAAAATCATTTAATCCAGGTATGAGGGCGTGAGCAATGACATACTTGAATTTCGTGAAGATCGAAGAAACTTTCTCGGAAAAACTGCGTACGTTAGGGGGCGCTATGGAGCCCCCTGGAGACACCCGAGCCCAGTCACTCCAGAACATTGAATTTCCCACCAGTTCTGACGCATACTCCACTTTTCGTGAGTTTTGGGGATGGCTAAGGTCGTCAAAAACGCGTTCTTGCAGCGGAAAAAGAATAATAATCTGCAGAAAAACAATAGGTTCCTTGCACTTCGTGCCAGGACACCGTTGGGTCCTGGCACTTTCGTGCTCGGGCCCTAATGATTGAACTCTGTCTCACCCATCTGTTTCTCACCTTCACTGGACATCAGAGGAAAGCCGTTGTCATGAGAAACGCTGTTCTGTCGGCTCAGATCACGATCTACGCTGTCCTCCAAACTGGAATAACTGGAGGCCTGCAGGCACGAACAGAGACACTGAAGGTTAAAGTCTCCGTCATCGTGCATCACGCACTTGAATTCGCTCAACTATAACCTTGAATCCCTCAAATTCCTGGTTTGGGTGAGATAGATGAGCAGCAAACGTACCACATCATGATCAGCTTCGTTCTCTGCAGAGGAGACATGAGGGCTGCTGTTGACGCTCTTGTCCTGTTTCAGACAAAAAGAGAAACACGGGTTTAAACTGAAAATGGCCTTTTGTTTTTAAAGAGTTGATGCCTTTATGTGCACGCTAGATTAGTGGAGCGCCTACCTGTGTATGTGAACAGACAGTTTGGAGGAGTTTATAACACATCTCACGGTTCCTCAGAGACACAAACGTGTACTAAAAAGAGAAGAGTCAGGAGAAAGGGTTATTACTGGAGCAAAACAAACTATACTTAATTAAAGGAAGTTAATCTGAAGTCTTGGCTCGACAAGCTGCCAGTTTCACTGCTCAAAATTAGAATCACCATTTCCCTATTTAATTCAGTTTCCAGCTTTTCTTTTATTGATTGGTAGTTAACAGTAAAACGACTGGACACATTTGAGTGACGCTGAATTAATCATTATTACTAATTAGTTATAAACTTGATTAATACAGATCCTAATGCTACTACATTTAAGGTTTCATTTAATAGGGACATAGCAAGGGCTGTCCCGAATACCATTTTTTGGACTTCGAAGCTTCGGTGAAAAATATTCGGAAGGTATTCGAAGCTTCGGGACAGCTTTACTGTACACACACGCACTTCTACACGTAAACAGCGATATGCGCCTGAGAATAACTAATAATAATTCATTTTGAATATGAATAATGTTGAGGAATTATTCCTTATTTCATGGACTATTTTGGGATTCATACACTATTAATAAATTAATTTAAAAAAGCAAAAGAAGAAGCATCCGAACATTGATTTGGAGGTCGGTTACCATGGCAACAGTCGAAGCTTCGAAGCATTCGGGTCAGCCCTAGATGTAGCATTGACCAATGCCACAAACCACAGTATTTATAGTCTTAGCTAGTTTGCACTGCTTGTCCCTAAATGAGCCATTGTACAAATACACAAAACAACACAGAACATGAATTAATGATCTATTTTAAGTTCTGTGGTTAAGAAGTTCAACAACAGAGAAAGGACGTTTTACAAATACAATTCCCCACAGATGTGTGATGTGTTACTGAGCACCTTTGGAGTCTGATTTTTTGGGGCATTCAAATTTAATAATAGCAAATTCAGTTTCCATTGGCTTCCTATCCAAAATTTTAACTGCACAATTATACTGAACATCTGTAATGCAAAGATGCAGTCAAGTCAATGAGTACATTTATATGGCTCACAATCACAAGAAAACAGAAAGTGAAGCAAAATAATGGAACATAGATAACAAAGATCAATACATGAAATAAAAGTAAACCTTAAGGTAATAAGTTAATTTAAATAAATGTCTGTTAAGTCACTATTAATCGCTAAATGAGGTATCACAGTGGTGATTGAACCTATGGCCCACTGATGAAATGTATTGTATTTTAAAATGTGTATTCTGACCTTTTCTCCATCGGCAGTTTGAACAGACAACATGGATAAAGCTGAGTTGTGTTTCCTCAACCCCGTGACGCTGGACGCAGGAATCACCACCTGCAATATGAGGACAAAATACTTTTGATTCTTGTTCACAGCCTTAAAGAGGATATTACAGTCCTATTTCACTTGTTCTCAATGTGACCTGAGAAATGGATGACCAAAGTAAAGAAACAGCTTGTTATTTTATTCTCCAGGGACTTTAAATAATTTCTCTCTGTGAAGTCCTTGATATTAGAGTGAAAAGCCAAAATGCTGCAGATGGAAGTGAATTCAGTTTAGAGAGTGAATTAGGCTTCACCTTAATGTGTCTGAGCGTGTTACCTTGGTGTCTTTGAGCAGCACTGATGAATGGAAACACACAGAGTTCTCAGAAACAAAGAGTTTTCCATGATACAGCACCTCCTTCTGCAAGGCACAGGTGTACGCTAAAATAGAGACACACAAAAACACATAACATGCACCATTTGAAGTCGTGAGGCAGGTGTTTCTCTAAGAAATAAATAAACCCAGTAAGTGTCACCCCTAGACGACAGAGACATGCATGTGCTTAAGTGTTTCAGCTCCTCATTCACTGTGCACCACTTGGCAAACAACGTATTGGGCAGCACTTAATCAAACAGCAGGGACAAAGTGAAAAAAGGTCACGACGTGATGTCATTTCCATAATCAATATCAAGGAATGAGTAACAGACTCTCAACTCACTGTGTGTCAGCCTCTCCTCCTCAGGAATGTCTTGGAACAGTTTGTGGAAGGTTTTGTTGTGCTTCAGGAAGCTCTGTAGGGAGAAAAACAGTGTTAAAACTGTACGTTGAGTGATATATCTGGGATTATTTTTTTTAAAAAGAAGCAGGTTTGGTGTTTGTTATGTGAAATAATTGACTTTAAACCTGAAGAAACTGATTGTTTGGCCACTTGGGGGCAGTGGAAAAAAAAAGTTGTGAACACAACATTGACGTATCACCCACAAACAATTGCTAATTTACACTTCTTGCAACATTATCATTCATTTTGAGTCATGTTTCTGCCCACCTAATTAATATATCCAATATTCACTCTTTTAGCTCTGTTGTTGGTCTCCACCAACTCCTGAGAGAAATATCTGACTCTTTAGCTGCTAAATGCTCTGCTAGATAGCTGCTGACTGTGTCCGTCTGCTGTTTAGGGCTGAGCAGGAACAGTGTACAGTGTTATAAGAGCTTTTTCTCTGAAAACAGCTGCCAGTTGCAGCCAAAAACTACGCTAAGAGAGAGGTGAGAGTGAATCAAAACCGGTGAAGTTGTGGGTCGGACAGCTAAACAAAGAGCAAACTCACTATAAAGCAGATTCAGGTTCATCACAACGAGAGACATTCACACAGTCATTGTTTTCACATCGTCATTTGATGCATTGTTTTTAGAAAATATATAGATTATAGCCACTTTAATTCTCCCTGTGCAGCAAAGATAAAAACATGCGCGTTGCAGTGAACAGGAAGCAACAAGATGATGTGAAGCAAACTTACACAACTGGTGATGAGCCCATCTGGTCGCTCACTGTTCTCCTCTGCTATGGTGTTCCCCCTGAGGACACAAACAGGATAAAGGCACCACACTAACACAAATAAGGTAACATATCAGTACTTTGTCTAGGTACAAGTTTAACATTTTTATAATCCCAGTGTAGTGTTAAAGGTTGAGTGTACCTGAAGGACATGTTGCCATTGAGGCTGTGATTTAGCTTCTGGATCTCCAGTCGGGCATCGTCCAGACTCTGGCATTGTTTGGATTTCTTATTGTTAAACCAGCTGGAGCCTCTTTTTCCGCCAATGACTCCGACTCCGTCCAGACAGCTGTCACGAGAGAGCAGGAGATAAACACCAGACTGATGATCCACACACACACAGGTGGGATATACAGTATATTGAACAACATAAAGTAAGTAAACAATACAAAAAGAGAAATGGATTTCTCTCCGGTGGGAACATCAGCAAATGTGTTGGATTGACAGAGTTCACAGAGGGGATGAAAATGGTAAACATTTCATTATATCCACTCTCATTGTTTAAGTCTGATTTTCCACAGAGATTAATGCAGTTCATTTACAGACAAAAATAATTTCTAACAGTGTCAACAACACTGTTGACTGTACTCTTATACATAAATAAAAGAAGTGAATATACTGTTCTTGTCTCCAATCTAATATCTCAGTTCGAGTAGTTCCTCTATTTGAAAACTAAAGTTAAACTAGCTCCAAACTCCTTTTTGAAAACCAGCTGTATTGACTTTTTCCTCTCTGCTTGGGATAATTGTCAGCTTGTTAGACGTGTGGTTAGTCTGCAGTCTCTGGGCAATACAACAGATCTCTGGAGAGTGGTTTCACTTTTGTAAACCAGCAGCTACAAAACACTGGAAACATACGAATATTGAGCTTAAGGGTGACGTATGTACACACTATTGATTAACTCTAAAAGATAATATATAAAATAATATAAGATCATTTCAACAAAATATCCTGAGGAATGTTAAAGGGACAGAGAGAGAAAACAGAAACAGTAAAATCTACTCACACAGAGCTGTCCAGTGAGAATCTCCTGCATTTCACATTCATGGAGGAAAACAAATACTTCCAACTCACACACATGCAAACACTCACGCTCTCGCTTTCATACATGCAGGGAAAGACTTGACTTAATGTCTTTAGCTCTCTCTCAAGTTCACAAACTCATTATGAGTATGATTCTTTGTTTCCTGTAAGTTAGTGAGGCAGTGAGAGGCAGGTGATGACAGCCTACTTTAAGGATTGGCTTGTTATTATGAAGTTAACCAATCAGCTGTGAGGGGGCGGGATTTTCACTCACACTAAACCAACCAGTGGAGGCAGGTGCACAGCCCACAGCTTCTGCTACTCATGGCAACAGTAGCTATGGGTGGTGCTACTATGCCTACTCTGACCTTTTGGCTCACAGATGCACACACACGCCTAAAAGCACTTGCACACAGGTATGCAGAGACAGCCGTCATCACAGTCACACCATGTCTCCTGCCATGTCACCTGTTCAGCCTGCAGAGATAGACATCAGAGGACAGCTACAGCACAGACACATGACATAACATGACATGGGAAAAAAGATGATTTACAAGTGTTTATTTTTAGTGTAACCTACGTAAATGTAAAGCTCCATAAATCCACAAACATTCAACATTTCGTATTAGACACTAAGAATATATACAAAACATAAAAAAGGAAATGCACACTCATATACATGCACAGTACTGTGCTGTAAAAGATCATCACGCTACTTACCAAACAGAGATAAAATAAGGCAGCAAATATTTGAGCAAATCCAGGTGGGCTTGGCTGCAGGACACGAGCTCAGACATCCAATTATCTTTCGATCAGGTCTCAGCCACCTTGACCTCCACATTGTTCTGCGGATGAAACAGATTGAGGTGAAGTGGAGAGTGAGTCCCATTTTCATTTGTACTGTAGTTGTAGCCTACTCTGATATAAGAGAGCAATTTTCCGTGAAATGGTTCGACAAAAATATCTTGGTGTTCAGATGATCAAAAACGGGAATGGTTGTATTATTTGTAGTTCTAACTTTGTCTCAAAAAACTGAAAAAGAAGGCAAGATTTTGGTTTTTGGCTTGACATTTCGGTTCGTCAAAGCAGGAAAATCACAGGTGTAAACGAGCTCATTAACGATGGCTCTGTTCCACCTAGCAAGCCATGTCAGTGAGTGAGCATGCACAATATCAGAGAACTGGAACTGGCTCATCTGTTATTAATGTTATTACTTCCACCTGTGCTTTTCCTGCTTTGGCAAGTCAAAATGTCTGCTGTGAAAAGAGTCTATTTCAATTTGATTATATTGTATAGTAAATGTTTGTCAGTGATTTATGAATTTTGTTGTAAACAAAGATTTAACTGTTAAAGTCGTTCAACTATTTTGGGACTTTTTTTTTATTGCCTTAAAATTGTTTTTAATGTTGCAATGCAACACTAAGGTTCTGGCTTTCTTAGTAGAGTAGTTGAATGCATGACAATAATAAAACTAGGGCTTTCAAAGTTAACGTGATAACGCATTAACGCAAACTTGCTATTTTTAGGGTGTAGTGGGCTCAGTTTTAAAGCTAGAGTGAAGATTCTGCTACCATATAAAACTAGAAAACCTAAGGAATCCATTCCTCCCATGTCATACTAGCTTGTCAGGAAGGAAGCTGAACGCTCCAAACTTGCGCTAAATGTTGGCGAAGAAAAACAGTCAAGGCCATTTTCAAAAGGGATCCCTTGACCTCTGACCTTAAGATATGTGAATGAAAATGGGTTCTATGGGTACCCACGAGTCTCCCCTTTACAGACATGTCCACTTTATGATAATCACATGCAGTTTTGGGGCAGGTCAAGTCAACATAATGACAGCTGTTGTTGTCTGTTGGGCTGCAGTTTGCCATGTTATGATTTGAGCATATTTTTATGCTAAATGGGTTTCTGGACAATATTTATCATTGTTTTGTTAATTGATTTCCAATAATATATACACATACATTTGCATAAAGCAAGCATATTTGCCCACCCATGTTGATAAGAGTATTAAATACTTGACAAATCTCCTTTTAAAACACATTTTGAACAGATAAAAAATGTGTGATTAATCGTGATTTACTATGAACAATCATGTGATTGACTATTTTAACCAATTGACAGCCCTAAAAAAAATTATAATTAATATTTTAACTCTTGTCCTAATATTACTTACTGCTCACTATAGTCTTTTATCACAGCTTTATGAGCATGCCATCCTGAAGCACAGCAAGACGTTGCCATGTGATAGCAGGAAAAGCACAGGTGTAATTAATACAATCAAGAACGGCTCACTGGGACAGAGCCATCGTTAATGTTATTAGTGACAACTGTGCTCTTCCTAAATTGTCTGCTGTGAAAAAGGCCTGATGGAAATCTATATTTGACAGTTTGTAATACCAAATCTCATGTTGGTCTCTGAGTTTAATAAAATTAAAACAGAATTGTACCTAATTGAATTTTATATTATATTCACCACAGGTGATTGTATGATTGCATGACGTCATTACAGATGTTGGCTCTCTTCCATCGCCCTCCTCTTATGCCTCTGTATGCAGCTCAATGCGCTGTGCTGACCTTTGTTCATCTATACGTCAATGAAATTAAGGATTCAGTAACCACTAAGCAGTCAGTGTTGCAAATTGGTGACGAGTTGAGCATTTTGAATGTTGGTACTTTCCACAATAATGATAGTTTTAATTCAAACATTATGCCAGACATACAGTAACAACAGTATGGGTTATCACAAGTATGATTTACATTTATATACGTGAAGAAATGTGTCGTCCTTTCAGGTTCTACTGGTTATGTAATAATGTGAAACCATTCAGAAAAGTTGTCCGTAGAAGACATTTTTATAATAATGTTTAAATATCTAGATATAATAACCCTGAAGAGAGATAGTGTCAGTTCTCCAGTGTTGATTTTTGTATTGAATTGTTTGGCTTAATTTAACTTAACACATTATCCATTTGTCACACAATCCACTCTGATGCCAGGGTTTCAGATAAACACCATTGTGCTCATTAGGTGTTTGCTTGGAACAATAGCAGCGCAGGGTCACATTGACCTTCGTGACTTTGTGTGTGGTATGAATTGTCACCATGTGAGAGGCTGAGAGAAAACTAAACACCTACACCTGCATAAAAATGCTTCGTTATGTAGGTGTAAAGTTACCGGGCCTGTCTCGACAAGAAGGAAATACTGCAGATTACAATCATGAAAGCATTCAGATACACCATATATGATTTCTCCTGTGATGGACCGAACAATACATCCCCCACATATTCTACCTTTTCTTTTTCCTCTCTCATTACTTGGAAACATTAAATGCAAAATGAGCGGTTGGCTTTCTGAAGATTTGGAGGAAGTAGCAGGTAAAAAGGGTTGGCCAATCACACTCAGCATCTCTTCATATCAACAGAACGATCATAGTCCGAAACAATGAGACTGATGCTGCTGTATGTGCCACTTTACAAATGTGAAATGAGATGAGATGTGTCCAGTCTGAGTTTCATTATTAGTGAATTACAGCTGATTACATCTCCTCATGCCTGGGTGTGAGCAGGTGAACACAGACTATCAATGATGCAAGGAGCAACATTCCTCTTCATCTCCTAATGATAAGCGTTACGCCATAGTCTTCCCTGAAGAAAGGGTAGAGAAATGTTAAATATTTTTGGAAATACCTTCCATCGTTCACTGAATAAAAGAAAGTACCTTAAGTCTTTCCTTTCCTGGTTCATGTAGTCTGTGTGAGGACAGAGTGTTCAAACAGATTGCCAAATTTGACAAAAAGCTTATGCTGGTCAAAGCTCAAACACCTAAAACTAATGTGGAACATACAGTAAAGCAATAGGTTGACATATGCTAATTTTCTCTCTAACTAAAAGTTAGATGAGGCTGGATTTTTACTAAAATTAGTGGAAATTAATAACTGTTTTTTTGTTTACATTTTCAATTTTATTTGTCATTGTTGTAGGTCTATGGTACGACGGAGTATTAGGGTCACATTGAGGAAAAAAAACTAATCTGAGATTTTGAGAATAAAATCTTAATATTACGAGAAAAAAATATATATATATCGTTATATGAGAATAAAGTCATAATATTATAAAATAGTAATTTTACGTGTCATTTTCTTTTTTCTCGTAAACTTCTAACTTTTTTCTCGTAATATGACTTTTTTTCTCATAAAATTATGACTTTATTCTCGAAATCTCAGATGTTTTTTCCCTAATGTGGCCCTAATACTCCGTCGTACTTTTGCACTTGAGCCCTCACTGCATTAGACTTATATACTATATACTGAGACTATAAACTGTGTTACCTTCATCACAATGCTCAAATGTTTTGCAGCTCCAGGCAGATTATTATTATAATTTTTTTGCCTAAAATGTCTCTTGTGATAGTAAAGGTTGCTGACCCCTGTCCTAAAGCAACAAAATCCAACTATACACATCTAAAGCTTACTAATCAACACATTATATATTTTTAGTTTAATATGACCAAAAACCGAAGTGTATAAATGTAATTTTTTCTTTTTTTTTACCTTCGAACTGAGCAAAACTATCAGTTTCCTTCTGCTTCCAGTCCTTGGGCTAAGCTAAACTAAGCTAAACGCCTGCTAGCTGTAACCGTTGGCTTCACCTACAGAGAGGTATCGACACAGGTGTAAATAATGAAATGAAGAGCCATCGTTAGTGTTATTAGTAACACCTGTGCTTTTCCTACTGTGATTAGCCTAAATGTCTACCATGAGAAAGGCCTATCTCTTTCCTCTGCACACCCACACAGGTGTTTTATATTAATGTGGCTGATTAGACCTCTGAACAGGTTGTAAAGTGGAACCTGAGCTTTGATGTGAATTTATGTCACCAATCTTCATCTACCAATAGAACTTTTCATTGCCATGCTGTTGCTAGGGCAACATCAGCTTTGGTCCAAGTTGACTTCCTGTCAGCTACTGCATTAACAAACAACAACAGGAAATACATAGTTTATGTTGCCAAGTTTGAAAAGGCCTATAATAATTATAAAGGTGTAATTTGTTCCACCCTAACAGGTTCAGCAACGCTAACAGGAACGTTAATAGTCTATACTATACACACCCACACAGTCCTGAGCAGAGATCTAATCAACCACATTAACTGAAAACACCTGCGTAGGTGCACAGAGGCTTTTACTATTTATTTATTTAAGTCTTTTTTTTGGTCAGTTTCAAATGTCAAGAATGAAGTTTCATGCTCAAGATTACAAAATGTTATTTCCCCTCAAGATATTTCCTAAATGTGTATAGTTGCAAACTGTTTTAATGCTCATGTCATATCAAAGTTTAATATCATAAATTTCCGCGTTCGTGTCAACATCCGATCCAAGTTGTAATTATGAGTGGAAAACTTGGGATTTTTCTGAAAGGTCAAAACATATCAGATTTGGCACTCATTAATTCGGTGGTGACTGAAAACCAAACGTTCGCCTCACATCAGCCAATTACTGTCATTCAATATAATATTTTTACATTGAAAGTAACGTAAAGCGTTTTAATCCTCACAGTCCTTAATGTCTTTCCCATATGACATGAATATGGTGTTATCCTGCCTCTGTAATGCTACAGCTGGATTTACAGCAAAACCTAATGCAACTTTATTTTGTAGCTCCAAACCAGCTGTAGTTTTGCAAAAGTTGAATTAAATTTCCAATCATTTTCTGGTAGTCATTTTGCGTGCAGTACATTTAGGAAAAGCTGTGTCTCGTGACAGTAGTGCATTTCAGTTTAGATTTACATTGGCCCCATCTAGTGGACGAGGAGTGAATAACAAAGAAAACCCCCACAGGAATCAAGCAGCTCATTGTGCTGTATATCCAATCATCCTGCTTTTAATACAAAGTCAAGATACAATATCTACATCCATGGTTTGAAAGGAAAGAACAGGTACATAAGTGAGGGGGATTGGCGTCATCAGAGCTGGCCCTCAACACATTTCATATTATGTTTCATGTGTGTGCCTTTTTATATTTCTCTTGACACAATAATCATTAGAAATCGAAGGAATAACATATTTCATATATGTCACACACTGTCAAGACTTCTGGACCACACATAGATTTCATATCGGAATAATTTCAGATACAAACAATAACGTTTGAGGGTGTGTGTAGCTGGGCCACTCTTTACCCATTCTCTGTCAAAAATACACTTGCTACCATGTGCTTTCCAGCAAACTAAATACCAACAGCTTGTCTGAGGTTTTCACCAACAAGTCTGCTCTATATATCTAACTTCTCCGATGCCCTTGAACCTATCACGGTGGGGTGAACCGTACCTCTGTTGCTGTGGTCGCACCAATGCTGTTGCTATGGAGGTCGAGTGGCGGAGGGCATCAGAAGGGCATCACTGTAAACTTAAACTAGGTCGGCCTCTAATGTACATCTCTAGCTAACTAGTCGGACATCAGTAATCAGTATCAAATAGCACCCTACACAGAGGGCATACTTTATAATAATAAAGCAAATAAAAAAGCACCAAAACTGACCATTAAAAATAAAAAAACAAACGGTGACAATATCATACTTTAACATTGGCTCGCCAAAGAAACAAGTAAACAACATCTTATTGGTTATAGTTGCTAGATATCCCAAATAAATAGATTAAAAACAAACATAAAAAGTAACAAAATAGAATAATAAATATCTTAAAAAAAATCATACGAAATAAATATGACAAAGTGAACGATAACAATAAGGCTTTTTTTTTTGCAACAATAAGAACGACATCACATCCAATCCCACGTTATATCTTGTGCTCAGACGTATGTAACTGTACTGTATAGGACTCCAATGATAGACTGTATGTACAAAATCGGTGAAATCGCCCCAAAAATGTCTGATACACTGGAACATCGCTGTGCTCTTCAATCACCACGTGGGACCAATTATGATTATATGTCAAATCAAGAAAAGATATATATTGATATCACGGACTTGTGCAGTCGTAAGACGGAGAGGAAAACATAATTTGGTTACGTCGGGATGTTCTGTACAGTGTGAGTTAGCAACAGAGAGAATTTGAATGGTTTTATATGGAGGTGGGACGGTCGGGTGAGAGGACTGTTAAAAGTGATGCTTTTTTTGGATTTCTCTCATTATCTTCCACTGCCTTAAATAGTAAAAACACCAGACTGATTTAACTGCAAAGTCGTGCAATTCAAGTAGGTAAGCTTCAGAGGAGGAAGATGATTAGGACTTTCATCCTCGGTTTTAAGATACTGTATGACAATAAGCACATAACGCATGAACATTAAGCAGCATGTTTTAAACACAAGACATGAGTCAGCATAAGGCAAAAAGACGTACAGTAAAAAAACACACACAAAAAAATCATGTCTGGAAAGAAATGGGATGTTTTAACGGGATTGAAGCTTTCATTAGCGTCTCTTTCAATAAGCCACTGCTGAGCTGACACAATGAGGGGCTGACTTCAAGAGGAGATGAGCCAGAGGATGAACACAAGCAAATAGCAAGCAAGCTTTGTTTAAACGAAGAATGCGCTGGACTACAAATCTCGGCCCAGTCGAGGATATGACGGGCTCTAATCACTGTTTCTGAGGCCGGCTGTTGCACAGCGAGGACACGATTGGGGAGCATGAACTGATCAGGCCGGGCGTGTTAAGAGCGGTCTGACTTTATGTTATGCTGGACAAAAAGAGGGGGGCCATCTCTCCTTGGAGGCCACAGTTCACGCTGCAAGGTTTCTCTTGGCACTGCGCGTCGTGTAAATGAGCATCCACATGCTTCTCCACCAGTCCTCAGGGTGTTGAGTCCCTACTGTAGGCTTCTGCTGAGGCATCGCCTCGTCATCTGCATTAAACTATAATCAGAGCTACCTGTGGTAGCTGTAGACACCTTTGAAATAGACTCACGGACACATAGAAATGTTCACCTTTTGCACTTTGCAACCCCCTTAGTACACCAAACCAATAGATACAAAGTTGAGGATAAAAAGCCCATTTAGGGTGCAGCAAATATCCAGGCTCTTTGTGTTTTTTTTTTTTTCCTTTTTTTTTTTTTTATACACATATAGTATCATAATTCCTGTTCAGAAGCCGTTTGTATTTCACTGGTTCATATTGGAGATAGCTGACCACAACACACATGTATTATACGTCCTTCACACTGGAACACTGAGGTAAGTATATGGATTACACATGGATAGTCTCCCACACCCACCAGCTCCTCAGGGAGAGACCCCTGATGAGCGTGGGTGCTGTTGGACACAGATTTCTTTGTTGCTGTTTTTCGTTGTTGCTTTTTGTCCTTGTTGGTGTAGAATTCATTTTTTGAGTCTCGCTCCCGGAAAAAAGGTTAAATGTTCACGTTGCTTCGGGCCGTCTTTCTCTTGTTTCACTCGTCAGGTTTGTTTGTGGACCTCGAAGCAGAAAGATGGATGGATGGTTGTCTCTTCACTTACGTTGCATAGTGGTCAAAGCTACCCAGGTACTCCAGAGCGGCCTGGTAGCAGAACTGGTACTCATCCTGAGGACACACACAGAGTGAAAAATCAAAGCTATGAACAGGAACAGACACAGACAACACCTATCCAGTCTCATTATTAACTAGAATCCTAACAATGGTGTTGCAACAGAGGCTTTACTAAAATCCTGACTTGTGTGTCATGTCGGTCTTAATCTCTCAGTCTGGTGATTTCGAATTTTTCAGATAAATTGAAGGATTAAGTGTTCCTTTATGTGTTGAGAAAATTAGCATATAACAAAAACAAACAGCATATAACAAAAAATAACCAATAGCTGAGTGGTACGGGCGCAAATGCCCTGAGCAGCGAGTCCCCGGTTTGATTCCCGGCTGGCCGGACCATTTGCTGCATGTTTTTCCCTGCATTTCCTGTTTCTTTCCGCTATCACTATCAAATAAAGGCCTGAGTTGCCCCCAAAAAACAATTGCATTATGTGAAAAACACATTGGGCCTCATGCAGGAAGTGATATGAGAACAGAGCACTCTGCACAGATAAGAAAAAACATCTTGTTTTCATAGTCCACAAATTGTTTTTCCTATGCTAAAACCCCAAAATGCTTGGTGCATCTGGAGTCGACAGAGAAAATATAAGAGAAATTTAAGAGAATGTTTTGGAGAAAAATGGTTTTCACAAGACAGTGAAAAAGGGTAAATTTGTATTTGCAGACTTCAATCACACAATCTTTTTAGCACATATAGTATTTACACACAGTTGGAAAAAAAGCCATATACAGATGGCCAATTTATAAAGCTATATGTTTTGGAATTTCGTTTAGGTGGTACCAAATATAAACAGTACAAATATGACTAGAATGATAAAAATATTGCTTTGGACAGCACCAATAGTGTGCTGTATCAGTGCTATGATTGCTTGCGTCTCTGCCCTGCTTAATGAATCAGTGAGTCCCACATGCTGTTCAGTGTTTACCTCAGTCTGCACCATGGCGGGTCTCTGTGTGCGCAGCATTTTGACAGTCTGGAAGATGTCCACCGCCCCTTCGTAACGCATCCTCTCCAGGACAATACTCAGAGTGATGAAGACACCTGTCCGCCCCACGCCAGCACTACGGCCACAAAGGAAAACAGAGTTCCAGAGCTCAGACAACAACGTGCTACATTCTCACCAACGTACTGCAGTTATTATGCATTAAATGTACTTTTAATCATGAACCCTGCTGCTGCTTACCTGCAGTGAACGCTGATTGGTCCATCCTGGCCAAACTGCTCCTTGGTTTTGTGCACTTGGCCGATGAAATCGATGAAGCCCTCCCCAGATTTGGGCACGCCTTGCTCTGGCCAATCAGTGAACTGGAACTGACGCACGGTCCGTGATTGGCCGTCCTGAAGGAGGAAATGAGGATGATTTTACTGAAAACCTGCGGGCTGAGTTGATCCGGGAGTGTATCTGATGTCTTTTCAACGCACATCAAGATGTTTATCCTTGAACGGTGTAGTTATTGTTTATGTGAGGTGATTATTTCAAAAAGACTATTTAAAGGAGCTTCCTCTTGCTGTATTGACTGAGCAGAGAGACTCTGCCAGGCAATATCCTTTTTTTCCCTTCTAATGATTACTGTTATCTGACCCCGGATCAGTGGCTGTGGTTAACTTCAAGCCGTAACGTCAGTACGTCTGCTATTGTCAGCCGCTCAGTAGGCAATTACATCTTTTCTCTTCTGCTCAGCCTTTCTGACTCCCCTTTAATGGAGATCAATAGAGCATCTGTCGATGTGGCGTCAGTGCAGGACAGGCTTAACTGGAGTTATCCATGACTGGCTGATATGTGCACGAGAGGAAGTGCACACACACACACTCACACACACACACATGCTGTCAAGGTGATCTGGAGACAGCATGGTTGAACGAGTAATCTGGGCGCTGCTTGCAGACAGAGCTAACCTGTTGTGTTACAGACATTCACATACAGAACACACACTAACCAACACACACTACGGGTCGATAGGACATGCTTTGCACTGCTGCCTTCGAACAGCACTGATGGATTGGGAACAGAGCAGAAAAGTCAAGGAGTGTAATGTTACACTGCTGTTTGAATACAACATACAACAGGAGGACAAGTCTTTAAAGCACACAGAACTCACCCTGGCATCCGTAACTTTGAACTCTCGGAGGATGTACTGAGGCATGTTGTACTCAGCCATGGGGTCCACCACGAAGTACTGGTACCTGGCTGAGCGCTCGGCGGGCCAGTACTGGTGACACTTCTCCTGAGAGAGCAGCACATAAAAAAAAAAAATGACACTGTGTACAGGGCTGAATTTGCTGTTATTGGTAGCACTTTGTGTATGTGCATATATACTTAATTTACCCCTACCCGTCCCATCTCTCTCAGTTTAGTGAGCATGACCACTATAGTGGAGTTGTGTTCCCACAGCATCCTCCAGAAATCCTCTGTGGTCTCAGCCAGCGGACCCTGGGTGGCAATGTAGCCTCTCTGCTGCCTACACAAACACACACACACACACACACACATTAAGAAGCCATCTTCATTCTCCCGGTTTCTCCTTCTGTCAAGCATCAGACTGAAAACTGGGTCAGGCAAGAAGAGGAACAGTCTAAACATGTGTGTCCAACCTACTCTGAACGGCCTGAATCATCAGAAGACGACCGAAGTGAGCGCCGTGCAGCGAGACAAATAGCGGGGACATGTATACAGTAACGACAGATGTGACAGGACGTGACAGGTGGGAGCACTGTGGTGAAAACCTATCCAATCCAGTCACTCATCAAGCCGTCATAAGAGGACGAGGGGATCAGGTCACATTAGTGTTTTCAAGGACGAAAAAACATACCTGTATCCGTCTATGTAACTGGCGTTGATGTAGTCGGAGCCCTCCAGGCCTCTGATTGGCTGGAGGCAGACGCGGGTGGTTTCGTAGGGCATGATGTTGACCAGTCGGTTCTTGAATTTGTTGCAAGGCAGGTTGGCTGTGACAAACCGGGACGTGTGGGCTTTGGTGTTCGCCAGCCGCTGGATGGAGAGAGAAAATGTGAACGTGTTATGATGGTTTTTTTTTTCTTGTATATTATCTAGCAAACCAAAATTGATTTGGCATGCAAGAGAGCAGGATTATTCAGGATTATTTGCCTGGTTAATTCCCAATTTGGGGGTTTGCAAAATAAATCTGAGGGGTTGTGAGATTACTTTTTCTGTTACACAAAATATTGTCAATTTTGTAAACTTTTCCTGTCAGCTTTTCATATTCAAGGCTCTAAATATTATTCAAGTGAAACCATTTTTAGAAAGGAAAATCAATCTCATGTAAAAATGACTCATGCAACATGTAACAAGGGATTATAAGAAGAGATGGCCTCGCTTTAAGGAGCCACAAACACTTTTCTATTTCCTCTTCTCAGACAAAATCTCAGAATGTGATTTTGTATGCGCGGCATCATATATAACCCTTTCCCCCCTGCCCTCTGCCCTACCTTGAACTCCAGCTCCATGCCTGTGATGTGCTCCCCGGGCTCCACCTTGGACAGCTTCTGCATGTACGAGTACAGACTCCTGGCGGCCACCTCAGTGTTCCCGCAGGCCACGGCCTCCAACAGGGCCTCGTGGATGAAGCTGTACTGGTCCTCCGTCTGCACCATGTAGTTCCTCTGTGAGCGCATCAGGGTCACGTGACCGTAGATGTCCACAGTGCGCTCGTGTCGAATGCGCTCCAGCATGGCGTCGATGACAATAAAACAGCCGGTGCGACCGACACCAGCACTAATAGAGGGAGAGGGAATAGGTGGGATATCAGTTGACAAATGGGGAGGATTTTATTTTTGATATTTAGTTTAAAGGAATAATTCCAACATTTTGGGAAATGGGCTTATTAGCTTTTTCCCCCCTACATTTAGATGAGGAGATTGATAACACTCTCATATCTGTCCGTCAAAATATGACGCTAAAGCCAACAGCCGGTAATCTTAGCTTAGCATAAAGACTGAAAACGAAAGATAAAACAAATCTGCTTACCAGATCCTCTAGAGCTCACTAATTAACACGCTTTATCTTGTTTGTTTAATCCATTCAAAAATAAAATGTAAAAAAAACAAAACAATGTTTGGTTATCCAGGGGCTGTGTGCTGGACTATGTCTTGGCTGGATAGTTCATGGAGTCATGTGATCACCGTGAGGTTTCCTGGCAACCAACTGAGACTCCAGGAAGTTACGATCCCTTTAAAATCACAACTTCGCGGTTTTACACTTTTGGTTTGGATCAGGTGCTGATATAGGCGGATTTTATTACCTTTGGGTCAAGCAACACTACCTGCTTCCCCTTTGTTTACAGTCTTTATGCTCAGATAAAATGTTAATGAATCCCTTTAAGATAAACTTGTGTATGTGTGTTCCGTACCTGCAGTGAGCGATGATAGGTCCGGCGTCAGGAGGGTTGCAGGCTTTGACCCTGCGGAGGAAGTTGAGGAAGGGGGTGGGATACTCTGGCACGCCGTGATCTGGCCAGGCTGTAAACTGGAACTGACGCACCTCTCGCCGTTCACTGCTGCCACTCTGATATAAGAGACAAGCAAATAAAAAAAAGACTTTACTATCACTGAAGTCATAATTGTCTGTACATGTGCATGTGTAAACTTCACCTCTTTTGCATTATTAAAACATAAAACCTATTAAGTAATTAAATGAAAATGACACATCTGTTTGAGTGCAGTTTCTCAGATATATCTCCATTAATCATCCTAATTATCGCCAGTCATATAAACCGCGACTAACTTTTATCACACAGATTATCCAATAAGCTTTTAATTCATGCATAATATTAAAGGAATCATTTTAGATCATAATAAAGACCCCAAATATTCCTAAATTGAAAACACAGTCTACACAAAAGACAGGAATAACGGCTGCATTGCTAAATATTTCATGTGCATTATTCTCTACTGTATGACGGAGCTCAGAACTTGACGTTTCACAAAACATCATCACAAAATTTTTGAGCAGCGGTGCTACAGTTGGCCTAGTTTCTGCGTTTGTAAGTAGGCCATGGAGACACGCTAGTCTGGCGGTCCTAGATTAGCCCTGTGCTATAAGAAAGTGCTCTGCTTCCAACAGTGATCAAATCTCACAGCCTGACACAGGGACGCTGGCCTGGTTTGAACACTCCATGAAGTCCAGACTAATCTCCTCTCCTCCGTGTGTCCACATGCGCTGCTCGTTCAGTGACAGTGGAAATTTGTGATTACTCCAGTTGCTCCTAACTGTATACTCCAGAAATCAAAGCAGTTTTCACTGGATATGACAGTAATTACTGGAGGAAAGGACAGAGAGCGGTGGGTCAAGGGTTGGATACAGACAAAAAGAGTGAAATAGATTACCTTATGGAGGGAAAGGGTGCGGACACAGAATGTGGCCAGCTCCATTGTGTCCAGCAGGGTGACCTGGATCATCCCGTATGTCTCTGTGCCGCGACTTGGCCAGTACTGGTCACACTTTATCTACAAAGGAAAAGCATCATCATCATCATTACTACAACTATTACAGTTTTCAGACTGAACCAAAACAACATTCCTCTTCAGTTTCATCCCATTTGTTAAGCAAACAGCCCCTAGAACTATAAATTGCACGTAATCTAAGTTAAGACTATATTTTATCGTCCCCAAGGGGAGTTTTTTTTTCATGGGCAATCAACTTAAAACAATATGTAGCCAAAGACACGGTAATAAATAACATACAACGACAAAGAAGATGACAAATATTGCACATGCCTTGTGAGATAAACACTATTAATACATAGGCATTATAAAAGTAAGGAAATAAATTGTAAAAACCATAAAACCATAATACATAATGCATAAAACTAAAGGCATTATGTGTTATGGTTTTATCAGCAGCACTGGGGCCTGGGTCGCCAGCTGAGTAGGGCCATATATTGTGGGTTGTCACAGTCATCGGCGTTCCATACCGCCGCACAAGGCAACCCCTTAGCACTGGGCGTTCCATTAACTATAATGTAAACTCATCCGCAAGCAACAGTAAACGCTCAGGGAGAGCGCGCCGGGAATGTGGTGACGAAGTTTAAAGTGTGAAAATACACACGGCGGGTGGGAGGGGACGTGGATGGATCCAACAAACACAAGGGTTTCATCCAATCAGCTGTTCGTTCTTGTCCTGTTTTCACAACGTTCAGTTTCATTTTCACTGTACAAACGTAGTAATGTAAAGCCCATGTAGTTATTTCCTAAATCTAACTATAGTGGTTTTGATGCCGACAATAAAGTGACGCCAAGGGTCGTGAAAAAGCGGCGATATGTGACGAGTTGGGATGAGAACGTGTTGGGGGGGGGGTCAGTGGGTGAAAGACTGGCTTCCTACCCGTGACTTCTCCTCGAGGCGCGTCATCATGACCACAGAGGCGGCTCGCTGCTCCCACACCTTCCTCCAAAAGTCCCCGAACGTCTCCGCCAGGGGCCCCTGGGTAGCGATGTAGGCGTTCTGCTTCCTGTAGCCATCAACGTAGTTGGCGTTGATGTAGTCGCTCCCCAGGATACCTGCAAAAACGAGACACTTGTGAGGCTCTTGCTAAACTGCGATCTGCATAAGCGACATAATAAATGAACCTGCATGTATGACATCAAACAGCCTAACGAACTGTTTGTACCTGGCAGCCGCGGCTTCCAGCAGACGGCTGCTGGATGACTAGCGGACGACAACAAAACAAACAAGACTCTGTCGGTGTAAATTCATGAGCTGCAGATCAAATCCGCTCTCCCCCTTTCTTGTTCTGGAGGAGTGCTGGCTGCACTTGAATGCACTCGCGCTGTTTGTCAGTCTCGTGCCACTGCACACAGGCAGTCTTGAGCACTGTTTGCAATTTCAGATTTCATCCATCATGCAGCTCCCCTCCCCCCCTTCTCTTTGTGTTCACACAAATATGCTCAGACTCCCATTAGGAGCTCTAAACATCTTCTTTACCTGGCGGTTCTCCTCACCTTCTATGGGAGCCAGGACGACTCTGGTGTGGTCGTACGCTATGACGTTGGCGTAGCGGTTTTTGGGCTTGTTGACCTCCAGGTTCGAATGCTCCCAGGTGAACTGCTGACTGGGGTCGATGGACTGGGAAGAAGCAGCAAACACACACACACATTAACAGCGTGTGGTGCCATATTTAGTGGTGCATTTGAGGATAATGGAAAGAGAGTGCTCTGTAATGTAGACAAGTTATAGCAACAAATTGCAGTGCTGAATAAATCATGAAAAGATAATCTGCACACAGAGATGCAAATGTTAAATATGATTTGCTTTATGAAGCGAAGGCTTAACCGGCTTAACATCTCTAAACAATAAGGATGTTATCTGTTTATTCATATGGAATAACAAAGTACTTCCCACCTCGTACTCCTGGGAGAGTCGCAGGTTGTCGTTGGCTTTCAGCAGCTCTATGTGCTCGGCCAGCTCGCTCATGGGGATGGTAGGGTGGCTCATCATTCCTGCGTGATGACAAGGGGTCGGAGGTGACGCAGACTTCAACTGAGTGACCTAAATTACTGCGGGTCAACATCGCTCATATGCAAAGACGTTGAAGATAATTATACAATCGGAGAACATCACATATCATTAAGGCGCACGCTGAGGCAGAAAATCAATTTTGATCCATGTGCGAGGACAAAGTGAGGCGAGTCTTGTTTGTTTGTAAATTGTTTTTCTTTGATAAATTGCTTTCTCTGTGATCAGAGGAGCAACGACTCAGAGAAAACAAACACAGACAGAACACTAATTAGGAGGGTTGCACATACACACACACACACACACACACACACAAAGGAAGCAACCTATGCCTCGTACAGTCGTTTCTGTTCACAGCTGGAGCGAGAACAGAGAAGCTATTGCGATCCATTGTCCATTCAAAAAGGCAAATAGCTACAACAATAAATCAAAGAAACACCGCTTTGTACACAATAAACCCAATCTATTGGAGTCAGAACGCATTCTCGATGTTCCTTGAAATCGTAATGCGCGTCGATGGATGCACTATGAAGAGCGTTTAAGTCCTTCTGCTGCTACAGCTCTCAAAAAACAGGCTCATATCAACAGCTTTTTTCTCCCGCAGCAACCCACAGCCAGGTGATCACGACAAAACGCTCCTGTCACGACCAAAATCACCTCAGATAGCATCAGCCCGTTTAGTTGGAAACAAATTTTTTCATCTCTGCCGAGCATCTCAAAAGCACAAATCTCAGGAGAGGAGAAGTGGGTGAGGTGGGAGCTTCAGGGTTGCTGCCACATGAGAGTAAAACAAAAATCATATGATAGAAGAGAAGTGCTGAAGTGCTTTGTTCTGTGGGTTTTTACTTTGCTTCCCACGGACATGTAAAAAAAAAACTTCAGGCCTTCACCTATGGATGAAATAAAAAAGCGATATCATTTGACCTTATACATGCTGGCACGTAACGGACTAAACCTTTCTCCACGGTGACACATCTCGCCACCTTTTCAACACGAAACCCTGCGAGACTTTTATAAACTGCAACCATGAAAATATACTGAGCACACTGATTCAATTCCTCAAGGCCAAGTGTGTTTTTTTTGGATGCTGTTAATTCAGTGAAAGAAGTGAAAGCGAAGCATCATGGACCCCGGTGGCACGACCAAAAGCAGCTGTGTTGTTAGATCTCGCTCTGTAGGGGGGCGGGGAGCGGCACAATCCATGTAGTTACTTCACAGTGGGGTTTGAGCTGGTTACGCTGGCGAGGACAGAATTAATTCCTTTATAAATGATCACAGTTAACCCGCGACTCACCTCTTCATATATCATTTTTGACTTTGATAAGCTTTCTGTCTGTTCTGATGTGCTTTCTGCAGCCTGGCATGTGGGTTGTGGGCGAGCGGAGATGATTAAATTTTGTCACACTGTCATGACTCAGCCGTGACTAAGCAAAGCACTGACTGTACTACCTGGGCAGTGGCCATTTTGATCTCAGAAACGACTGCTAGCTGCCAGGTTGGTTGTGATGCGGAGGAGTGCTTTCACAATCTTGTCTGCATAAATCTAGAGTTAAAATTAGTCGCATGAATATTTCATCATCCAATAATGAGCAATGGGAAGTACACTTTAGTATGCAAATACAAAGTGTGTGTTTGGGTGCCTGTGTGGGTCCGCGCTTCCTACCAGGAGTCTGGAAGTTGATGCGTCTCATCTCCACGGGGTCTGTCGGGTGGTGCGCCATCATCTCTGCGTTGCTCAAAAGGCTCTTGGTTCCGGGTTCGGAGTCCTTGCGCTTGCTGCTCAAACACCAGTGAGTCAAAAAGGGCAATTAGCACATGCAAACAAACCAGGGAGGAAATAAAACCAGACTGGGTAGTGACACATCATTAGCATGGCCACTCGAATCGAGTAAATAGTGCATTAGTAGATATGGTGTTTTACGACTTTGTACAAGTTCTCTGCACGGCATCTGGTATCATGTAATTGCCGGGGGTTAAAACGAACAAAGAGCTTGACATTGGTTTAATCTTACCTGTCAGGTTTGCTGCTTCCAGTGAAACAAGAGCAAGGGGAAGGAATAATTAGAGGAAGGAAAGGAAGGAAACGGACAGATTGTTAGAGAGCTAAATCAATATTTTGCATTAGCATTCAAAAGCTTGATGGTTTGCAGCAGATATCACGGGCCTATAGCGGGAACAGACTGTTTCCTGGCTGTCTGAGGGGGAGAACAAACTTCGTAATTGGAACAAATTTGATGAATATAAGGGTGAAAGTTGAGCAATTGTGGGAGGATAGTCGAAAATTAAACAATACTGGTACAAGAAATATCAGTGGGAGTGCAGAGCATCGTAGACAGAAACTTTACGTATCTTTAAAAAATAAGGTTGGAAATATTCAATATTTTTCTTAATGTAAAAAAAATCCCTTTTAACGATTAATTGTCCCTACTCTACTGACAAGTATTGTCTGTGTAGTCAAAGCCTGATATTCCTCTGTCCATATAGATCTCCATTGTTGTCCAAAAACTATAAAAAAACACATCAATGAGCCACACAATTGTGCATTGTGCGCATAAGTGACATGTTCCTTCATTACCATAAACATGGACACTGTAGTTTACTGAGTGAATCAGACAGACGTGCCATAAATACTCACGAGAACACCAAATGCGTATTAATCCGTCGCTGAAAATAGTCCCCAACAGATAGACTATTTACTCCAATTTGAGAAACATGTTCCCACCTGTTTTAGGAAATTATTAAGCATCTTTTAAACATGAAAATATATGTTTGTGTATTTTTTAAGATTTATATAATCAGTAAGGATGACTAGGGGGCTTGGGGGTGACTTAATCCGAGACACAAACAGAGAAGTCAAAACGTATTGAGTGATGAATTACTAGTTCTTTCATGGGATTTGTTGACATTAAGAGTCATAATCAAAGCTGTCCCACTCACTTTTTGTAAAGGAGGATAGCGATGACGATGCAGATGATGAAGACCACAGCCAGGACGGGCCCAACCACCCAGATCAGACCGTCACCTGCGTCGAGCGGCTGTGGGTCTGAATCTGGGGCGATCACGGGGTCGGTGTAGGGGCTGGCCACGTACATTTTCTGTAAACAAACACACAGGCACATAGTCAAGAAAAAACAAGACACTGGAGGTGTTTTTGTTTTTCTGTTTTAGAGATAACGGACTAGATCATAGCAGCTTTAGCGGTAGGACTTCTTTTTGATCAGAAAGAAGGGTGTGATTTTTATGGTATTTCTCAGTATTTTTTATTTTTTTTTATCTCAGTGGACAAAATAACATGCCCCCCAAAGAGTCAATCCCAGAGCTGTTGCACCAAGACTCAACAAAATGTAACTCTCAAAGGTAGTATTCATTGCAGAGCTGTTGCACTGGATTGCATTAGATTGAAGGAGCATCCCTGTAATTGTGACCAAGCGGCCAGCGACTGGTTTTCCGTGCACATGTGAGTATGAGATTATATTTTGATCATAAAGAATGTACCTGTGCTTACTGACATTACATGTGTCTCTGTAATTACAATAAACTGAATAAAGTGCCTTTTTATTAGTTCTGAAGGACTTTTGAAGAGCATCCCCTGGGCTAAGTGTCCCTAATAAAACACGTCTAATAAAAAATAAAATCTATCCTAATTCAAGCCATATATTTACGTCTGTTCCAATTCAAATGCACATAATACACGATCCAGGGCAGTGCACAGGGCAATATGTCTTCTACTGCCACTGTAGTACACTCACTCTTTATTAGCAGTGGTGATGGAAGTACGTTGAGGTTATTGCCTTTTGCTTACACCGCTTTGACGGAAGTGCATTTTATTGTTTTAGCAGCGAGGCCGTATTGATTACAATGTATAGTGACAGCCTGCAGCACAGAAACGCGGGCAGCGGGGAATGAGGGAGTGGTTATAAACACGGGAAGACGGAAGAGAAGCGACACGGTGGCTTTAGTACCCCGGTTGTGGAGTTCAGCTCAGCCAGGATGAAGAAGACGTACTCCTGCCCTGCCTCGAGGGCTCGGTTCTCGAAGCCTCCGTAGTCCAGCTGGTCCCCCAGGGTGAAGAAGGCCGGCAGGGTGGCAGGTGTGAAACGGGCTGTGATGTAAGCCCGCCGCAGGTCCACCTGCTTCTGCTGCCGAGAATCCCTCTGCTTTTGACTGATGTCTTTTAACAGCTGGGGGATGGAGAGGGGAGAAAAAAAGAGAGAAACAGAGAGACGGAAGAGACGGACAAGAAAAATGAGACGTTCCAAATATCTATGACTAATGTTTAAACACTGATATGGAATTATAAAGGGTAAGCGTTGCCAGGAGTTCTTAGAAAATTGGATTGTGTGTGTGTGTTTATAGGTCTTTTCCTCCTTCCAGGCACAGACATCAGTGGGTTTCTGTCATTGTTGTGGTTCTCACCTCCTCAAGGTCCATTTCGTCTGGGCTCTTGAGGTGTCTGATGACGCCGCGGGCTCTCCTCAGCGGAACCACAACAACATACACATTCCTGTGGGAGCAGAGGAGGACAAACAACATAACACCGGCTGCACTGATATGATAGCAAGCATGCCTAACTATTTTCACGTTTCCTCGCAAACTTGTTGCACTAAAGACTGCATCTTTACATCTCGTCAGTCAGGTAGTGTTATCATCGTCATGCCCCACAGCTTTACAGATCATCTGACCGCCTGAGTACAGCAAGTCTAAGAAAACCACAGAGACTACTTCATCTAAAGCTCCATCTTACTTGATAGGAGTACGAGTCTCCAGCGACGGCAGGATTATGGTGACTGTGGTCTCGGTGTCGCGGGTGTGGTCAATCTCAGGGCGGCGGATGATGATTGGCGGGGAGGTCTTGGCGGAGATGCGGTGGCGAAGGCCTCCCATGTTGCCCTCCGGGGCGGTGATCTTAAAGTCGTAGCTGGTGTCAGCCTGAAGGTTCGGGATGACTGCCTTTCTTAGACGAGCGTCCACCTCCATCTTCTGTCGGTTATACTCCACCTGGATGATTGGAGAGGATTTGTGAAGTTAGAACAATGGGTAAAAGGCGAAGATTTATATACTGTATGCTGATGATATCCTATTATACTTTAACATGCATGCCTCCCGTTGAGCTTAGTCTGTCTCAATTAAAACCATTTTTTCTCATTATATCCTAGAAAATAACTGATTTTCTTTTCTTCTTTGAAGTTTTCAAGGGTTCTTCACAATGTTGCACTGCCACACTTAACACCAAATTTAATAGAAAAAGTATTTTTTTGGGGGGAAACGCATATTTGTGTTGTGCAAATGAAGCAGCTGGCTAACTTAGCTAGCCTGGCTCTTCCAGGGTAACATAATCCGTCTACCAGCACCACTGAAGCTCACTAAATAACATGTTGTATCTAGTTTGTTTAATCCATCCAAAAAAAACAACATGCTAATTATAGAACTTTAGAGGTGCTGGTTTTGGGATTTTGTTATATATAGTAAACATTCGTGTAACTTGTCATAGTACTACTCCATGAAATTCTACATAAAGCCAGCATCCCACAGGTGGAACATTTGGGAGTATAATTCAGGTTGTATACTAAAAATACAAAAAGTTATGATCATGTGAGGTATTATAATCAAAAGCACCCAACGAATGCTACTTTCAAATGTTGTATTCAAGGCTGTCAATCGATTACAATTTTGAAACGTGATTAATCGCAAATTAATTGCACATTTTTTATCTGTTCAAAATGTACCTTAAAGAGAGATTAGTATTTAATACTCTTATCAACATGGGAGTGGACAAATGTGCTTGCTTTATGCCAATGTATGTATACATTTATTATTGGAAATCAATTAACAACACAAAACAGTGACAAATATCGTCCAGAAACCCTCACAGGTACTGCATTTAGCATAAAAATATGCTCAAATCATAACATGACAAACTCAAGCCCAACAGGCAACAACAGCTGTCAGTGTGCTGACTTGACTATGACTTGCCCCAAACTGCATGTAATTATCATAAAGTGGGCATGTCTGTAAAGGGGAGACTCGTGAGTACCCATAGAACCCATTTGCATTCACATATCTTGAAGTCAGAGGTCAAAAGACCCTTTGAAAATGGCCATGCCAGTTTTTCTTCGCCAACATTTTGCGCAAATTTGGAGCGTTATTTAACTTCCTTTACGACAAACTAGTACGACGTGGTTGGTACCAATGGATTCTTTAGGTTTCTCTAGTTTCATATGATGCCAATATCTTCACTCTAGCTTTAAAACTGAACCCGGTACAACCTCCGTAAGACTGCGTTATTATCGCGTTAACTTTGACAGCCCTAGTTGTATTATTTCATACACTATCTGAAGAAATGACAGACTAGGCGTATGTCACGACACATGTACATGCACCAGACAGTGGACATACAGTAAAGCGATAGGGGTTGCTGCTCTCTGGAAACTCCCAGGTCAGAAGAACACTGGTCTTAGTGGCCAGATTGACAGAAAAATTCCTCGGCACATCTGAGAAGGAAACAAAGAAACAAAAAACAGAGTCACATGTGATGAAGTATTTTATTCACATCACATCTGCTCTCCCGCTGCTACCTGTAAAAATGGAAGACGCGTCAGTCAGCTTTGTTACTGGGGGAAGAATACATGATGGTTAGGAGGATGGGCAGGTGATGAGGAGAGTGGATGTCAAGAGTAATAAGAGCAGATAACAGACAGACCGGCTGCAGGAATGTGACATGCCACATTCTCAGAGTGTAAGGTTGTGTTTGTTAGACTCAGAATTCAGCTCGTCAGCAAAGGCTTTGGAAAAGGTGGAGGTGGAGGTCTATCAGATAAAAAAAGCTTACCTGCAGATACAGGCACCAGACGCCGGTACTCCCTTTAATTCAGACTGAACACTTACCTGCCGTATTAGATACTGTGTATCCGAGCCCTGTATTGACTTTTACCTGAAGGTTTGTGATAAGCAGTGCTCTTGAAGCAAACATCCATTAACATTCAGCCTGCTTCCACTGGTGGTGAAGGGTAGGTGATGAAGGTATAAGTGAGTGAGTGGAGGAGGTTGGAGGGGAGTAGTCGTGTTCCCCTGGACTTTGCAGTTCTCAGCTTCCCTGAGGTAGCACAGGCGGACGGCCGACCTGTAACAACTGGCCCACACTTCATTCAGTTTAGTGGTTTGGAGTGAAATCCACAGTAAAGGGAGCGGAGATGTGAAGCTGAACCAGTGCTTTAGAAGGTGAGGGGGGGTTCCTGTGGCCTAAAGCCAGCCCTACCTGTTTCAAATGCCAGGGTTCGGCTCACCAGAGGTGGGCTGAAGGGGCCTGGCCCTGCCTTGTTGTGGGCTCTTAGCTGCACCTCGTAGGCTGTGCTGTGATTGAGGCCCAGGATGATGTAGCTGGACTCGCTCGCTGGTAGCGTGATCAGCCACGGGGGAGCAGTGGGAGCTTGTATGGCTGTCGGGCCGGGGTCAGTAGAGGGTTTGGGGCCGGCGGCCTCTTTGTAAGATACGGTATACTCTGTGAGGACACCGTTGCACTCCTCTGGGAAAGGGGGCAGCCAGGAGAACTGGAGGGAGCAGCAGGTGGCGTTGACAAAGTCAGGTATTTTGGGGTATCCCGAGGGTGGGAACATGGGTACTGTTATCTCCTGCTGCACTACGTCTCCGTAGCCGGCTCGGCTCTTCGCGGAGAGGACAAAGACGTAGGAGGAGCCCGGGGAGAGGTTTCCGACGGTGAAGTTTTTCTCCCGATTCGTGAAATTCACTGTGGTGTCTAAAGAAGTGTTCTTTAGGCCAAACTGTAGGCGGTAGCCCTGGATTAGCACCGGGGCCCCACGGCTGTCAGAGCCTGACTCAGAGCACTCCACCGGAGGAGCCCACCGCACCACCACTGATGGACCAGATCCTGGACGCACCCACAGGGAGGGGGGGCCGGGCACTGCAAAACAACGAGGTAGGCAGCAGAAAATCAATGGTAATATATATAAAAACATATATCATGTAAATCTTGTGGAAGAATTAGAATTGATTTGGCTGTTTATTTACTGCTGGCTGGCGCAGCTTACTGTAAGATCAATTCTTGAGTATGTTACTAAATCCAGTGCACTGAACTGTATACTTGGCATATGCTTACCAACCCCCAGGGTCTGCACCAGCTTGGCTTTGCTGTGCGCTCCATCCCCCTTGGTGGTGTACGCTGCCACCGAGATGGAGTACAAAGTCTCTGCTTTCAGACCTCCTAAAATCAGCTCCTGTGGGGGAAAAGGCACAACAGCACCATCAAATACTGCGAACTCATTCCTTTTGGTACGAGACAATACACAGATTCCTCTTCCCTTTCTTTACAGTTATGCTTCAGTAAGAAATGATCAAAAAGTATCAGAGACTAAACAAATCTCTGGTGGTCAATAATGAGGACTTCATAGCTGTGTCCGTGTAATGAATTGGATGCATTGTGCTTGGGATGGCTAGTCTGCACTCACATATTGAGTTGAGTCACCCTCCTCCATCTTATCCCACAGATGAGACACACCCCGCAGGCGGCCGAGACAGATGAGAGAAGGAGTGAGTCAAAGGACAAAAAGGCGAGAGAGGGAGGATGTTTAATGATAAAAATACATGAACATTCTTGTCATTGTTTAAATGTTCAGTTGTGACGTCACCTGAGACTCGTCCAGCAAGAGGTCTTTGATCCGGGGAAGGTTTCGTGATTCACCGCTCTCGGCACGGCTGAAATGCACCTGGTAGCCACGGACCTGGCCTTGCCGTAACCGTGGCAACACCGGCCGCCAAGTGACCCGCAGTGCTGAGGAGTTGAGCGGCTGGAAGTCCACCTGACGAGGGGCCGCGCCAGGAACTAAGCACACGCATAGACACACACACAAATTCAGAATTAATTAAGTGAGCAACAGTCTAGCCAGTAAATAATCAACTAAACAATCAATACTGTTTAGGTCTGATCTACGGCGTCCACGCTTACCGTCCTCATCAGTTCTGCAAATCACAGCCGGGCTGCTGGGTCCGGTCCCCTCCGTGGTGAAGGCTGCCATGGTGATGTTGTACCAGCTCCATTTCTCCAGCCCCTCTAACACTGTCTTCCCCGGCGAGGCCGGGATAGGAAGCACCTTCACCTCCCGGCCCTGACCTCCGCCTCCTGCCCCAGAAACTCTCTGGTATCTCAGCTCATAACCTGCCAACTCGCCATTCTGACCCTCCATTGGAGGCGGCCTCCAACTTACTCTCAGCGAGGTGGAGCTGGCCCTCTCGCAGGACACACCCTCGGGTGCAGCTGAGGGCTCTGATTGGACAAGGTTTAGGAGAGACCCAAGAGATTGGGGTTGAACAAGCAAAAGAGAGGGGGAAAATACACGCAAAAGGATAGGAGATAAGGATAAAAAAAGGAAACAATAAGAGATGACGGTAAAGTGAACTGAAAGAGATAACGCCAGGGCAAACATGAGTGAGGCACAAAAGGAGAGCAACCACATAATGTAAAAGCATAATGTTAGACTTAGGGCCTAATGAAATAAACCAAGAGACAAGAGTATCGACCCTGAGTGGACAACTTAATTATACCCAAGGAGAATGTGCAACCGATACCCAGTGATTATATCTTATCCTTTAGCCGTTGCTAGTGGCATAAAAGGATCCACTTTTATGAATGAAAAACAGATCTTTCTTTCTAAAGCGGGGATGCACGGCTCAGTGCACACGAGCACAGACAAATATACACATTTCACAACAACAGCCCCCACGGTGGCATAATCCCTGAGTCCTTGGGATAATAGAGTGGTCTGAGACTTTCCACTGCTGACTAGGGGAAGGTCTTCACAACGGGAAGAAAAAAACAAACTAAAACAGATCTCACAAAGGATTTAGGAGGCAGGTTGAAAAGAAAAAAAAGAGAGTAAAAAAGAACAAGGAGCCCGGGAGCGAAAGGCACTCAGACGGATATTGAAAGTCAGGCTAGAATGATGAATTGCAGACAAGGATTGAATCAGAAGCAGGCTGGCATATATACTGTAACAAACAAAGTACAGAAAAGCCAGGAATCACACACCTTCATCACCACAGATCCCTGAACTGCACTCACCCCTATATAATGTTCCTTAAAGAGCGCACACATGACGGCGAACATGGCCGAGGCGTCTGGGCCTGTGTGCGAGCCCGGGAGTGTATAGCATGTGTGTATGTGTGGGAGTATAATAGTCATAGCTGACAGGTTCAAGTATCTATCCACTCAGCCGTACAGCCACTGTTCTGTTGGCCTCGGGGGACAATCTAGATGTGCACCAAAGCTTGGCGATAACAAAGCGCACATAACCTCCCTGGGAAATGAATTCTGCTGCATGAAATAGTCTGCTTATCTGGCACCTTCCCTTTCCTGAAACCCCCCTTTTCCTGGTCTCTCTTTCTTTTTTGAGGTAAAGAGTGAAATAAAACCAGCTGAAAGTGTTTAGCACATTTTGTACTGATTGTGAATACAGTGTTGAATCTTTGTTGAGTGATTGTTGAATACTTGACAAAAACTTACCGATGAAGCGATACAGCATACGGCGCCCATGAACTGCAGGACTTGCTTTTTTTTCGACCACGACTACTTAATGGATTCTTTTCCTTGCACCGTTTTCTCCATTATCTCTGCCTTTTCTTCTTACGGGCAGATATGTATTGACTCGATATGTCAGAGCAAATTATTTGACTCTGACTGTATATCGGATATCAGCGATTGTGCAGAAACAAAAAATAGAGAAAAGGAGACAAGGGAGAGAATCCAAGTTTATCGTGGATAAAATACAGACTGGCCAGCACTTACCTGTCAACACAGCAGGCCAAGCAACATCCTTTAATGCTCCTCACCACTGGCTGCTAGCCAATAAGTGGCAGGCAGTTTCGCCCCTTTCAAAGACATTAGACACTGATAGAGTGGAAAAAAGTGAAAGGAAGGCGAAGAAAAGGAAGAGTGAAACATTAATCGGTGCTTCGTCTCCATCTGTCATGATGTTTTGGTTGTGTAAGAAAGCGAGAGGCTGAGCGGAGGAAGAAAGGCACAGTCAAACGTAGATGGATGGATGGGAGGTGGGGTTGGACAGATGGGCTGATGAATGAGATAGATGGAGAGATGTGAAGACGGTTCCCGGGAGCTGAGGACAGTGTACTCTGACCTGTGCGTGTATGTGTGTAGAAGTATTTGCATTAGATTTGTGTACAACACTGAAACATGATACAATTTCAATTCGGGGCATCCGCGAGTGCCTGCAGGTACAGTATGTACGTACTGGCTTGCGACGTCCTCTGCACCAGCTCGTTTGTGAACGCTCCGATGCCTTTGCTCGAGATGGCGGCCAGGGAGAAGGAGTACTCCGTGTTCGCTTTCAGACCCTCCACCGTGTACGAATTCCTCGGCCCGAAGGTCAGCTTCTCCTGCGAGAGAGAAGAAAGAGGAGCAGAGGACAGGACGAGAGGTGGGATGAGGGGAGCGACAAAGAAATCATTAAAGAGACGAGACTGTCACCAGAAGTCACAGTGGGCGCCGGACGCCGGGGTTAAATCTTTCAAACTTCCTTCTTTTATCTGTCCTCTCATCCTTCTGTCTTGTTAAAGAAGTCCGCCCAGCAGACAGGTTCATAAGAGGAGAGTAAGAGGTCTTACCAAGCTGCCAAACTTGACAGGTTTGTAGAGCAGCTCATAGTTGACAATGCCCTCCTTTGTGTAAGCAGGTTCCCAGGTCAGCTCAATGCTGGTGTCTGCCACCTTACCGACTTTAAACTTCCCCGGTTGGCCTGGAACTGAAGGGGACAAGACATAACAGTCAGTCAGTATTTCCTTTATCTAAATATATATATATTTATAGTATTCCTCTACAGTCTAAGGTCCTGAAAACCTCTTTTCTTCAACAGCTTTTTAGTGATGGGAATCAACATGAACAGGTTGGAACAGTTGGAACGATACTGGATATCTCACATACGCAAAATATTTCCATGCACTCTGCAATAATTTAGCAATAACACATCTTTTAAATCACTTCTTAAAAACTCACTTTAACTCAAAGGCCTTTTTCTAATTTTCTAATTGACCATCCCTTTTTATTGTGTCAATTTTATATCTGTTATACCCTGTGTTTTTATTTTTCCTTTTTTAATTTAATACATTTAATCTTTTTCTAAATATTTATTTTATTTCTATTATGCTGGTAGTATTATTCATAACCTGCCTAGTGTCCTCATTATTTTAGTGACTTTTGTAGCTTTTATCTGTCTTGTTTTGTTTTTATTGTAAAGCACTTTGTAATTGTGTTTATAAAAGTGGCATAGGCTATTAAGTGTATTAATGTCAATACTATTAAAATATGAATGGTAATTATGTTGCCAGGGAAATGCCACCGTCAATCAAATGTGATCAAACACGACTGTGTGGGAGCAGAGTTTTGTTTTTCCTAACTTTAGCTGTAATTACTGCTTATTAAGTCATAAATACTTAATGTCACGGATAAATTACCGAGATTGGAAATCAATCCTTTTTAACCTGACCTAATTTTTCAGGTGATTTGAAGTCATAGTGGAATAAAAAAATCATGTATTAATTCTCAGTGTCAAAATGTACACCCATTAAATCTCCAAAACCTCTTGTATTTTTTATCCAGTTTTTATATAATCTCATTCCTTTTGTGAGCTGGAAAATGGCAGACTTTTTTAGAGACATCTGATGGCGTAGCAGGAGCTCAGTTTAAACCAGTAATACCATCAGAGTAATCATCTCTTTGTCCCTCCCATCACATAAAAACCTGCGACTTGCAGCAGCTGTCACAGTGACACGGGCAGCATCGAGGTACGAGGGACATTTTTGGCTGCTAATCCCTGTTTCCTTTTCATAAGTCTCCACAGTTCTGTCCCAGCAGGTGGAATTTATTCCTTTTGAAGAAGTCATATTTCCTGACAGGTCAAGCTTATTTCCGTTGCATTTCACAGTGGATTGCCTCACAAACTTTACATAAGACACTCCAATAAGCTACTTAAATTTGTATACATGCACACGCACAAATAATGAGTCATTTATGCTCTGAAAAATAACCACTTCTCTCCTGCACATGAATAAATGAAGACCATTACTTAGCTGTTATCCATGCACCAGCATGCACAAACATCTACCAATGATAATGTTTTTATTTTGATAGGTTTTTGTTGAAAAGAGAGGCTTTTTACTTAAATACCCTTCTCCCTAATGGCCTAAATGATCTGACCTTGTATGGCCTTATATTTTTTTTCTAGGACTGTCAAAGTTAATGCTATAATACAAATTAGTTTTAACGCCACTATTTTTTTTAATGCATTAAATCAATCAGCAGTTTTAAAGCGAGAGTGAAGATACTGGTATCGTATGAAACTAGAAAACCTAACGAATGCATTGGTACCATGTCATACAGCTTCTCGCCAAGAAGGCTAAATAACGCTCCAAACTTTTGGTGAGGAAAAACTGTCATGGCCATTTTCAAAGGGGTCCCTTGACCTCTGACCTCTAGATATGTGAATGTAAATGGGTTCTATGGGTACCCACAAGTCTCCCCTTTACAGACATGCCCACTTTATGATAATCACATGCAGTTTGGGGCAAGTCATAGTCAAGTCAGCACACTGACACACTGACAGCTGTTGTTGCCTGTTGGGCTGCAGTTTGCCATGTTGTGATTTGAGCATATTTTTTATGCTAAATGCAGTACCTGGGAGGGTTTCTGGACAATATCTGTCATTGTTTTGTGTTGTTAATTGATTTCCAATAATGAATATATAAATACATTTGCATAAAGCAGCATATTTGCCCACTCCCATGTTGATAAGAATATGAAATACCTGGCAAATCTCCCTTTAAGGTACATTTTGAACAGATAAAAAATGTGTGATTAATTTACGATTAATCACGATTAAAATCGAATGACAGCCCTAGTTTTTTTTTTCTGATATTAATATGTAGACTTTTTTGATGTAAGTTTTTGATTCAAACAGTTTTTTCTAATGTGGTTTTTAAATGCCTAATGAATCATGGAATCATGCTCCTCCAACAATATGTAAATGCGATCGAGGACACTCCTCCCCATGATTGAGCACACCTCTGTCTTATCCCCTAGTTAATGCCTGTGGAGCTGGTTTTGTCCCTGAAGAAGACTGACGAAACGTTATTAAATTATTAAATCATTTTTATGCATCGTGGCTACGATATTTTCCTTTACACTTGTATTTTCACCATGGTCAGCACCTCTCCAACACTGGTGTGCATTCCTCCTCTCTCTCATCTCATTATGTTTTGCAAACACACACACACACACACACACACACTGACCTCCAGGCATGACTTTAACATGGACGGGGTCTGAGAAGGGTCCGTCCCCTACAGAGGTGAAGGCCAGGACTTGGATGGTGTAGGTCTCCGACGTCACCAGGTTCTGAATGGTGGTGATCACGCTGTCCTGGACGTTATGGATCTGCCACTCATTCATGGGCCGGGACGGGTCCATGGTGTAGTACACGCGATAGCCTTTCACCTACAACAACAGAGGAGCAGAGAGAAAGAAAGGCCGCTAGATGGAGTTTCTGGATTGGGACTGGATTTTAAGGTCATCAGTGACTGGGCCGCATTACGTGATCTTCCACCCATGGTAATCCATAATACCATCTTTCATACACAACTAGAGTTTATCACAGCTGAGGTCGTCACCTTTGAGTTATGTCCTACTTTGGTGCAGATGGTCCTGTGGATTTGTTGGTTCGGTGTTTATCAGAGGTCATTGTCACAAGGTGACGTCCTCACATCTGCAGCTGTTGTGCAGTTGACCCTGATAAACAAATCTCACTCTCACCAGCTCCAACACAAGCCCTCACACTGAAGATATAATCACTATACCTCCCCTGACCCTCCTGTGGGATTTGTTTATGGGCAGTTCAGAGTATATGTAATCCTGCTGCCACGCCATCGCCCTCCACCTCCACCTCCACCTCTCCCACCTCTCCCGCTATTACTCTTTAATATCTATAATCCCCATCCTCTATTCAGACTTGCACTTTTATGAACCTACTATACAGTTAGGTAGGCTAGAAAAGGAAATCGGCCCCAAGAGGGAGTGCTCTTAACTTAGAGCGGACAGTCCAATTACCTTTTCTTTCTTTAGAGGGACGGGAAAGTAGCGAGGGAGTTACAGGAGGGAAATCTCTGGCAAGACACACAATCCCTACTAAGGACATGAACCTGCACGATGGAAAAAAGCTCCCAATGGTGGATTTTATGAAGGCTTTATTGTTTTAACCTCATGTGGGCCTTTGTGCAATTTTGAATTGTTGTCAGTCTGTAGAAGTGAACGTAAATGTCATTCAATTTTTAAAAGACTAGAATGCTACTTTTAATCAATCAGTCACTTTATATGTCCCCAGAAGGTGATCGACTGTGCAGCGGTAAAACAGAAAACACAAGAAGAAGGACATGAATAAATATATAAATACAAAATTTAAAAAAAAAATAATAGCACACAAGTTAAATTATGAGTAAAAATGTAAAAAAAGGGAACTGGATGGGTAAGTGCACTGAAAGATGAGAGATGCCAGAGTTTTTATATGTTTTAGATTTAATTAATGGGACAAAATCTGAAACTCTGGATGCAAAGTCTGGGAGCTGTCAAACTGAATGGACTCTGCTTTTTGTTATACAGAACAGACAGGATTCTTTTGTTGAGCACCAGTGATTTTGCTGTAGACATTTACCACCATATTCAGAACGTTTTGCTTTTTGACAAGAAGAAAATAAAAGGCAAAATGTATGTTTTCTACTCCAGATAACAAATCAAAAAGAGAACCTGTCAGTCCCACCTGTCCGTTGGGTTCCTCCGGCTCCTCCCAGCGGACCATCACCGTGTTCTGAGATATGATGTGGGCCTGGACGTTTCGAGGAGGGCTGGCCGGGGCCTGCTCTCCTGTGCGGGCCTCCACGCGCGTAGAGGGCGGCCCCTGGCCGATGCTGTTGAAGGCCGACACCCTGATCTCATACTCCGTGTTGGGGTACAGTCCACCGATGCTGTAGCGGGTGGTGGTGATGCTGTCCACCGTCTCGTACTTGCTCTCCGGCCCTTTGGCTCTGTACTGAATGATATAGTAGGAGACGGGGTCTGGGTTGCCCGAGTCCCAGGTGATGGTCACACTGGTGGCGGTGGTCTCTGTGACGATGGGTGTGCCGGGAGGCTTTGGCAAAGCTGGGGATTAGAGAGAGGGGAGGGGAAGAGAATCATATGACTTACTTTGTACTTTTTATTTATTGGTTTCTGTCCATTCTGTTACTGTTACATTCAGTCATAGTGTACGTTCTGAACATTGTTTTGTTTATTTGAACATATCACAGTGACACCTAATCCTACTATTCTGCAGTGTTGTAGTACTCAAGACCACTCTTGAAGGTCTGGGTCTCGTCTCACAATCAACCACATTTTTACTCGGTCTTGTCCCTGGATTTTATTTCAGGACCGGTCAAGTCCACAACTGCGTGGATATCGCTAAATTGCCAGTGCATTGTCGGATTTATTTGCTAACATCATTCTTGCTAATAGAATACAAAGGAAAATTCCCACACATAAAATTCACCTCTGCAATGCCTTTTGATTATTTTATCAAGACATTTCTCATGGTATACTTATACACACATATATATGGCAATAAAAGAGGTGAATGAAGAACAATCTTCATTTGTTTTCTGTGGTTGTTTTTATGGGAATGTGGATCTTTCAGATCAATTTGAGGAGTGCCTCAGTGGTTTGCATGTTCCACATTTTATCATAAGTGTAAGTGAGTCATACAGTGTGGGACTTGCCCTTCCTTAGTCTTGGTCTTGACTTGGTCTCAACCCCTCAAAGTCTTGGTGTTGTCTCGTTCTCGAAACACTCTGATCTTGGTCATGACTTAGTATCTGTTTAGGTGGTCTTGACTACAACACTGCTATTCTGTACTTTATATACTGTATATGCACTTTACACTACTGTTTGCAATATTATTAAAATGCTAGACTGCATTTCGTTGTACTAGCTCTCTCTGTGTGCAATGACAATAAAGTTGAATCTAATCTAATTGAATTGGTTTTGTTCAAAGAGGGCATATTAAATGGTCTCCCACGCTGCTATGTATCACTCACAATAATGAGTGCGCCTTAATCATATTTAATATGTAGAATTCTTTGTTAAAGTACGGAGCAAATGAGCTTGACAGAAGTCAGATGCAACATTACCATCCTGGATATTTAGAGTATCCAATTCTCCTGACACGCACACATTTTGAAATACAGAGGAAACCTAATCAAGCTGGATCTTCCTTCAATAAAGCAACAACTGAGGCACTTTTCCAGATGATTAATTTTGCCATTCGAGCGTCTCTTACTCTTTACTAAGACCTGTGCAGTGGCCTCAATGATACCCAGACTGCTCATTGCCACACAGGTGTAGTTGGCGGACTCCCGGACACCGTTGAGCTCCAGCACGTTCCGCCCGATCGGCATCTCGTCCTCTGGGGTCAGGTCCTCGCTGCCCAGCATCCACTTGACGTAGGGCATGGGCGAACCCACGGCCACGCAGGTGATGTTGATGCTCCCTCCCGGCATGATCTCGTGGTTGGAGGGGAGGATGGAGAAACGGGGGGGCACACGGCGCACTGGGAAAGGAGGAGAGTCGGGGGTAGAAAGGAAGGGGGTGGGGGTGGGGGTTTAGGGGTAAGGTGGGGGACGAGAAAAGTGGGGAAGGGAGTGAGGAGAAGAAAGGCGGAGAAAAAGAAGGAGAGGGGAGTGGGGAGAGAGAATCAGAGAGAAAAAGAGGGAGAGGCAGAAAGCAAGTTGGAGATTGAGAGAGAAAAGTGAGGGCAAGAAAGATAAAAAGAAAGAGAGAGGAAAGAGGAGAGGTAACAGGAAGGGGGAGAATGAACTTCAGGGTTTTTACAGAAAATTACAAAGGGATATTTCAAGTTTAGTCCCAATTACTTTATGGTACTGATGATTCCAACAGAAAGACACAAATCTTGTGTTGAGCTCAACCATTCAGTGAGCTGCTTACTCAAAATCATATAGTGACAAACTCTTGAGTATCATTTCAACCAGGACATGACACCTATAGTCAGTTTCTCTTCTTTAAAAAATCTTATTGTTTATCATTCATTTAAACAGAAAAAGACTTTCTGATTCAAGTTTTGGATTATATATTATTATTATTACATTTCCCCCCTTCAAGCAATGACTAAAACTTTACCAGAAACGTCAGTGAGAAACTTTACTTCATTGAGATTTCTGTGCCTCGAGGTGCTTCTGCATTAGATGGGCTTCTTTTTTAGAGAGTGTATGCATCATGGGGGCCGATCAATAGGCCCTGCCAGCTATTTGTGTCCCCATAAGAAGAACAAGTAAAGTGGCAAGTTATATCCAATACCGCATCTGTCGGAGCTTGGCTGACTATATGTTAGGGAGAGATGCGTCGAGAGACTGAACTCATAGGTCACTCGCATGCCTGGGCGACTCAAGAGGGATAAAATGGTGGAGAAACACAAAGAAGAGAACGAAGAACTGAAGACTGAGAGGGAGACAGAGAGAAGCGAGACGAGAGCAGACACACTGGAGAGACAGATAGAGGGACAGAAGAAGTTAAGAGAGAGAGAGAGAGAGACAGAAAGATAGATAGAGGCAGCTCTGCTTCTCTTCCAGACAATGACAGGCAATGTAGCAAAGGACAGCCACATTGTACAACAAGATACTGTACAATACATAGGATTCATAACTGATACAGTGTGTTGTCAAATGAATTGGAAATGTGGACAGGAGTGGGTTCTAATAATAAGGGTGTTGTGGCGATTACAGAGTGATCATTGGACACATTAAGTAAAAAAACACCAAGACAGCATGAAAGAGGCAGAACGGGATAGAACGAGTGCGAGCAAAAAGAGAGAGAGATATGTGAGGTAGTATGTGCATGTTTATAAGTTAATAAACTTATGTACATGAGTCTGTCGCTCCTACACATCAGGGTGCAGACAGAATGCAGAAGAAGAAGAAGAAGAGGAGAAAAAAAGGGGCGGGGGGGAGGGAAAGGAGGGGAGAAGACAGGGAAGTGGAGATAAAGAGAGGATTAGAAGAGGGTTTTAGGGGAAGGAGGGAAAAAGTGGGAAGAAAAGAGGAGCGAGGAAGAAGAAAACACATGGATCTATTTAAAAACACGGCTATATACCAGAGTCAGGCCCATTCAGAAAGTATAGGTGCTTCAAAAGTAAGAGAAAAAGACTAGTCGAGATCAGACGTTGAAGGGAACAGAAGAAGAGGAAGAGGATACCCCAGGGTCACAACACAGGAAACAGAAAGAGACAGAGAGAGTAACGGACAAACATCTCTGCATGAGAGGAGAGAATGAAAGGGGAGGCAGACAGAGAGCAGAAACATTGTCGAAAAACTACGCTAGGAAGCTCATACTAAAACATGAACGTGAGAAGCAAAATAATATTCTAAAAGTATGCAAAAAGGCTAGAAATAAAAATATATTAAAATAAAAAGTTACAGTAGCAAAACAATGGGAGTTTTTTTTTTTTTTTTTTTTAGATGACTTGGAAATCCTGCAGTAATTCTAATATATATATATGTAAGAAATAAAAAAAAAATAAAAAATATGGGAAAATTTGCTGCATAACCTCCACTCCTTAATGTCATTACTTGGGATCTTCACGGGCCACATCCCCCCTACTCAAAGAATCTAGAGACAATTGGATAGAAGTTAACATTTTTGCATGATTTCAACAAATTGAAAAAAAAATTGCCGTGACTGCCGTCACTATCATTTCATGAATAACAGATAAAGTGCAAAGCATTTGGAAATACTTGCAGAAAAAAAAATAATCGGAAGATAACCCAGAATTGGATACAGAAGTTGAAGACAAGAAAGAGACAAAGAGACAAAAACAGGTAGATCTGTTAGAAAACAGACATGATTAGGCAGGCATCTCCTCATCTGAGCATGCTGGAGACAGACAGACACACAGACTGCACCCATGAAAGCTCCATGCACAAGACACACACAGCAGGTGCAATGCAGCATGACACAACACTATCACTTTCATTCAGTCCGTTATTTTATACCCATCAATATGACAAAAAAACAAAACAAAAAAAAAGACAGTTAATTAAGCATATGGATTAGTTTGGTAATATGAGCAACAACAGGATGAAGGTGAAGACTCAAGATGATCGTTTTCGTAATCTGAAACATGAACTCAGCAGTATTTCTGAGAAGAACCCACTGCAGAGACATACTTCACAAAAAAAAAAAAAAAAGGTGAGCTCATAACAAGGGATAATCCTTCACATGCTCACAGAGCCCCGAGCTTTAAGTTAATCGAGCCGGGCCCTCCATTTTCTATACAGTTTGTGAGAGCCGGGAGCTTCAATCTTTATTAGCGGGGCTATCATTAGCCCCGTCCTCTGCAGGGAGTCTGGAGGCTACAGGCTGGGGAGACCTTGGCACAGCCATAAGGATTACCGCTGCGTCTCAGCACACTGCTATATACCCGTTCAGCACCGTCACTGAGGCTGACATTTACGCAGCATCATCCAGTCTGTCTCAAGGACACTGCTTTCATTATCCACTGTAATAAGAGGGAATCATTAATATCCCCTCGATATCTAAAAATGTGAATGGATATGATTAATTTCAAATGTCAGTCAATGGAGGCGTATCGGAGTGTTTGGGGGAAGATAGCAACAGCCAGAGATACAGCACAGGCTGTGTTATAGTAGAGGTGGCATATTGTTGTAAATATACTGATAATTGAGTGTTGGCATGAAATCTTGAAGATGAGCAGTATTCAGGTCCTTTAATATCACAATGTAAAAATACTCAATTACAAAATACAAGTCCTGCACTGACTTAAAGGGGAAGTACGGTCATTTTCAAAATTCATACATGTTATTCCTATGGTCTAAAACAGTCCAAAAATATTAGTTAACATGAACAACTCTCTCCCAAATCCAAAAACTAGAGGGCTAAAACTCAAACTTGTGATGTCATGGGGTATAAAGTGTGGAGCTGCTCCATAGACATTGAATGGGAGAGATGTTCTAGGTGACATTGAGAGCACCCAGGGGAATGATCTGAGTATATGGGAACATTTTCTGTTTCACAGCCGACAACACTGCAATAGAATAAAGGTAATTTGGGTAAAATCAGTCTCCCATTCATTGTCTATGGAGCAGCACCAGACTTTATGACATCACAAGTTTGAGACTTACTTCTCTGGTTTCTGGCTTTGAGCTCATGTTCACACACATTCATTGAACTTTAAAAGAAATAACATATTGGGAATTCTTAATTTAGGTGGTGTTCCCCTTTAAAAAGTACATCATTATTATTATTATTATTATTAGCTAAATGTACTTAAAACAACACTATGTCATTTTTGCTGAACTTTGGCCATAAGTAGCAGATACAGGCTAATGCTGAATGCCAAAACATAGCACAACATGGAACAAAAGTAAAGAGTCATAAAATCTGAGCACGTTGCCATCTTGGCAGTGCCGACAGCCTAACTCACAACTAATCCAAAAATTGGCAAAGCGGCCCTCAATTATGCCAAACTTTAAGCCTTCATATAACTGGTGAGTTCTTTAAAAATTCCACCACCGTACAGATGTCATGAACGGGGATATGTTGTACCAGGCTGTTAACATGTTTATTTCTGTTGTAGAGTCGGGCATTTGAACATTAGGGTCGATGGGGATTGACTCGCTTTTGGAGCCAGCCTCAAGAGGCCATTTGAGGAACTGCAGTTAAGCGCTGGCTTCATTTCACAGCACCGGAGGTTGCCGCTTGGTTACAGTATACTGTGATATGTTATATTATTGTATAATTTAATAATCATTGATGCATTAATATGTAGGTATCATTTTACTGTTAAGGTGGAGCTAATTTGTACTATTTTATATACTGTTGTGTAGCCTAATCTATAGCAATGCATCATATTGTTTAAGGTCATGTAAAATCTTAAATTGTAAAGTAACTAACTTAAGTACAGTACTTATTCTCAGTTACTTCCCACCACAGGTGATGTGATGGTTCTCTCGCCATCTTGAGTTTATGGCATGAATCCGGCCAAATAACTGATGCTTCTCCTACAAACCTGCACAGCACATATAACGTCAACACAGAAGGGCATGTACAAACGCGAGTGCAAGATTTCCACTCAACAAGTGCAGAATTGGAGCAGATGCGATGACATGAGGTGCTGAGACACACAACGTTACACACGATGATACAAAAGAAGAAAAAAAAAGAGACAGTAGCCAGACATGACAAGACAACGAGTTCAATAATATCACAATCCGAGCATATCAATAGGCGTGAACAACACACACTGTGCCATGCTCTTGTGTCAGTCCGTCAGTCAACAGACATGCAAGCGGTGCTCCTTTCTCTTTCTCTCTCTCGCTCCTTCCATGCAAACATCGCCTCTTTTTTAATCTTCCAATTCTTGGGTCTCCATGACAACAAGATCATACCATGCAGAAAACATTGATCGGGGAGTGAAGGCAATACCAAGGGTTTCTGCACACAAGGCCTCACAATGCAGTCAATGCACTCTGCTGCGTAGGCAGACCACTTCATCATCGTAGCAGCTTTAGAGAAATCAACTCTCTTCATTTTTTTTTTGGAGACATTTCACTTCAAATCTACTCTCCGGTGTCCTTTAACTGTTTTTATTTATTTTTTTTTTTTTGTTTCTCTCTGTTTCAATAAGTGAAGCTTTCTGAAACAAAGGAGTAACAAAAGAAAAGAAAGAGCACACCAACCTTCTCGAAGCTCTGAGGGATGAGAGGGGGTTGATGCAGAACACAATGACGTGAGGGGGGGAGAGAGAGAACGGGGAAACACAGAGAGAATAAAAACGGCCAGCGCAAAGCCACTCGCTCCACTGCATCACACACACTCTCACCAACACTCGCACGTCGCACACACACACTCCTCCGATATCCCACTTCACATAGAAAACTAGAAATGTCAACATTGGTCGTGGTCTTTCAGCCATCAGCACCCACAGTCCAGAGGCTAGAATCAGTTAAACAGGGATCATGTGGGTGCAAAATGATGCCATTAATGTAGACATATTTAAGAATTAATTATATCCTGATTGCTCCCAATTTCATTCAAATCTCCAATCAAATCTGTGCATCTTTTTGTGCAACGTTTCCCTCTTAATCCGCCTCTTGTACAGAAGCCATTTTAGTAGACAGATCAGTGATGTTTCCATGCAGTTAAACCAAGGTGTGCTCCCAGCTTCACGTTCAATTTGACTCCGCTGTAAGGGCTCGCACCGAGGTTTAAGGTGGACTTGTTAAGGGTGATACCAAACAACAGGGTCAACATATATTGTAGACAATGGATGGGTTAGTAATACTTGTTTAAAAAGCACAGAAATGAAAAAAAGACTTTGTTTATACCAAAAGCACCTTAATCGTGTTGATTTATGTGGGTTTGTCTGTGTGTGTGTGTGTGTGTGTGTGTGTGTGTGTGTGTGTGTGTGCATGTGCATTTCTGGGTTCAGGTCCTACCTCGCACATACAGGTTGGCGGGGGAGGAGTAGCGCACGCCCTGAGAGTTGGTGGCCACGCACTCGTACTTCCCTTGGTCCGTTTCCTCGCTGTTCTCGATCTGTAGCGCTCCTGCAAGACAGGAAGTGATAAAGAGAGACAGAGAGGGAGGGATAAAGATGTTCAGTCGACTTTGTAGAAACTGTTTCTGCTGCCATCAGCCTTCCTTTTCATCCTGAGATGTTTGTCTGTTGGTCTGATTCTGTTATATTTGGACCCGGGGGTATCCTCTCTTCTATTGCCTCAACATCCAATAAAGTCAGCTTTGTTGTTATATGTGTGAGGCGGCGTCTGAATGGGCCGCGCTCTCAAGAAGAACCACATATTTTTTTCTTTCCGTGCTCGGCAACACATTCAAAAATCTGAAATTCCTTCCAGAAAGTTTGGGAGTCAAAACAAGTCTCAAAATGACTTTTTTTTTTGTAAACTTAGATGACACTTAAAGGACCTGTGGTTGTACAACAGCTTTACAAGCTAGTGATTCCTCTCCTACAGCATGAAGAAAGCCTGTTTCTGTCTCGGCAAGCTTTACCCCACGGCAACAACCCGACAATGCTCTTTAACTCCTCAACTTGTTTCTTTTGCTTCCTCAATTTTCCTCCTCCTTCCCTGATCCCACCGTGATAAACAGTGTCTCCCTAAACGTGCTATAATTACACACAGCGCTCGTCAGGTACTCCTTTGTTTCACAGGGTGCTATTCTTACTTTTGTTTTCTTTCTTTTTTTGCTAACGGCCTTTTGAAATTACCAGCAGTGATTTTTTTTTTTTTGCTCTTTCAGTCTGCTCTGTCACAGTCATCTCATCTGAAACTGACTTTGACATGGAGCCTGAGGAGGAAGCACAAAACCATGGATTACACTGCTGCAGGAGGAGAGGAAAAAGACACAACTCAAAATGCACTTGAGACACACACGCACGCACTCACTCACACACACATGCACACACTCACACACACACACACACGCCGAGCTAGTTTAAGTCTGATACAAAGCACAGCAGTGTTTTGTATCAGATCGTATGAGAGACTGATAAAAGGGATCTGGCTTGTGAGATTTTTGGAGATATATAGAGAAACAGGATATATAATACAATCTGCACTTTCACATACACACATACTGTACACACAGTGGTGAAAGATTCTTTACTTCAGTAAAAGCATTACCACAATACTCGATTACAAGTAAAAGTCCTGCTTTCTGAGTTACAAGAAGTGTTATAAGCACAATGTACATTTAATGATTATGCTGAATGGACCCTTTCAGAATGTACAATTATTCATATATTATATAACTGCATTATAATTAATTATGCATTCACATTTTCACAATTCTATTAATATATATTGTATTAAGGTAGCAGCAGAAGTGATGAAAACCTCAAAACTTCAGCACAACATAAAAAAAAAAAGATAAGAGACAAAATACCGTTGCTTGTTTTTGTAATTTGGGTTAACTGACCCTATAATCACATTTAATATAAGTTGACAAAAAAAAATCACACCATAATTCACTTACTAGCTTTTTCTGAAGGATTTGCAAAAAGCAAAAAAGACCCCACTAAATAAACTGATAAGTAAACATTGAGTTTTGTTTTTATTTCTTAAAAGTACTAAATGCGAGACTGAGAGCATTTTCATTGCCTCCGCACGGCTCTCAACATGGCGACGGCTGAGCTGGTGGCCCCTAGCTAACGGTGCTAACAACGCTAACAGTGAAATGAACGGCAAAACTCAGCCCTATGTTGGCTGGGTTGGTTAAGGTTAGGGTAAAAATATCATGTTAAGCCAGAGAGAGTAGTGGTAGAGTAGGGCGGGTCATGGGGTTTCGGAATAATGGGCTGTCAGAACAATGGCATGGCACCAGCGGAGGTACATAGACATGCTCCCGCCAGTGGGTCACGTCACGCTCACATGCACGAACCTGCACTAAAAGCATGCGCGGCCGGCCCGGCTATGTCAACAAAGCACAGAGAAGCTCTGATTACAACACACACAGAGGGTAAACATTACTCCACTATATCTTTACATAGACAATAGTTGTTTTCTGCTATGTTAATGTTAATGCTTTGATCAAACTTCTATCTACTAGATCAAGATTTAACTTTCATGCAATACTTCATATATTGCTGTAGTTTAATCTATAATAATGCATCATTTTTTTTAATAAAATTATCATATGATTTGTATGTAAAATCTTAATTTGTAAAGTAATTATAGCCGTCAACAATGTTGCACTAAAAGCTTCTGTGTGTGATTCACAGTTTACACAATAGCTGATCGGTATATGCAGAAGTTCTCAAAGGAGGCAAAGTTTGACTTGTTAAACACAGCGAGGGCACAACTGTGTGCTCGAGTGTGTTTAGTGAGCTGAGGCCCTGCGAGCTGAAGCTGTCATCCATTTGCTTCTGTCTTCTGCAGCTACATGAAAGGAAAACAGCGCGTGCCCTCCTCTTTCGCTCTGTTTTTCCATCTCTCATTTCCCCGCGGTACGGGGCAGAGTCGGGAGATAAACAGGAATAAATTATCTGCTCTACGAGCCGAGCTTCCTCTCAAGAAAGAGGTGGAGGCAGAAGGAGAAGCGAGGGAGAGACGGAGTGGAGGAGAGATGGAGCTGGACAGGTGGAGCTCTGCAAACAAGAACTCATCTGACAGCTGGAAGCAGCTCATATGGCTAACCATCAGCACAAATCTGAGACGGGCGATTGAAATCTTCTTTTATGCAAAACATGTCGTTACCATACATGGAGAAAGACAGATGTTCAGCGTATATGCATGTTTAAAGGTCACCACATTTATACATAAACACACAGCGTAAACAACTTGCAGTGGACAAATATAATGTGTGGAAAAGCAGGACTAAAAGCGGGAAAAAAAAAAAAGGTAAAGTGAAAGATAACAGAGAAAAAGAGGGGGAGCAGTTTGTTAGTGAGTCTGGGAGCTGCTGACAGACCCAGAATGAGATGTGACTTCAGTAAATTGAGCTGCTGTGAAATCGCGGATGGTGTATAATGTCCGCTGGGCTGGGACTCAGCCGATCGGATGACAACGGATACGGCTAACCTGATAGCTCTGCAGAACATCTGGGTCAAACAGATCACCTGCACTCCAGTCTCCCACGAGGTGAGACGTTAATTTTTTAACTTGGATCGGACATTTACCGACAATGAAGATAGACGGGCGCTATTTTTTACCACAACACGGTTTAATTAACGCAATTCAAAAGTAAACAGTTTGGAAGTTTTCCTGGGAGGTGAACACAAAAACATTAAAGCAAGTTAGCTAATGAGTATACAGTGCGATCCATTTAGACCTGAAACAATTAGTCCATTAAAGAGGACCTCTTATGCTCATTTTCTTGTATTTTGGGTTTCTACTAGAACATGTTTACATGCTTTAATGTAAAAAAAAAAACGCTTTATTTTTCTCAGACCGGTTGTGCTGCAGCACCTCTTTTCACTCTCTGTTGTGATTGGTCAACCGGACCAAACTCTTCAGGCTCCGTTCCAGCTCCGCTCTAACTAGCTTTGTGTGAGGGTGTGCCAAACTAGCCGCTAGGCAGGTATTATGCAAATGAGTTACTTTGTGACATCACCACGTTACAGAAGAAAAGGCGGGACTTCAATCAAGGTGTTTCAGGCAGTTCAGGAGACTTTGGGCTTTGTCACTTTGCAGACCTTTTACATGCACAAAAAACTATATAACACACTAAAGGAAAAGGAAAAAGCACAATAAGTCCTCTTTAATGGCTGCACAGAAAATTTATAATCTTCAACAATTTTGGGGTTAACCGATTAATCATTAAGTCCTTTTTTTTTTTTTTAAAGCAAATTGACAAATATTCTGGTTCTGACTTCTCAAATGTGAATACTTGCTGGTGCTTTAGTCTCATAAAGTATAACAGTAAATTGAATATATTTATAAGTTTTGGACTGATTATCAGACAAAATCTGAAATTTGAGGATGGCGCCACAGGCTGTATTGTGACGGGTATTTTTCACGATTTTCTACAGACCGAACTAAAAATTGATATTGATTCTTTGCTGATTTATTTGTTTCGTAATTTATTTTACAAACAGACTCTGCTTGTATTGTTTTTATGTGGACTGCTTGGCTTATTATGGCTGCAAACCTAATTTACCCTAGTGGGAGAATAAAGCTGATTATCTTAGTTTTCACTGAACAGAAAACTAAGGTAAGCAATTTTTTGTCTACAAATCTAACAATCTACAAATATAACAAACCACAGCATAAACAACATTTATGTCAGTCTAGAAACATGATCTATAAAGGATTTGTTTATCTCGGCATTTTAGGAAATGCTTTAAAAAAAAAAAAAAATCCTGCACCTTCACTAAAAACTAATCATTTGTTTTTCTGGCCTGTGTCCTTATTTCCCACCAAATTTCATTGTCTGTCTGTTAGTCAGCAGCATATCTCAAAAACAGATGTCAAACAAACAGGACCAAAAATAACCTCGGCGGTGTTTAATGATGCACAGCAGGCAACATTTTGAGATGAAAGTCTGCCTTCAATAAAAAACAGTCATAACTCATTTAGAGGGACGCCTGAAAAAAATTTATTTCCGTGGTTAGTCAAAATATCTCTGTTGTAATGTAAAGCTGATTTGAAGAAACTAAAATGTGTCTTTGTGCTTTAATCACTTCCCTTTTTGCTTCAGATAAAAGTGACCTATACCGTGACCGTTACCATGACAACAACCTTTGATCAGATCACAGTTATTGGCCAGGACGGGTCCATCCATTACCTAGCAGTCAACCTTGGGGTCCGTAATGCATGCCATCTGTTAGTGTAGGTCTACGAGGGCTATTAACAGCTTAGGTAAACTCTCCAGCTCTCAGTCCCAAATGTCAGCGATAGACAGATCGCTTGTCATGGGTCTCCTCACGCACATCTAAACCGGCGCAGCAGATGGCATGGAAACATGGATGGATGCCTTGGTCGAAGTATAAAGATGTCAGGGAAAGTTCAGCTCTATACTGTGCCGTATGTTTTGAACCCTCAGGAAACCGGATGGCGCGTGTGTGCAGATTTCACGTAGGCGTGTTCACAACTGTCGATGGCCATCGTTTGGGCCGTTACCTGCAGTGGGAGGACGCCGCAGGTGATGGATACTTATGAGCCGTGAAATGGCTAAGAGTCGTCTTTTGCGATGTTTTTGAGTGCAGTCATTTTCAATATCGTTTTTCATCCTGACCCATATGGGCCATAAAAATATTTTCAAGACCCAACAGAGAGAGAAAACGGAAAGAGACAGAGAGAGAGAAAACAATCATTTTGGCCCAAAACAGATCCCTGGCTGCGGTCCAACGAGAGCTGGCAGCCGTCCACTAAATCAGAGGCGATGCTTGGAAGGTGCCCCCATTAAACAGATTTTAAAAGGAGTGTTTCATCCATAACACATCTCGGTGCTATTTTGTGTGTAGCTCAGGTGTAATTGATTTCCTCCAAGTCATTTCGCTGCAGTGTTTGGTTCATTATACAGCGCATTTTGTTGTTCAGCTCTGCGATGCTTTTGGTGATTTGAAATCCTATTAAACCCTGCGGTGAGTCGCACTGTGCCATTTGTCTTGCTACGGTTTCATTGATGTGATACATGGCCTCATGTTCTGTACCGGTGGATCAGTGTCATGTCTCTGTGTGAGTGAAACTTATTATGATAGATACTGTATATCAAGGATATTACTGCACTTACTAAGAGAGAAACTATTGTTTCAAGATGCACAGAGAGGTTTCTTTGTTATTTTGTAGCTCCAAGGCCACCGATGCTTTCTCATAAATTATAAGCAGAGAATAGATACACATTTGCATAGTGTTTATCCTAATTATGGATCACTACACTGCTCCCTGTGGCATGTTTCTGAGGTTTCCGCTGGACATACTGCAGCTTTAAAAGTTTTTTTTTAGGAGTAAATCTATTGTCTCACCTGCATCCATGCAGCAGCAACACTGGCTGGTGGCTAAATTCCACCCACACCCTCTGCAGAGCCTTTTACAGAAGCAATTACACTTTAGGTATTCTGTATGTCACAGTGGTGAGGATCCATTTTTACACATCAGTGGGTTACTGGAAAAAATGGAGTAGGAGCTGAAACTTGTACTCGGCACAGAAAATGCTACGATTGACCATTCATTAAACTCCATTGTCCCATCATATCGCCATACAGTATCATAGCAACCGTAACTAGGCATGGCTGGCCTGACAAGCTTAGATTTCTCCACATGTTGACGAGGTGTGTATGGGGCTGTAGTAAGAGCGATTCTCCATATATAAAGATTTTGGTGTCTTTTCTTTAATCTTTTCTGCTGCAAACATTAGCATGTTCTGCAAACCAACTCTATAAGCCCAACATCCCAACAGTTGGATCTGACATTTTCATATTTAGGTCTAATAGCTCTACTTTGCAATACAAAACAAAGCTGAACATTTATTTCCACGTCTTTTACATTTCACTTTTTGCCTGGGACATATAGCTTTGTATAACACACGGTATGTAGCCATCAAATGCATATTTGAGATCCTTTCATGTAGGGCTGCACAATTAATTCGAAATCGCAATATGGCCTACTGCAATTTTCAAATTGCAGGAGGTACAATATTTGTTAATGGTGTCAAAATACCATTTTAAATTAAATATTGTGGTGCTGCAGAGATGTACTGGCCTACACATCTTATTCTAAAGACTTAAGAAAACTCTTTTTTTGGGACAGATCCCCGCAAACAAACATCACACCATAACCGTTTTAATGTATTTTTCAATGAAAATTAGAATAATGATGTAAAAATGATCATTCCCTCTAATATCGCAAATCATATCACAATTGCAATATCAGTTAAAAATAATTGCAATTAGATATTTTTGAGTCAGACAGAGACAGGGTTTACAACTAACTCACAGAGTTAATGCAGCAATAATTAGCTAGCTAGCTCCAGCCAGATGGAAGAAGTACTCAGATCTTTAAGTACAAGTAGCAATACAAAAATACTCAGTTACAAGTAAAAGTCCTGCATTCAAACTCTTACTTCAGTAAAAGTACAAAACTATTAGCATCGACATATACTTAAAGTACCAAAAGTAAAAGTACTCATTATGCAGAATGGCCAAAATCATATATATTATATTACTGGATTATTAATATTGATGCATTAATGACTTCATCACTTTAATGTTGCAGCTGGTAAAGGTGGGGCTACTTAATTATGTGATTTATATTTTGTATTAACAATCTATATCTGTAACATAACTTAAGTTATAAAATAAATGTATAAAGTAGCAAAAAATTGAAAATACTCAAGTAAAGTAACTCAAAATTCCTACTTGAGTGCTGTACTTGAGTAAATCTACTTAGTTCCACTCAACCTATAGCTGATAAAAACCTGCTATTTACAGTTACAGCCAGCAAAATCGTTGCTCACTGGCTATAATGAGAAGCTTTTGTCTGCTTCTGTGTGAAATCAGAGACCCATTCTTTCAAAAATGCCTAAAAGAGTCATGTGGTTAAATCTAACACTGTTGACAGGTGTAGCAACAGTAACTAAAAATTGGAAAGTGTGAGACTTAAATTAGTTTCAACAGTGTAATAGCAAACTGTGCGAACAGAGACGCAGACACAAGGTTGACAGAGGGCACTAGTGATCAGTGAAGGATACTGGCTGACAGCAGGCAGATATCAGAGCTGGCAGGACGGAGGAGCGCTGCACAGAGAATATGGATGAAGCAACAACAAAATGGTTTCGCCTCACCATCGCTTTCATTCCCCCCGAGGACGGCTGAGTGAGAATGGCTGAGAAAATACGTGTCTGCCTACTCTAAGAGACACTGTATCATCTATACAGAGGAGCATAAACAAAGCTGAACAAACGGTCTTAAGCACAAGATGCGATTCTTCTGTATTCACCCCTCGATCTGTCTGCACAGAACACTCTTTCTCTTCTCTGTAGCTGCAAAAACGTTTCCCTCCCTCTTCTCCTCATTACCGTCTCTGGCAATTTAAGAGATCTTACGCTCAGATCTGAAGACATTGAACTCATTTCACACAAGTTCAGACTGGGCGGGTCAAAAGATAAGAGGAGCATCAGTTAAACTCCTATCTGTGTATCTTGATTTTGAGAAAAGAGAATTATGGTTGTTTAGGAGTAGATTGATTATTATATTAAGCATTTAATTCAAAGTGGATTTACTTTATAATTGTGTGTAAACTTTTTCAACCCACTTGTAATAAGTGTATATTGGCTTCTTTTTGCAATTGCAAGCTGCCATGGTTTTTTTTTTTACATTTATGATTCACAACGGAGAGAGATTTGTGCCTTTAAAGTGTCATCTTTTTATAATCTTTTCTCCCAAATGTTAATAAAAAGAGCATTTTTTTTTCTTGGCTTAAGGGCGGCACAATTATCCTTTTTATGAAATTGGCTTTAAAAAGGTTTTACACCCCCAAAGGATGCAGATAAACTCAGAGAGGAGCATGTAATCCCTCAATCATAATTAAAACACGATAATCACCAAATTTAGAGCAACAGGGATTTTACCTGATAGCGATGCTAAGCTTTAGATGCACTTGTTTGTTTACCTATTTTCAAATGAAATAATCTGACAAATAACTCCTTGCCTATCTCACCTGATCGGAGCTGTTTGATTCGACCCTGGCTGCTGACGGGGTCGATGGGCAGGAAGTCTTTGAACCAGGAGATCTCCGGGTCGGGGATGCCGCTGGCAGCGCACAGCATGGTGGCCGTCCTTGTCCGCTCCACCACCTTCAGCTGGGGACCCATGTCTATACTGGGGAAGCCAAATGGCAACAGGTCCTCTGGAAGAATGAAGAGAAAGTATTCAGCATTCAAAACTTCGCATGCAGTCAAAACACAAAGTTCAGCTGAGGCTGATAGACATTTCATTAGGTTTGCAGTTATTTGGTCATAAACCAAAGTATTGGACAAAAAAAAGAAATTTTGACCTGATGATACTGCTAAAAAAAAAAAAAAAAAAGTAAGGGATCACCAAAATTATTACACTTTATCCTGAGGGGAACATGAATGTTTGTACCAGATTTCATAGCAATCTATTCAATAGTTGTTTCACAAAAAAACAAAAATGATAACCTCATAGTGGTGCTAAAGGAAAAGTCGGGGATCACTCAGATGCATCATTTGGAGACCTTGAATATCTGTACAAAAGTTCAAAGTTCAAAACTTCAAATTCAGTCTAGACTACAGGTCTGGATCATGTGGCAACATCTGGATCTGAAAAGTGAAGCCAATGCAGAAGTGCCTTAAACCTGCATTCTTTCTAACAGCCAGCAGGGGGAGACTCCTCTGGTTGCAAAAAGAAGTCTGATTGTATAGAAGTCTATGAGAAAATGAGCCTACTTCTCACTTGATTTATTACCTCAGTAAACATTGTAAACATGAGTTTATGGTCTCAATAACTAGTTTCAAGTCTTTTTAAATACAGCATGATGTTCATTTAGTAAATTATGGTCCCATTTAGAGTCAAATAGACCATAAAGCAGGGTGGGCTTTAGGGCGTGGCTACCTTCTGATGGACAGGTTGCTACCACGGTATTGTCTGGTCTGGGAGTTGTCTGTGTTTTCATCTTACAACTTTAACCCTTTCACAGTGTGTTTTCAGTTCATCAAAGTTAAAATTAACATTTTGGTCACCTGAAAATGTCTTATTCAGCATTTCGGTTGTACTTAGCTTCACCCTCTCTTGTCACATCTGGTTGCAAAAAACCAGGATGACTGAGTCCACTTCTTATCTACAGTCTTTGGTCTGGACCAAAGTGATGGACTGACTGTCTGTGTGACAGACAATGCCACACCTAGAGCCACGTGGCTAGCATGGCTGAAAAGAGATGGTGATAGAGTGATAAAGACAGACAGAGACAGAGGGTTGTGGTCAGGGATCAGAGGGGCTTAGACAATGTGAGGATTGCTCATACTTTACTTTGGAGCAAATCCACTGGGACAATAATGAACAAATGTGTTTACTCCGTATTTTTTGGGACAGTTGATCTGCTGTTTTTCTAAAACACAAACGACCGGTTTATCTGCCTGCAGAGAGACAAAGTCGACCCTGACATCCATGCACTGAATCCTTACTTTCCTTCTCCCATGGTGAAACATAAGACTCGCTCACGCACACACACACACACACAGACTGATGTGAGAGCCACTGTTCCCCTCCTTTAACATCTGCAGGCCCGTGAAAGTGGAGATACTGGCGAGGACAGCGGATCCACTATATCCTTCATCACCAAAGCCGCGTGTTTTCTCCCACAGCTAGCTAGTCATTAGGTGATCTAGCAGGCGGCAAAGCTAGGTTTAAGTGTGTGTGTGTGACAGGCCGTTTCTACAGGAGTATAAACATACCGCCCAGTCAGCAGGAGCTACTTAAGAGCAGCGCGCACACACACATATAAACACACTCGGAGCCCAGAAACACAGGTGTTTGGTGGCAGTGGCAGTGAACTGTGAGTTTTCCATGGTGCGGCTCTGTGTTATGTGTTGGTGTGGTAATGATTCCTGTCTAATAACTATGCAGAGAGCTGCTCAGAAACAGCAGCAGCAATTAGAAGCCGGGATCAAGAGGAGGGGCAGGGCACTGGGGGTAATAAGGACTTGTTAGCAGTAATTGTTAAAATGTACCAACGATTAGAGAGGCCGATCTGGGATGTGTCTGCATAGCGTCTGGATATGTCTGATTACGTTGGGGGGCAGTGGATAAGTGTGTGTTGCCTGTGTGTGTGTGCGTGTATGTACATATTTGTTTCTATGTTCTTATTAGCATCTTCACAGATTTGTGCGATGTGTGGAATAATGCATGTCCACACATATCCAGGAAAATCAAGGTGTGTGTGCATGCACAAAAAGCAGTAGCTTTCTATTTCACGTACACACAGACACATTCACACGCACTTTCTGCGGTGAATGGGATTAAGCATCTCGGTGACAACAGTCCAGATGGCCAGACACGTAATCGAGCATCCATCAGCACTCCTGCTTCCTCCTCTCCTTACCCTTTTAACCACTCCATCCCGCTCGCACATACACACCGACACCTCCCCCATACCTGCAAGTATAATTACATATTCCGCTTTCCTACAGCGGCAAAGCAATTATCAAGGTGGCAATTCGCTCGGATAATAAATCAAACTCGCAAGCGCCCCTTGATTGTCAAGCACAACAAAAAGCCCCTAAAAGTTTTGCTTGCTCAAGCCGGGCATCGCCGACAAATCCGGAGCCAAACGCAGTCCGAGACGCAGAGCGTGGCCACATCAACTGCTCCTCTCCTCCTCCGGGCCCCCTGCTACCTAACCACATCACAGACGTGCGCCATCTGTTACCACACACTCCTCGATGGGGATGAGAGGGCTGAGTGGAGATAGGATCTATCGCTCTCTTTCCACAGTCATCAGCTTTGGAGAGACCCCCTGTCAGATAGGAATGTCAAGCCGCTGCTGATGGCGCGGCTGAGAGGAGGATGGAGAGGAGAAATGCCAAGAAAAGGCAAGAGAGCAATCAAAGCTCAGAGGAGCGTCTGGTGACGACGTCGAGTCTGTGGTTAGAGCGGCGCAGGCGGCGATCGGGCCTCATAGCAACTTTCTGTATACGCCAATGGAGACCTAAGTGGAAGGAGGGGACCCCCTGCCCCCCCCCCCTCCACCATCCCCGACTGATCAATGCTAATGATCCACCTGAATGGAGGCCAGTGGTACGGCCATTGACGAAACAGGCAGGAAGAGAAAGGAAGGAGTAGGGGGAGATCGATAGAGAGGTCAGGAGGCGAGCTCCCCCGAGGCGTGGAATATGCCGGGCCTACATCTGCTCCCCTCTGCCCCCCCACCCCTCTCCTGAGAGGGTTCAGATGGTCTTTTTATCACCCCTCCGGCTACGACTACATGGACTCCCTGGCTGTTAATTAGAGCACGCCACTGCAGCGGGCTCGGGGCGTGTGCATGGATGCGTGTATGAGGCGGTGGGGGGGTCTGTATTCCAGTCAGGTCTTCATCAGTGCCGCAGATAAAGAGTGTAGGTGGACCTCAGACTGAATCATTACAAAGAGGTAGCAGAAACAGGGAGAGAGATGGACGGATGGATTTATTTTTAGATACTGCCATTTTCTGATGAAAAAAAACAAACAATGTATGATAGAAATATATTCTAAAGACATATATAATTATTCTTTTTACTGTTTGTTGTTTAGAGTTAGAACTATATTAATAGTTATTAATATTAATATAGATATTAATAATGTATAGTTCATTCTGTTTTATTTTTTAATTAATTGTTAAGTCTATCAAATGTCACAAAATAGTATAAAAAGCCCATCACAATTCCCCAGAGCCTGAAGTCATGTCATTGAAATGCTCGTTTTGTCTGACAGATATTCAATCAACAATAGTATTAAGCAGCACATTGTCACATCTGTGAAGATGGAAAAGGCAAACGTTTGACATTTTTGCTTGGCAAATTACTTTTTAACAAAAACTGTAAAAATCATTGTCACGGTTATTGTCAATTTTTTTCCTCAACTACTTTCATAAAATGACATAAAATACGGAAAAATATCCATCACAATTTCTTTCTCCTTCTTTAAATGGCTCGTTCGACAGTTCAAAATTCAGCAGCAAATTCTCACATTTTTCAAAAGCTGGAATTTTTGCTCAGACACAATCAACCATCAGTCGTTCATCATCAGCTCATAGTTCATTTATATGTACTTCTTGGTGGTGTGATGTTGCCTGCTAGGCATCATTGCTGCCTTTACATCAAGGACTACAATAGAAATAAGTCTTGGACTTAATTCTTCTATCTTTGACATTGAATGATGTGATCTGAGCTTCTCACACCTTTTTCATGAACTCCTTTTTTATAAACTCCACATGCAGTGTCATTTTACTGTATATGAGGAATAGAGCTGCAACAATTAATCAATTAGTCAACTATTCAATTAATTGCCAACTATTTTGATAATCAATTAATCGGTTTTAGTATTTTTTTTAAGAAAAACAAGTCAAATGATCTGATTTCCAGCTTCTTAAATGTGAATATGTTTTGTTTTCTTTACCCCTCTATGACAATAAACTGAATATCTTTGAGTTGTGGACAAAACAAGACATTTGAGGACGTCATCTTGTGCTCTGGGAAACACTGATTGACATTTTATAAACCAAACAACTAATCGATTAATCGAGAAAATAATGGACAGATTAAACGACAATGAAAATAATCGTTAGATGCAGCCGTAATGAGGAAATGCAAGTATGAGCAAAATTACCAGTGACAAAACACTCTAAATAGAGAGACAGTGTGTGTGAAGTCGATGGAGTGTTAATCATTCATTATATTTAGAAATGATGGGGAAGCTTTGGGGGATGACAGCCACACGTGAATCTGGATGAAAGGATAGATGGATAGATGGATAGATAACGTACACTAACACACAGCCGCAGACTCAAGCTGCAGATAGGTAGTCGTACTGGACGTTGAAGTACAGTTCACTGGAGACGAGAATAGGGGCTACAGGTATTCAGCCAGGCTCATGGATGAGTCAGCGGCTGCTTGAAATAGATACTGCGGGCATGGCCTTGATCACACTTTTTCACCAAATGAATCATTTATCAAACACAAACACTGCTGCACAAAAGTACTGCTTATGTTTTCATCTCCTGGTTAAATTGATAAGACAGCCTATGGAAAAATGTGCCATGTGTATATAAACACTGTGTGTGTCAACAGCTTTTGGGGGGGGGGACATTGGCAAGGACCAACCAGCATTGTTCCCTGGAGCTCTGTGTGTTTGTGTGTGTTTGTGTGTATCAAGAGGTTGAGAGCTTACATTTTGGCCTGGTTATGTTTGCAGAAGGGCAATCAGGCCTGGTGCCCGAAACCGGTCGGTGGAGCCAACCGAATCTGGGCAAATATGCAATTCATGCGTACCGCGTGCACGCACAGACACAAACACACAAATGCTAACACACACAGACACACACGCAGAGTCAAACACATAATGCATATGATGCAAACAAACAAACAAACATGAATCCAGGTTTTCTCTCTTCCTGTCTCTCTTTGTATTTCCCTCAGTCGCCCAAAGACACGCACAAACACTCGCTTCCCCGCAGAAAATCATCATTTGTCCTGGTTAAGAAACAGGTTGCCTATTCATCTTTCAGTTCATTTCAGCGGGGAACGGCCACGTGGATGAAAGAAGCCCGAATAAAAGCCGATCTCGGGGAGCCCGATTCAGGATTAATCTGCCGGCGCTCGGCAGTCTTCAGAGGCTGTAATGCTTTGACTCCTATAGACTGCAGGAGGGCTGAAGGGGAGCACTTTAAATGCTAATGGGCCTTTATGATAATAGATCACCATACAATGCAGAATCGGACTTAGCATCGTAGATGAATCCCACCATGTGTCCCCGCCACCCTGAGCTCCCTCTGGCTCTCCTCTCAGATCCAGCAGACTAAACACACAAAACACGATGATCCCACACGTAACACTCTATTACATACAAACATGCATGAAGAGAATAGACTGCAACAAAAAGAAGGGGGGGAATAAAAAGTGTGCAGACGAGGGGGGTATATGTGATGAAAGAGCCGGTTCTCCACTCAAGGAGTGTAATCCTCTTGCAGGCTGAGTTGATACTCTCGGTTGTTTCCAGACCGAAAATGCTGCTTGAGCCGCCGGCCTGCCAATGCAGCAGACGCTTAGGGGGGAATCACTGATCTGACTCTGTTGTTCATATGAAGGGTGTTTGCCGTGGTGGCAGAACATCTCTCCTCCCACTTCTCTCTCTCTCTCACCCACTTCCTCCCCCATCCCTCGCCTCCCTTTCTCCTAAAAATGGGACACTGAGAGGTGAGTATAATCAGGATTACTCTGCACAAACCAGCCGCGCACACACACAGATATGCACGCACACACACACACACACACGCCCATAAACAAAGAAATCCATGTGCATGCATTCACACACATACATACATACACAGCTGCAGTGATGAGAATCTCTCGCCCACCAGAGGTTTTCAAACATGCAGAACTGCAGATATTCACATCTCCTGAAGGCGGAACAACACAACTGCAGTGTCCATAGAAAAGAGCAGTTCGGGTAGAAAGGGGATGGAGTGGAGTTCAGAGCGGGTGGGGGTGGCGGGGGTGCAGCAGAGAGCTTGTGAAAATGCAAAGGGGGGGAGAAGAAAGAGAGAGAGTCTGGATAGACAGTGAGGGTCAGGCAGAATAGATGGCAGAGAAAATGAAAGAATGAATAAAACAAGAGAGATGAAATTAGAAAAGGACATCGCTGTGGGCCAAAGAGGAGGCTGCGGGAGTCAAAGCCAGAGAGATATAGTCAGGTGAAGGAGACAGGAGGAAGAGGAGTAGGTAATAGGATGGGAAGGGTGATGATGATGTTGAAGGCACAAAAAGGCTCCCTGACCGAAACCTACCACATCTCCATCCATTAGGCAGCCTACAGAGCAGTAGCTCATATCCTGTGGCCAACCGCAGGCCCCTCACACTGTACAGCGCTGCTATTAGTGTCGGTCAACCATTATACGAAATGATGAGATGAAACACATCAGGGGATGAAAAGACTTTTTTTTTTGTTTGGTAATGGAAAGCCTCCTTTCTACTTCACTGGTCGGTAGACATTTTCTCCAGTGAACCATGTTTTGAAAAGGCCGACCCAAACACAATTTTTGCAGACTCTTGTGCACTTAACAGCATTCTTGGATGACATGATCTATCATACAGCGGATCAGTAAATCATTATAGTTGATTGCAGGGGTGTGTGGCTTTCGGAGCATACTGTCAAATAGTCAGGAATAGAGTTGTTGTTGTTGTTGATGAGCAACTGCGTTAGAAAATATCTGGTTCTTTGATAAAAAGGCACAAGCTATTTTACATGAAAAAGACGAGAGTGGAAAGGAGCTTCTTGGCAATAAACATCCAATCGCAGAGTTTAAAATTGTGTAGCTTGAGCAGGATGATCAAAAGTTTACGCTCTGTAGAAACCTGATAATACATTCAGCAGTTTAACTCAGTTTACTTTTGGATTCTGGATCAATCTCGGAGACATTTGGTGACTATGGTGCGTCGTTTGGTTCCCAATTGTAATGATGAAGTGTTCTGAATTTGGTGCAGCTCTGATGACACGGCTGACTGGCTTCTTGTCCACAGTAGGGCTGTCCCGAATACCATTTTTTGGGGTTTGAAGCTTTAAAGATATTCGAAGCTTCGCGGCGCAGCAGGCTGACACGTTCTTCTGTCTGTCTGTCTCCATCTCCCCCGTTTCAGCGCCGCTGCCGCACCACTGAACACACACGCACCTCTACACACAACAAACAGCGATATCCATCTGAGAATCATTAATAATAATTAATAATGTTGTGGGATTTTTCCTTGTATACATTATTATTACATGCTTAAATATAAAAAATAAATAAAAAAACAAAGAATTTGAATAGTGATTTGTAGGTTGAATACCATGGCAACAGTCGAAGTTTTGAAGCTTCGAAGCATTTGGGTCAACCCTAAGTCCACAGCAATCGCTGCTGAGGCTTATTGGAAACATTTGTCATACAAAGTTGAGAGAAAAAACATGATTTATCAGAAATTATTAAGGACACTCCTGTGTCACTAAGGCAACAACCTTGTAGGATAGCATTAAAAGAAATATTGTGATACATTCATTCTTCTGGAAAATCAATTGAGTATTTGCTCATGGATAAAATAATCAGAAAGTAATGGGTAATTATTTTTTGGGCAAATCCAGTGAATTAAATATAAAAAAAATAGGGATGCACCGATCCAATTTTTTTCAATCCCGAGACCTGGGCTTCGTATATCGACTGATACAGAGTACCGGTCCGATGCCAGTGTTTAATTAACCTCACTGTGTGGATGTGACTGGCATCAGTCTTTTATGTGTAAAGAAACATCAGGCTTGACTTAAACATTATTTTCATGTAACAACTGGAACAAAAATGTACCAAATAAATAAATAGATATAAATTTACTGAGTTGTTATTTATTAATAAAATCGTACACCAGCAAACTATGAAATTAAAATGATAGCACATAATGTAAAGTATTTAAACATAGAGTTGAATAAATCGGCCCCGTTGTCACTGATATCCGATCCAGCTCTTTGAGTCAGTCTAGGCCCGAGATCCGATATTGGTATCGGTGCATCCCTACTAAAAAATAAAGGTATTTCATTATATTGATCTAAAACTCATATAAAAAGCCCATATTGCCATGAGCAATATGAGCCAACAGCCCTGCTCATTGCTGCTCATTGATTTGCAACATTGCCCACAATAACCCAAATACACTCAGAGACACCTAACACCATATGGCATAATCTGTTGGTTGACAGATTTATATTGTCCAACCAGCATATATTATATCACCCACCATACACAGTGGGAGGAAAACGCTACCAGAACCATCGCCTCTGTTGCTATCCGTCTGCAACCCGTCTGTGCATCCTTATCCAAATGATTACAGTAGGGCTACTAACAGCTCTGAATCTGGCCGGTGCTTTTCTTTTACTAAATATTGTTCCATTCATCACAGTCCAGTATTCTATTTATCAGATGATTAGGAAGAATCAAAGACAGCTGATCCTATTGCCACAGAAGGGACCGGGGACGTCACGGTACACAGACCTCAGTAAGAGAACAGGAAGAGGCACACACGGCCACACACACAGGGAGGCTTGCCCTCGAGGTGCAGTTTATGTGGTAATGTGCTTTAGATTGGGGCTGTGTGTGCAGAGATGACGGGCCGGGTAACAGATGGACAGGAGTCTATTCCCTGGGCTACCAGCCTTCTGCTTACCACACAGCTCTGCCAACTCCACAATCCTCATCCATCTCCTGCAGCCCCTCCACCACTCCTCCGACATCCCATTTCATCTCTATTGTTTCACACCATCCTGTTGTGTTACTTAACTTTCCCCCAACCTCCTCGCCCTCCATCATACTCACTCTCACCTCCCCTCGACCTCTTTCTCCCTCTTGCTTTCTCTTCCTCAATTTCCCCTGGCAGAGATGGGTAGTCTGCCAAACCGAGGGCCTAATCCCCTGATTTTTCTTCATGTAGTAACAGCCCAAGCAGCCATCCCTCTATTTCTTCATCCTTTCCAGCTGCGCTGGGCGAAAGCCAAGTGCCCAGGCTTGCAGCCACATGCTGCAACTTTAGTTCATAGCATGCTGGAGCACCACATTAGACACGTTTCCCTCCAAGTAGACAGTGTACATTAGATTAACACCCTCACTCGGGCCGGAAAGCGCGGTGATTACAGCAAACTGGGATGCTGGAGTGCCCAGTAGCTAGTGCGCTAGCTTAGCCCTCTCTGTGGCCAGATCACGCTCTGTCGCACTCAGAGGGACTATAAAAAGAACAGTGTGCTGCAGCCTGCTGTGAAGGCAGGGTGTGGCGTGGCTCTATTGTCACATGTACAACTGACAGCTCAGGGAAGCCGAGGCGACGGTTGAAACCAGGTGTGTGTGCACGTGAAAAGAAAGCACCACTCAAGTGGGAAAAGGATGGAGATCGGTATGTCTCACCTCTGATAATGGCCAGCTTTGCAGTGACGGACACCTCTCCTTCACTGTTGCGCGCCACACACTCGTAGATGTTCTCATCTCGGGGTGCTCTGAGCGGTTGGATCCTCAGCACAGCACCAGCGCCCTCATCGAACTCTACGGTCTGGACGGCCACACAACCACAGGAAGAGACACAGATTAGTCACAGCAGAGTAAACAGATAAGAACAGTAAACTATAATGTTGTAAATCATTAACTTAGCACAGTTTTCTTTTACCGTAATAATGTGATAATAGCACTTTATTGATTTCCTTTAGGAAATTCCTGTTTCTTTGTTACTTGCCCTCCCCTCCACGAGGTCAGGCTCAGCTAGCGTTCCTGGAGCTAGTAGGGATTCAGTGTCTTGCACAAAGACACTTCAGCATGGTAGATACTTACAAACATGAGGGGGGGTTGAATGGAGGTTGAAATGCATCTCTAACCATTTGGTCATATTAGTGCATCGATATACAATCAGGCCTCTAATGTGATTGAGCTGCTCCGTGGAATAGCCTGCTTGATAGCAGATAGCTCAGGGACAGCAATATGTGCATTGGATTATGCAATCGGCTTCATATTTTTGTCAGTTTTGGATAAATGCTCTGTAATTCTGTTGCAATGAGTTTGTCTTCAAAGATTATATTTTATGCTTTAACTAAAACTTGCAACCTACGCTTGAAATGTGCAACAGTGTTGAATTGTTGTCAAGTTAATATTTTAAAGAAATATTCATTAAGGGAAAGACACTTGTTAGCTGAGAAGACTGATACTCTCTATGTTTGTGCTTTAACTATAGAGTGAATTAGACGAATGAGTCCTAAAACCCGGAAATGAGTTAACATTTTAGCACTTCCGGTTCCCTCGTTTGGAAGTCAATGGGTTTTTTGAACGGGTTTTTAGTAAGATGCCTGAAATAAGGTCCGTGGTTAACAAGAAGCTTAAGAGATTTTAACGTTTTGTTCTAAGACAAAAATACATCAGTAAAAACCCTACTCGTGAATTTTGAAGCTTTTATGTGTCTTAAAAAAGGCGGGTGCTAAAAAGCAGCTAAATGAGAGTACTAAACGTCATCACGCCGACACGTCTGCCTTTACAGCCTCGTTGCGTATACTTGTGCTCATGCGACCGTGATGTAGTTCGTTTATAGCCTAACGTTAGCTTTTTACTTCTGCCGATTGCATGCACACTTCAAAAATCATAAAAGTGGTTTTCATTCGTGAAGATTATCTTGCTGAACAAAACGTGTAAGTATCATAAACGTGTGTTTGCCACAGAGCTTATTTTCTGCAAAAATCCAAAACCTAATGAAAAAATCCAATTGTTTTTTTGTCGAGGGAACCAGGGGGATGCTAACTTCCTGGTTAGCCTACAAAAGGTGCTATTAGTGCTATTAGTCTTGCTAAGCTAAGATAGTCAACACACGTTTCTTGCTTCACATTCAGTTTACAGACAAGAGAATGGTGTCAATCTTCTCCTCAAACTCTCAGCAAGAAAGCAAATAAGCATATTTCACAAACATTTTGTACTCCTTTGGGAAACAAGATCGTAGTGTATCTAGAATACAAAACAGAATAACAATTCATATCAAAAGTAATGTCTGATCCAGCAAGAATAAATATTGAAAGATCCACCCTTCTAGAAATATACAGTATAACCACGACATAGTAAGTGTATACATTCATATATTATTGCTGGATATACTGCTTTGTATTCCTCATGCTGCTACAGTAGGAGTTGACCATTGTGCATTGTGACAACCACCTCGATACGCTGGGAGTTGACCTTCTTGCCCTTCTTGTTCCAGTAGACGACAGGCTTGGGACTGCCAGAGGCCTGGCACACAAATGATGCCACCCCCCCTGACACTCCGATCTGGTCCGTGGGAATCTTGGTGAACTTTGGGGTAGCTGAGAAACAGAGAGAGAGAGAGAGAGAGAGAGAGAGAGGGAGGGGAAAAAACACACGAGCATGAAAATTGATACCCTTACACGCAGAGTACATCACACTGACTCCACACGGCCGGCAACAACCCCCTGCTGACCACGCCCCATTTCACTGTCAGTGACCGGTCGGGCTGACTTGTGTTCTGATGGCTGCGTGTTGTGCTTACTTCCTGGGTATCATCTAGAGGACAAGCTGAAGGACTTCCTGTGGGTCATAAATAAAAGATGGGGCTGGGCTTCAGAGGAATATCTCTCTCTCTCTCTCTCTCTCTCTCTCTCTCCCTCTCTGTCCATCTCTCCCTCCCTCTCTTGCTCTGCGTCCTCCAGGGCCGGGCTACCTTGGTACGCCATGCAGCACAGGCTGTCATGGCACATGAGTGTTTCACAGGTAGAACAAGTGTTGGCTGCACATTCACAGAATATAATTGGTTTTAATGTATAAATACCCGAGGTGTCTTTATGTGCCTGACACCGTATAGAGGAATTTGCACTCGCAGATTCCGATGATCTTAAATACTATGAATTTACCAACAACAGTTGTGTTAATCTCCAGCTCTGGGGGATTTCGAGGAGAACTATTTTTTCATCTGTTATGATGCATCTGATGTGGGATGTATAAGTGCAGCAGTTACCTTCTGCAAGAAAATAGCAATTTCCAAGTCCGATATTGAGTCAACAGCACTGAACCTATATTTTTCACAGTGGCTGAGTCAGATCAATCAAACAACTTCATGCACCCACCCCTCGCTATCCGTCTGTGGCCTGTTGCCATGGTGCCCAGCTTAACTCCTCCTCAGCTACAGAATCACCGCTATCCATCAGGGTGAAGTCAGGATGACCCTTACCATAGCAACCTGGATCCCTCCTCCCACTCCCCCCTGAGTCTGGGTGGGTGAGGTCCTGCTGTGTTGATTCACTTCTGCTCTGAAGACAGAACAGGAACAGAAAAAAAAAAAAAAAACTGCCTATCAAAAAATCGCTCGCAGATTCATAAAGGCCTGTTTGCACGTTTTCTCCCACTTCTGCTCGCTAACAGCCACGCAGACCACCTTCCAGTTTCAAATGCCTTGACAGTAACTGCAATAACACCGTGTCAAAAGGCTTCTCCTGCGCCTGCTGCAATGTGTTGTGCCTCTAAAAGACCTCCTCTGAATGTCAGAAATAAAGTGGTTTCATTTTATGCTTGCCACAGTCCTCAACAGGAAGAAGCAAAAAAGGCTGGTGCAGTATAGTCAATCAGAGCAAATTCATGCCTACCATTTTAGAACTCAAGAGCGGGATATTTCCTTCCTGTTAGACTCTTTCGAAAGGCACACATGAGTATTGAGCAAATTGCCCTATTCCCCTGCCAACAATGTGAGAATGTGAACTATCAAAAGTCCAAAAAAAAAATGGCAAAACGGTCTTCTCCTGGCTATGGGATTATGAATGAATTTCCTGTGCTTCTTACGGCTTCTACATGGGTTTCAGTGGCTTTACGTGGAGTCAAAAACTGTGTTCTCTTAAATGCGCTTCAACACCAATCCTCGTGCAAAACCGACCCCACTGGCAATGTTACCACTTAAGCCTCTTCTGAAAGCCAGAGGAAAGCACTGCAAGGCACCGGCTCTGGACGGATTTGCACTGAATAGAAACTTGTTATGATCGGCAGGTTCTAGAAAGCTGTCTGGAGAAATGAGGGACTAATGAGGAGCTCTGTCTTTAATAGTAGGTTTCACTCTGCTGCACTGGACCACGCAGATCTACCACTGATCTACCATTGGTCTGTTTCTAATGAAACACCTTTGTAACCTATAATCAGCCGACTGACTGCTGTGCTTGAATATGACTGGGACCAGCAGGTAGAGTGTAACAGTGTAGTTAGCGTGCCATGTGAACAGAAAAGCATTTTGGTTTAATTTGTCATTTTGGAAACGTTCTTTTGGGGGAAATTAGAGTAACTCCTGGTGAAATGTCGCATTAAGTAGTGCCTTAAAGAAACATTGCAAACCAGCTGTGGTCTGAAAAGCCTTTAAGCCTCTTTTAATAATGCATCTCTTCCTGTTTGTGTGTCTTTGCTGTCAAATCTGTTTGCATCTCACAGCCAAACGTGTCCAACAAAACAAATTCTGTGATACCAAAATGACGAGGAGTATGCTGTGTAGTTGAAGGACATAAGCAACAAAATTGAAAAGGAATTATTCCTAACTTTATTTGCATGATTTTGACATTGTTTGTGTTTGAAAGTTAAATATAGATTTTGAAATATTAAACATGGTTTGCATAAAATTCAAACAGTAAATGGAAAAGTATCACGTCTGAAATTAATTTATTAATTTTCAAAAAGGTGGAAGAGATTTGATTCGAGCCACTTAATTTACAGAGACACACACATCTCACATTTTAGGATTACTGTCTGTTATAACCAGTTTTACTTGTTAAGAGGCCCTATTGTGTGGAAACAAATATTCACACATAAGTAAAGTTGTGATACCTTCAGGGTAATTAGCAGCTCTGTCTCACAGCGTAGTTTATATAGTACACCTGCGATCTAGGATGTTCCCATTTGGTGTGTGCAAAAATCATTAAAATTGGATCAGCTTTGCAGGAGGAACAGTGAAGAAAAACAATCAAAACGGCACAAATGCGATTATAATTTGGATTTCCAAGCATTACATTTGAGTGGTTTTTCACAAAAGCATTATTTTTTACTTGGAAGGGGTTAGACTTGAAAACTTTGTATTACATTTCTACACTTTAATTTACAAGTTCTGCAAAACACAATGTTTTTCTGTCTGTTTTTCTTTATTGAGGACACGAGGGAGATGGAGCTTTTTTTTTTACAGCACTACTGTTCTGCAGAGATACACTGTAGGTGGTCCAGAGGCAGAGATTTTCAATCCCACAATGTTTCAATTGAAAGCTATTTATTGTGTAATTCTACCTCTTCACTGAATATAAAAATATTTCAGATATGACGTGAGCCTTCTCAAAAGGATCGTGGCCTCAAATTGCTTACACAAACGGAAAATGAAAAATACATTAGACAATCCCCATTCCTCACAGTGAGAAGAGCTATCTCCATCTTTAGCCTGCATCCTCTTTCAAGAAACCAGCTTGCTTTTATATTTTCAGAGCACTGACAGCTTAGTGTGTCTGAGCATGTGTGTGTGTGTGTGTGTGGGTGTGCTGTATGTGTGTGTGGACTACTGAAGCAGGAAATCTGTGGAAATGTTATAATCAAGAAGATGATGAGGAACATGCTGATGGGACCTGCCGGCTTATTAAAACATATTAACAACGACACAGTCCAGAGCTGATGCACTGCCAGGCCTGGTTTCACTCCTCACAAAACACACAAAATACACAAAAAGATGTGCATGCATACACACACACACATATATTTACACCTTTGTACATCACATTTACTGCTGGCAATATACCAGCTGTCATTCAACTGAGAAAGAGACCGAAAGAAATGTATAGCTAGACAGTTAATATATTATCACCGTGCAAAATGTTGTTAAAAATACGTTTTCTAGATAAAGTACTAGTACCCTACTGTACCTTAGCCTGTGATGCAAATATATTGAACAATATATTATCTCTATACACAATGTTGTTAAAAATAAGCTTTTCACACTTAAAGATTGGGAGCATTTCTATTGCCTCTGCACGGCTCTCAACATGGCGACACCTGAGCCGGCTAACGGTGCTAACGGTGCTAACAAACCGTGTGTTCCAATCTGCGTACTTCTGTACTTACACTTACTATTTCGAGTGCATAAGTGCGTTCACACTGTGAAGTATGTCAAATTTCAGTGCACTCGAAGTACCCGGATGTTGTACTCAAAACGGTCAAATCGTTTGGTGTGCAACGCTGGACACTTTTAACACTCAATTGTCGCCGTCTTGGCTATGTAGCGGAAGGGGCGGGACCACGGCCACTATTCAAACATGTGAAAATGGCGTCAGATGATGCAGGGAGCTTTTACGGTGCTGAACAACGTACCTTATAGATGTCTATGGGCTACGTAGATAACAGAATAAAACAATACGTAAACATACCGGTGCATTTTCAGCCAACAGGAGGACACATCGTAGGTGTACTCGACGACGTTGGAAACGTAATTTCCACTTTGCTTTCATTTTCTGTGTATTCTTGATCAACAAAGCAGGCAGATATTTTGGCGGGTAGTGGACGGTTAAAACCTGAAGGAGGCAGCAATGCAACACAAAGGATGCCAGCTGCCGTAAAACCCAGAAGAAGAAGAAGATATTTTAGTGGGTAACGAGCCGCGGTGAAATGTTGCGATCGTCATTTCCGGTCAGTGCGCCGCAGACTATTCGATTTGAGACGACTCTACCCCGTTGAAATTCACGCACTACTCAAGTAAGTACAGAGTGCACTACATTGAAGTGTACTTCCGGACGTACGTGGATTGGAACACACTGCAAATGATAACTGGATGACTAGCAGCTAGCAGTCAGCCATACAGACAGACAGACAGTCAGACAGACAGACAGACAGACAGACAGACAGACAGACAGACAGGCATAGATATAAATGAATAGATGAAGTTGGTAGTCATACCTAGTACTCCAGACACGCTGCTCAAGGGGCTGGTTAACAGGATAATGAAAGGCAGCAGCAGACGTAGGGGAGAGGGGCTAAGGCGGAGCCCCAGGATCGGCCTCCTGGACCGGGCCAGAGCTCCACCTGTCCTGGGCAGAGGCATGGCACCGCCGTGGGTTTGGCTGCAGATGACGGAGATACGGGTAGGGCTTCACTCAACAAGGGTAGGCACTCTGCAGACACACAAACAACAACAAAAAAAACAGATGAAGGTCAGCTGAAAGGAATAAAAGGCATATCTCTTCCACCTCTGATTCATCGTTCTGCTTTCAGAGCGGCAGCTGAAATGTCAGTGCGCCATGAGGGGGGAGAGGGAAAACATACAATAATTCATACAGATGCAGAGAGAGAGAACATCCTCATGAAGAAAATTAAAAGACAAATTCATGCTAATGCAGGATTAGGTCTTTTGATTTAGCCAGAGCACTTCTGACTTGGGATTAACAGCTCAAGCAGGCCGAGCTCTGGCTGAACTAATACCAGAACAATAGAGCCACTGCTCAACAACTAAGACAAGAAACAGACCAAAATAGTTTTCGGCGGCACGGCTTCTATATTAATAAGTCTCCTTTTCTAGTGAGCCGTGAAATGAGCCGCAATGATACATTTTTAAGAGTTTTTTTTTTCTTTTTTTTTCTCCTCAGACGTCCTAATAATTTCATTTAACTTTAGCTCTGGCCTAATTCCTTCTTAGCGTTCAAGCATTTTACTGTTCTGGTGGCACGTAAAAGTGTTAATGCAATAATACATCCAGACTGTGCCACCGTAATGGAAAACACTTAAACAAAGAGGATTGAGGGGTCAGCAGGAATACAGCAAAAATTCAATAACACCAAATGTATCAGAGAAAACTGCTGCTTTAATAGATGTTGCACCCTCTTGGTAATCCCTACCCTTGGGGAGGAGGAGGGGGATCTCCGTCAGTGTTTTGCTCGTTTTCCCTCACGCACACGAGGTTGCACATATCTGTGAGTCTGAACATAACTCAGCTCTGTCTGCTTACAGACATTTAGACAAGCTCCCTGTCTGAGAGTCGATAACTCCACGGTCCTATCGACCCCCACCCCTCTGCCCGATGTGTCAGAAGAACGCAGGTGGGGAGGCCAAATGAGACGGGAGCCTTTGTTAACCTGTCATATATCACACGAATGCACGTCTCCCCTTCAAATAGCAGTACAGGATAACATATATGCTCTAGGGGGAGACATAATATGTATTCACAGGTGACAGGCCACATTGTGATCGGCACATAAATATGCGCAAACACCCATGAGCGCGCTTTCACCCTGACATCCCCGGCATCAGAACAGAGCATCAGAAGATGGGGCTTGCTCTCCTTTACTAAATGAAAGAGGCATTTCTGGTGAGTTACATATTCAAAGACTCCTCCAGCCACTTATTGAGCTAATGACCTGCTCAAACACATTACCGTCTGCCAGCTCCTACACTAAAAATAACTCGTCGGAAAACACGGTCGCCTATCTGATGCGGGCTCGTTTTCGCGCTGCTTTGCCCCTCGCCTTATCAAGCGCCCCGCGTAATAGAAGTTGAATAGAAAAGCTTTCAGCGTCCCCTTTTCAATTGAACAATGTGATAAGAAGAATCAGATCAGGGCTCATTCAAGCACCATTGGCAGCATGTTAAGTAAATTCTCCTCTTACGGGAACTCAATTTGCCGCCGTTAATCGAACTAGGAAGGGCTGCTGTGCGTGGAGCCACGCGGCCACTGAAACATTAGGTACTCCTCCTCCTCCTCCTCGCATGTTGCAGTGTCTGCTTCCTGTGTCCTGTGTGGTGGATTTGCTGGGGCCTTTATATCTCTCTGTGACCTCAGTCTAACCCTATCTATCATTCTCAGTTTATCCACCCCGCCCCGTTGTCTTTCACCTGCTGACAAAGCCCTCTCTGCTCTACCTCCACTATAGTCGCTCACCCTCTACCTAATCCTTAATCTTACCCTCGTCTCACTCCTGTATTAGTCGCCGTATTCCTGAAATCTCCTCTTCTCCCATCTCCCTTTCATCCCCTTTCCTCCCCTCCTCGCCTCCCTTGTTAACCTCTTCTTCTCTCGATGCCATCTCCGCCACGGCACCCTGTCATTCATCTTCTTCTTCCTCTTCTTTCTATGCACACTCTCTAACCCCTGCTTGTATCCAAATCCTCTTCCTCTCCCCCAGCTGCCCTGCACCGGCTGCTCCAGCTGTTGTTGGTCCATTGACACAGTTCAAACAAAAGAGCTTAGAGCATCCTACAGCTGTGAATGTTAAGGGAGCGAGCCAAAACAGATACACAGACGCAGCAGCAGACCAGTCTGGGCACGTCTGTGCTAATGGCATTTAACGCTTTCAAACCACCCTCCTCCTCCTACTCCTCCTCCTCCTCCTCCTCCTCCTCCTCCTCCTCCTCCTCCTCCTCCTCCTCCTCCTCCTCCTCCTCCTCCTCCTCCTCCTCCTCTCTGGACATGTAGATAAGACAACGGCCGTGCACTCTGCTCATCACAGAAGCAGAATTAAAAGGTGTGAGCATGAATATTCTCATGACTCAGTCCTACCTACATCCCCCTCACTGATTCGACAACCTGCTCTCCCCGATCATCTGGCTCAGCATCCAGAGAGAAGGCAGCAGGGGTTGGTCTTATTACCTTTTCAGCGCGACAACACAGATGGTCAGCCAGACAGAGAGATTGATGGGGATACATGTGCTATTTATTGCGGGGAGGCCGATAATGACACCACAGCTCAGGTGGTGAAATGCACACCGGTTATTGTGCTCCATCAGGCTGATGAAATAACACTGTTTAAGTGGCATCCAACCTGCCCCCTGCTCCCGGGTCCCCTTGGAAGATGACATGTTTTGTTTTTCTCCCCCCCCCCCTCTACCCATGATGCCTTTCACCACAAGTGGGTTGGGATGGTCTCACAAGGCCTGTCTCCATGACAACGAGCTACGATGGAAAGACCAGATCTGCTTCCTGCGGCACCATGCTAGCGGTGAGATAGTACACCTGATAGAAAAGCCCGTGTTCTTTTTTATTCCTTTAAGCTTTTAATACTGATCCAGTGCTGTGAGCAAATGTGTGTTGTGGCGCTCGGGGGGGGGACCCGGTTCAGCAGAAATAAAAAGATCAGAAAACTTTATTTTTTTTAATTTATATTTTAGGGCGAACACGGTGGGAGCAAAAACAGAATCCAGCCTATGTGGCTGTGCAGTGTACCACAACGTTTTTTAGGGGTTGAATAATAAAATTACATCCACTCCCATTTGTCCTCTTCCACATTTTTACTAACGATTCTGAACTTATAGCGTTCACTTATATTTTTTTCAGCATAAAAATAACCTTGCCTTGAATAATGCATGGCTTTGTGGAGCTGGCTTGGAAAGGAAAAGTTTGGAGTAGGAACCGTGGATTGTTCAGATACAAGGAGGGGACTGCTATTACCTCACGTTTCCTGTGACCCTGAGCCCTGTAGGCACACGACGGCACTCACAAAATGCATGCACACCCACACACACACACACACACACAAACAAACACAAACATGGCAGATGGCAAAGCATCATGGGGGAGATTGGCACTCACTCTCACACGTCCCTTCGCCTCACTCTCTTAAACACACAGCCCACAGACACACAAATATTCAGACGTACACACATGCATGAACACACACACACACACACGGAGGATCAGAGGCACAGGATGAAGCACGGCTTACTGCAGGCATGAGCTGCACTGCCCTGGTTACATTTTTAGCAGTGAAAATAAACTATCTGAGGTTCCTCTCTAACAAGAAAACACACCTGTCACTCAGATACTGCGATTCTTTGCCCTGAATATAAATGAATCTGGAGAATTCAACTAAATCTCGATCAGTCTTAATGCTGCAGGATGCTGAAATTAGGAGTACGGTCGCCCCCATATTACAAACATCCAAACAATGTTACCATGGGAAGTATTGACAAATGGCAGTAAACATTCCCAAGCGGAGGCTGAACACTGTTCATCACCGGTCTGAAGCTATAAACAAGGTCGCTGCTGCAGTTTCAAATCACACTGCTGAGAAATAAAAAATGACTCAAACAGCAATCTCACACCCAACCTGTCGGTACGGAAGGAAACCCCATATATGTCATTATTTATTATGTGTTTCATGATCAAGCAAGTACACATTGATCAGTTATTCTGGCTATTCATCCAAATATTTATCCTCATTATCAGTAATAATTTAATCTGACTAATTGATTGAATTCTTTCAATTCCTGTCACTTTAAATGTAATAATTTTGGGGGGTTTGACTGTTGGTCACTCTGAACTGTGGTAAAATTAGATTTGCATTTATCCTCATTAAATTATTAATTACTGAACTAAATTATGAATGAAATTACTAATTACACAATAAATCATTAACTAACCCCCAAATAATAGCTTTAATTGATAATAAAAATTAATTATGAAGTTGACAACAAGGTGTCATTTTCTTGTGAAGTCATAAATGACTCCATTCTTAGGTATGTTTGGTTTTTTCTTAGCCATATGTCAGTATTGTTAATTGTTTTAATTATGCACTATCACGGCTAAGTGCAATAAAATATCCTGTTGGAATTGTGCAACACACTGACTGTGCAATATTGTTTATGCTGCTACCAGTTTATTTATTTATTATATATGTGAGTTGTTGGGTCTGTCTATTGTATCTTTTTATCTTGCTTTTACTCTTTTTTGTACCACTGAGTGGAGTTGCGCTAGAGTTTCGTTGTACAGACAATGACAATAAAGGCATTCATCATCATTCATCATCATTCGTACTGTTTTACCAGTAATGCTGCCGTCTTGGCCAACCTCATTGAGATTTACCTGTTTAAATAAAAGGTTGAATAAATAAATAAGTACATAAAATCATCGTTGCTTTTATGACTTCACAAAAAAAAAAATGTTTCTATTTATTTAAAAAAATATACATGTTTTAATTTTCAAGTTGGAAATAGTAGAGGGAGAATACAATACTGGTTTGGTAACATCATATTCATTTATTTATTCTTTCTTTGCGTCTCTGGGTTGAAGGGTTCAGTATAAGTTAGCACAGACATTAGGTCTATCTGTGTTGATAATTTGTTGCAGTTGAAGGTTTTCAATTTCTTGTAAAGATCTATGTTTGCACATTTCCCGTCCTCTTTTTTCATGAAAACGTACGTAAGTATTCAGGTATCGTGGAGTGAGCGTTCTCCGTACGAGTGCTTTCAAATCTCTCTTATATGTCCCCTGTGTCTCCAGTGGGAGGTTTCCTTTTATACTTTATTATGTGATCTTCAGAAAACCAGCATGATTTTCTTATTATCATGAAATAATGATATCCGAAATGATAAAAATAGCGTTCTTGGGATCATGAGAAAACAGAATTGAAAAATTGTACCCACCCACATCCTCTCTCTGGCTTCCTCTGGCAGGGAGCAGCAGTTTTGCTTGAGGCCACAATTTAATTAACTGATCACCTGCAGCTAACCGGGTAGAGGACATATGCACAGCTGTAAGCACTTAAAGACACTCGAGTGACAAAACTTCTGCTGATGTAAAGAGTGCACAATTCTCTCAACTCTAAACTTTGGTTTTCTTAGTTTATTTGGCCACATTTACAGCGACATCCTCGCAGTCTGACCCTTCTGTCTAATCCTAACAAGAAGCGAAGCTATAAGCTTGTTTTAACACCGCACATCAATAGAATTACACACCAGCACCACCATTATTTATCACTGTTCCCCATGAAAACTTTCTGGATGTGCTTCAGTTTTTGTTCATCACAACTCCATTTCATAGCCAAGAAAACATGGATTCGTGATTGAGGAACAAAGAGAGGGCCGGAGAGAGAAGCGTGACTGAAACCTTCTCCCTCCCCAATCCTAATGTGCAAAAAAATAACCAAACTAACTTTCCCTTTGACCTCAATCTCCGCACGTCTAGGACACTGCAAAGCTGCCGCAGCCCAACAATAGTGCGGCAAGCGCACACCCACGCATCTTAAAGGGGCTCCAAGGTCAAACAAACCAACACAGCTAGAGAGAAAGGCATCCAGTAATGGATGCACTGGCCTCGGATGAGCCCAGCAACAGATGGACTGGCTCCCGCTTAGCAGGAAATGTATTACCAAAATGGTATAAAAGTACATATAGGGCAGATTATCGGAGGGGATCAGAACAGAGGGGACACAGTAAAAGTGTTTATAGGCTAAGTGAAAGTCACAGTTAGTGCTGTCGGGACGAAGAGTCGGCTTCAGTGAATCTTAACATTTCCTTTAAATGAAATTAAATATTATTATTAGAATATAATGTAATACAGTGTTTGTTAAATTACATGAATTTACAGTACATTATCCTCTAACCATTAACTTAGCATATAATGGTCCTTTAATTAATCTCTAATGCAGTGCCACCTGTTTTCTGAGGTGCTACTTTCACCCGCCACCTGCTTGTGCTCACCTTAACAAAACAAAGTAATTCACACTAAATGTAAAAACAAATTTTGATAAAAGGATAAGAAAAGCACATTATACAATAGCTATAAATACAAGATAATGCTTTGAAAACACAGCCACAAATGGACCTGATTCTCAATCGCAATAACAGCTGAATGTTGTGTATAATATTCATGTATTTGTTTAGCAAAGGTCAGAAAGTGATGGTATGTAAAAGTCAGTGTGAATGTGCCCACAATCTATATGCCTCAACATGTCCCAAATTTGGTTTAAAAAGGGAGTTATGCGTCACAGTGTCGGGTGAAAACCTCACAGCTTCGATTATGACAATTTTCATGCTTTGAAATAAGTTGAAGGATTACTAGCTCCTCCGTGAGCGGAGTCAATTTTTCAACCCCTTAGGCTCATAAACCTCTTTCAAACCCCTTGGGGCAGAGCCAAAAATGCAATGTCACCCAGCTAAATCATGGCTGTTTTTTTTTTTCTTCATGCAAAAAATTTGACATTTTGCAGATATTTAAACCTGACAGATGAAGGTTTTCACCTGACAACAGCGGCGTGTCCACACACAGACACCTAAGCAACGTTTACTCAGCCGTAACCACGACACAAACACCCAAAACATATTCCGTAATTTCTCTCGGCAACCCTCGCTCCCCCTGTTGCTCGCTCTTCAGAGGCAGCCGGTCTTTTGTGCAGCGGCTCATTACGCAGGCTGATGGTTGAGTCCTTGTCAACTCACTGTCCAATTAGCATATCTAAGGCTGGCACAGACTCTTATCCTAGCGGGAGAGAGAACTGCATATACATACTGATGTCCACATAGTTATGCACTTGCATGTACATCCCTAATTGTTACACAGCTCTGACACATGAGAGAGGAAGCATTGTGTAAATGAGGGCCGGACCCCAATTCAACTGCTTCTTTACATCCAAAACACTGTCTGTCTATCTTATCTATGCACCTATCTATCTGTATTCACGTGTGGCTTTCATCCTCCAAAGCTTCACCATCATTTCTCAATAAAATGAATGATTAAAATTCCATGGACACACACACACACACACAGAGGAAAAGTGGTGTGTGTCTTGCCAGCCACACCGCAGCCAATTAGTGAGCTTCTCCTGGAGCAGGACTAAGGCTCCATGACAACAGAGAACACCTTCATCTTCCTGGTGGACGTCATTTTCATCATCCCGGGCCATCATCATATTTCAATTGCGCTTCGTTAATGAGACATGCCAGCCATTTCCCCCCCTTCCCCACTCCTTGTTTCAGCTGTTTAGCAAAAACCTACACATCAGTCAGGAGACAAAATCGGGGTGGTGTCAAGCAGATTTCGGGGGCTTGTTGATAAGCTCGTCTTGAGAGTGATAACAGCAGCCTTGAGAAACAAAAGTGCTCTGTTTTAATAACCACCCATTGATTGATCATTCACATAGAATCCACATCCAGTGGGGATGTCATTAATGTAAGCTCCGTAAATGGACTTCAAATGGATTCATCCCTTTTTATTGATTCATAGAATGAATAGCATCCTTTTTCAACAGACATTTGAAATACCAACAGGCACGACAACGCCGTTACCCACTCGTATGCTGCAATCTTGAAGCAACCCTTTTATTCATTGTGTTTTTATGTAAAATATCTCCGGCCCCTTTGGGAGGCGCTTATTAATTTTTCCGGAGACACACTGTTGTGTTTGCCCATGATCCAATTCTCTCCTGTGTATTTGTGCTGCCATGGTATCACCTGTCTGAATTGGTCACATGATACGTCGTCCGCTGAGAGCTCATTATCTCACAACTGCAACTGTTTTTCTGCAACAACACTGAGATCATCTATAGAACAGCAACATACATTTTCTTACTGTTATGGGGCTTAGTATTCAAGAGCCATTCATGGCGTAAAAAAGCTGATTACTGACAATTTACATGAGCATTAATCTAAAGAATTCACTGCTGGATAGAAGTAGTGCTGATGTTTGAGTGTGCCGGTGAACAAATCCTATTTAGGTGGTACACAGGCGACCAGCCTTAGCAGTTCTGTCACTAACCAGCCATCGCATGGTTTCCTGATGGAGATGAGATTTGTGACGCCAAATGAATTTCTCCTTGAGGGGCGATAAAGTTGTGAATAGAATTGAAAACCGGAGTAATGGGGTAGAAAAACTGCATTTGTCCTCCGTCTCATTGCTGGAATCAGACGCGAGAGTGTGTCTCGGTATAAGTGAAGAGATGAAATGCTTGTCAACGGTAACAGACTTGCGCACGGATGCTTTCCGACCAATGACTAGCCATTACTCTCACCTCCGTCAAACAAATACTTCAGCCAACCTGGCATCCGTCAGCACTCCCGGGACAGAGTAATCATGAAATGCCACAAACAAATGTGGGGCTGCATTCAAGAGACATGTCAACCACTACCACCACCGCCACCTGCACACACACAAACACATAACAGACTGCAGAATGAAAGAGTCTAATCTTCTGGCTTTTAAGTTTTCCATCTGTGTGATGGAACAGAGCTGTAAGTTTCCTGGATGTTGTCCCTTTTCCACCCTGCATGGCGAAGGTCTTTTAGTAGAGCAGAGCTGTTTCACTGACGCAATAAAGATGTTCTTTCACTAACTGGCATATGGAGGCACGCCAACACCTTTTCTTTTCTTGCATCTAGAGCTGACGACAACACGACAGACTTGGCTTGGATAGGCAGCGCAGGCAGCCGGTCTATTTGTTAGGGAATTTAAAAATATTAACTGTATTGTAATGTGGAATTAAGTCAAGACAATTTTATTTATATAGCACCAAATCAGAAGTTATCTCATGACACTTTTCCTACAGAGCATGTCCAGACCGTGCTCTTTAATCACTCAGATAGAGACAATTCTAAACAAGACTAAGAGTTTACAGCCATGCTAGTGGCGCCGTGATGATGTACCATAGACTGTACAGCATATAGGAAATAGACAACGTCACCCATTGGTTTATGGACTGACGTTTTGAAGCCTCGAGTTCGGCATTTTGGCCGTCGCCATGTTGGTTTTAGCAGTCGTCATCTTGTTTTTTTGCAATCAGAAGGGACACGAGAGGGTGGATTTAAGTACAACCGAACACTGAATAAGACATTTTCAGGCGACCAAAATGTAAAATGAACTTTCGTGAACTGAAAACACACTGTGACAGGGTTAAAGTTGTAAGACGAATGGTGCCTTCAAATGAAACTCGTGACCTGATGAAGTTGTGTACACAATATGCTTGGCGTTCAAGTGGTAAAGTCGTGAGAACACCGCTTCTAAGCCAGGGCAATATTAACGTTACTGTGGGCGTGTAGAAGCCACAGAGGCTGACATTTAGCAAGCTAGCAAGCGGGTAACATAATGCAGGAAATGCAAAGGCATAATGACATAATGGAAAAGATGAGGCCGTTTTGGAATACCAACATTTTCCTCAGACATATAAAATTACAAAGAAAAACAAAATACGACTAAAATTACAATATATTAACTTATTATGCACTGAAAAATTTAATTCATGGCCTTTTCTGACAACGTCAACAAACACGTCATAAGTCGTGAAATCGGAGCCTTCAGAAACTCTCCACTTACGAACACGACCCCATTTGAAGACACCAGAAAACACGACAACTCCCAGACTTGACGATGCCATGGTAGCCACCTGTCAATTACAAGGTAGCCACGCCCTAAAGCATACCCTGCTTTATGGTCTATTTGACTCTAAATGGGACCATAATTTACTAAATAAACATCATGCTGTATTGAAGAAGACTTGAAACTAGTGATTGAGACCATAAACTCATGTTTACAATGTTTACTGAGGTAATAAATCAAGTGAGAAGAAGGCTCTTTTTCTCATAGACTTCTATACAATCAGACTTCTTTTTGCAACCAGACGAGTCGCCCCCTGCTGGCTATTAGAAAGAATGCAAGTTTAAAGTACTTCTGCATTGGCTTCACTTTTCAGACCTGGAGGTTTCCCACTGGGCTGCCTTTAAGCACATGTATTTCTTTGAGCTAAACGCTTACATCAGCATACTCACAAAGACAACATGCTGAGCACGTATAATGTTAGTTTGGCGCATTAACATGCTAGAAGGTTGCTACGTAGCTAATGATGGCGCTGTAGATGAAAAGTTAGGGGGTCATCAAAGTGATTATAATTCATCCCAAGGAGGATGTGAATGTCTTTAAATAAATTTCACAGCAATCCATCCAAAAGGCCAACCGAGTAAACAACATTGCCATCCCTAAGCTAACCTAATCATCCACTGCCTTTTACCACACAACATCTATCATAATGATATAATGGCCCTAGACACAGAGATGCAATGTTACGCTCTACATTATCATTCATATGGCTTCATCCCACCGCACAAGGCGAATCCAAATGAAGTTTTTATTTCATATTTTGCAAGATCTCAAATACATTTTGGCACCCATCCAACCCAAATGAATCCATCCAGCCTTCTATATGCATGGAGGAGTCTTTCACTCCAAGAGTTGAAAATACTCTTGAGGACTTCGTCAAGCGCTCGAGGCAAGGTGCATAGAATATTCTGCTGTTTGAACATTCATTGGCGGCTAACCGTACACTTCAAAAAGTAGACGGCGCCCGCTCTTTCTCCAAGTTCTGATGAGGCAGTTTTGTCTTCTGCTTTGTCAGCCATCTTGTCAGTCAGGCCTCCCCTCCTAATGACTCCTGTCAGTCAGGGATGTAACTGTCAAACCGAGTCAATGGCTGCACGTCCCGCTCGTCACCATTGGATAATGAGCTGTGTACATCAACACGTTTAGCCATTTTCAGTGCAAATGTCAGCACAATGAAAACATGTTCCTTGTCACGCAACGTGCAGAAACCTTTTCCGCAAAAGGAGATTCTGTGAGACTTGAGCTGAAAAAGAAAACTCTCATTCAGGAGGAGAAGGAGTTAGCAGTTGAAGTAGAGAGAGGAGGGTTGACCGGAGGACAGCGAGGCAGCAGCAGCAGCAGAAGCAACAACGGGGAAGCGATGCCCTCTTTTGCATAAGGGAGGAGAGGAGGGTGGGGGAGGGGAGAGGAGGAAGGTGAAGATGTCTTCAGATGTGGCAGTTGTGATGAAAAGAGAGGCGAACGACTGAAGACAAGAGGTGGAGAAGAGAGGAAGAGGAGAGAGGTAGTGGGGGTGTGTGTGTGCATTATTCATCCCTGCTGACACATCAGAATCTCTGATTCATCTGGAGAAGGGCATCAGTCAAGTCACAACCTATCTCACCGCCTTCACTCATATGCACACACGGACACACCATGAACACATAATTGCAAATGATGTTTAAACATAATAATTAAGGTCTGGCTTGCTTTGCAGAGCGTCAACAAAAGCAGACTGAGATTGGTCTTTGCACAACAAGGTTATGGAGGAGTTTTGATCAGTTCTGGTACTATATTTAAATGGAAATATAAATGACCTGTCTGCATAGCTCACCTACAGCTAAAGACCAAAATGAGGCTAAAAGGTAGACAGGCTTACACCCTGAAACAAACATGGCTGCTAGGTCTGGATGATGATATTTCTTAAATCATTTTGCACATAACTTTTAGTTATTTTTTTTAGCTATAACACTATTGGAATGAAATTGAATTGAATGATCATTTATTCGCAAAACTGATCATTTACTATATGATCGTAGGGTTTATGGGTGTAATAAAATATTGATTTCCGATATTATGTTTTGTGATACTGTATCGATTCTCAAAAACACTATTGATTTTGAATTAATAGTAAACATGCAAAGTCAAATTCACGGCAGACAATGGCTCTGATTGCACAAGAAGTAGTGTTATGATGTTGGATGTTACAGGGATGGTGATAAATGCAGATCCCGCTGTTCTGACTGAATGAAAAAGTAAATTTTTTTACTCAGATTTTATGCATATGGTGGTGTCTTCTTTACACTATGACTGTTTTCCTAAAATTAGATTTAAACAATCGCAATTTATCGTCTTGCTTACAGTATCTCAATATATCGCAATATATTGAATGATACGTATCGTATTGTCAGATTCTTGTCAGCCCTAATAGTGTTATATTTATACTAAATTATATTTGTTTATGTCAAACAAATTGTAATTCAATCGTAAGAAAATTGTTAATGGACATTTCTGTTTTACACAATAATGTGCAAATGTTTAATGCATATTTGATGAAACACACATTATTTGTTGTGGGTAGTAATGAGTTTTCATTATGAAATGTGATCATTAATTGTGGCACAACATTGTGCCATTTGTGATTGTTGGTAATCGACTGTGTTCCCACACCAATCATAGATATTAGGGCTGGCCGATATGGTTGAAATCAATATTATAAGAGCATATTTTCAATGTCAGCATACATTACTATATAGCTAATGAGTCAGAGTGATGTTATAAGTGTAAAGACAAAACTCTTCATAATAAATGTATAAATAAAATATGCTCAGAATTATTCATTTGGCCGCCAGACTGCTGTAAAACGATCAAACACGAGAATCATATATAATATGATTCCACAGAGAGTCCACAAACAATAATGCAGATTTATTGCTCTACTAGGGATAATGTATCTCAAGAGACTCCCTGATTAAAACAAAGGTTAAATTAATAAACATTTATCATCTTATTGCACATCCTGGATCCTCCGTTGCTCTTCCTGAAGTTTCTTTTTTCCCCTCATTGAAGTGTTTGTTTTGTTTGTTTCTTTTTTTGATGGGGGTGTTCCTTATCCAAATCAAGGGTCTATGGATATAGAGGGTATCAAATGCTTTGAGATTATGGACTATATGAATAAAATTGACTTGATCTGGATCTGGATGAAAGCTGTAAAGTTAACAACACATTTAGAGTATTCTTCTTAATACTGTTAAAATGATTTCCGCCCAATTGCCCAGCCCCTAATGGGCTCATTCTGCATGCTGTTTGCATTGTTCTCATCAGCCCCCTGAATAAACAAGCAGAGAAGAAGCGGAGCAGACAGAAAGCTCAGTTTGGAAAGCTTTGAAAAGGTCAATTAATATCAATGCCTAGACAACAACAACCAAGTTTCTGTCTGCTTGTAATACAGGTGGCTACGCTCCCAGCATCAAAGTCTCCTTTCTACCAGCTGACTGGTGCAACAAAGCTAATGGGAGCGACTCTGATGAAAACCCCACGGACGTGCATAACATTTAACACAAGGGAAGGAAAAGTAGAGAGCGGAGCAGTTTAGGGTAATGCTGCTGAGAGAATCTGGGAATAAGACTTCAATGAGGCCTTTGACGTGAAACCAAAGCTGCTCCGCTGGGAGCGCACGTCATCCGGCATATTCCGAGTGTGGATGGATCTTACAGTGGCATCTGCTTGGAAGGAGCAGGGAACCATTGAGGCCTATGGATGAACCCTGTGGAAAGCTATTTAATGGAGTACATGCCATCACTCATTTCATAAGCTACTGCTCCTAACAGTGCCTAGATGAATACCTGTGGGGCCCGAGCATCTCTTGGCTCGTGGAGGAGCGTATTTGATCTGTCTCCCAGACACAGACAGAGGAAATATGCCACTTGAATAATTCTGCTTCCACATAATGACTTTTCCCTGTCAAAATAATGCAAATATATACTCTCGTGAAGGTGGGGTTGCCTTGTGTATTCTCCTTTTAAATCGGCAGGGAGGGGAGGTGGAAAAGACTAGGAAAGTACTAAAAAGAGGAATCCATGTGTATAAATGACTGATTAAAATAATTAGGGATGTGGAAATGGTCTGGAACAATAACCAGCAAACGCACGGTGCCCCAGGGAAAATTCACCCCATCTGTGTGTGCGAGGAGGAAGACCTCCCTCGGATTCACCGCGATTTTCCAGTTTACACAAGCCACGCAGCGGAAATACAGACAACCTAAACAGGCATTTTGGAGTGTATACATGATTAAATCCCCAACAAGCAATAGCCCTCGGAAAATATGTCAGGATGAATCGATGTATCATTAAATTATACACTCTCTGCCTGTACGCGTGAGTGGCTGCTTTAACTGCAAATCCTACTGCTGTGTATAATTATAGACATATGAGAGGACTACAAAACACTGCCTATATATATGTGTGCAGATGGGCTTGTTTTAAGTAATGCTTGGGAGCAGCAGATGCAGCAGCAGCCACTCTATTGTCTAGAAAACAGTCTTGTTAAATAAGTCCATCCGCCTCGCCACCTGGTGCCTTCCATACCAGGAAAATCACTCTAAAATTAGAGTGATATGGATTATTAATACGCCTCTGATAGCCCCCCCTAAGGAGTATTAAGTATGACATTATTATAATGGGATTTTTGCTGTGGCATCTTTGAAAAATACAATGATAACTTCCCCTTTTTTTTTTAAAATCCAATGGCAAATATATAGGATTTATTTTGTATAGGATGCAGGTGCTTTATTTATTTTGTATAGGATGCACTATTTATTTTGTTTTGTTCTTGTATCTCTTTTCTTTTTTGAGACTATAAAAAAGAAAAGAAAAAAAAATTCACACCAGACTCATTACACCTGCTTTACAAGGGCCATCAGAAAAGCCACTTTAAATGAGAGTGGATGAGGAACAAAGGCTCTGCCAGTGTGCCCTGGTGCCTCATGCTGCCCAGCCAACAATAAGGAGGAGGAGGAGGAGGAGGGTGAAGAAGAGGAGCTCTGTTGCCAACCAGCCTGTTCTCTCTCTCTGCTCAACCCCGCGGACTGATTCTCACCCAAAAGTCTCAAGTGATGCTAAAGGATGAAAAGGAGGGAGAAAAAAAATCGCTTCCGGCCAAAGAGATAGGCTAAACGGTGCAATATCACCCCCAGCATCATGCACATACACTTATTAGTTGCTATTCGACAAAGTGAGAATGTCTCTGGGTGGGGTGCACCGTGCAAGGATGCAAACATTATAATAAAAGGATGCTGAGTGGTTACCTTGGTAGGAAGTGCTCCGTCTTCTTTGCTGTCTGCTAGATTCATGTGGGTGGATGTGCAGCTGGAAGCTTCCTCATGAAACAGCACGGATAAATAAATGTAATCCAGTGTGCAGCGGAGCTCCGCTTAGAGAGAAAGGTCTGCCTTTGTGGGGGGATGCATGCACACATCACCGGTGTTTCCCCCCAACACACCGTCACCGTGCGTCCGTTCCTGGCTGCTGTCGAACCGACCAACCGACCGAGCTCTCAGCGGGTCACCGGCTGCTCCTCAGCCCCTTTTGTCGGGAGAGCATTGCCCTGTCGAGCGGCCTCAGATACTGCTGGTTGATGTCATTGATACTCCCTGCCTTCTTCCTTAATGCCCTCCTCCTTTCCTCCTCTCCTCCCCCTCCTATCTCTCCTCCTCTCTCTCTCTCTCAAACACACCTCCCCCTCCTCCTCCCCCCTACACATGACGTGATGCAGGCAACATCTCCAATAGCAACCGTATCCCCCATCATCACCCCTATTACCCCCATTTCCACCCCACCTCCTCTTAGCTCTGGCTGGATCGCTGACTGGTGCAAAAGAAGCTGAGGCAGGTTGGTCCTGTGTGTGTGTTGGTGGTGGTGACTGATTTTTTTTCCCCACTGTTGCTCCCCAGGGGGCTAAAATGAAGATAAGCACCTTGAAACCCTGTAGATTCCCATAATATAGTGTCTAATTATAGCTGTTGGCAGGAAGTCAGAGTCAGAGCCCCATATCAGCTCCTACAGAGCAGAACAGCCTCACTAAAGTTACAGCTGGACACTTTCAAATGTATACGACTCACCGCTGGGACATTATGTGGATATATTAATAATAATAACACCATAGGAAGTATGAATATATATATAAGATATGGTGAGTTATTGTTGAGGACAATAGATGCAGTTAATGGTATTTGTGGTTCACCTAGTTAAAACTAGTCTTCTACACGAGCCCTGCAGTTCATCTTATACTTTCATGATGGTTATATTATTCAGTTTTTTGTTGAAACTGTTTTGGAGTTGATTCAACTTTATGGTCATTTTGTTAAATTGTACTGCGTTATAGCCTGTTTAGAGGTGTTATAGTATTTTAATGTACCTCATTTATATCAATGAGGGGTAGAATAATTTCCTCATTCATATCAATAAGGTCAAGTAAGCCCCAAATAAACTTTCGTATTTGGCGGTGTCTTTTTTTTCTTCCCAGGAACGTGCAACAAAATTGTTTTAAAAATATTTTCTGGGTTTTTCCTTTAAATATATCAAATTACAATGTTTGTTCTTTTGTCACATTGTAGAATGGCAAAATCCCTAATAAACTAAAACATTTTGGCAGCTAGTGAGAAAGCATCACATGGAAATGGCTGCAGGCAAACTCTCCAACGGAGGATGACTGGACTGTATTGCTAATGAAACACATTTTTGGAGTGACTGATTTTTGCTTTATGATATGAACAACATATCATATATTTAGATTTAGATTCAGTGTACCATGCTGCATTACGATTTGTATCTGATTCGGGTTTCTGCACACATCATTGCAGTTTTTTTTTTTTTACATTTTTCTTATTAAGGCCATATTACATGAACTGCCTCCTTATTTATGTGATGACTAAAACTATCAATAGCTGCAACCTTCAATCATGCAGACAAATTATGTAAGTCGTCATTCCTTGAACTCGTATTGTCTTTGGTGAAAGTGCTTTTTAAGTTTTTGCACCCTCATCTTGGTGTGAGCTACAGACACTTTAAACTAGATTATTTTATAAACATGCCAGATTTGACCACTGAATGCACATGTCCCGTTACTGAACAACACTGCTGATTCATTGGTTGATGCAATTTGCGGATTGTTTTAAGTCTGTTATTTGTTTCCTTTATGTGGAATTTCTTATATTGTTTTTAACTTTTTTTTGCTGCTCTGTTGTTTGTGCTTTTTTATGCTGCCGTCTTGGCCAGGACTCCCTCGGAAAAGGGATTTTAAACCTCTACGGGAATATCCTGCTAAAAAACCCCAGAAATAAAATAAAAAACATGTGAAATACTGTGTAAATGGACCATATTTGCCTGAACTCTATGCCACTGAAAGATCATGTTCTGGTACAATTATTGTGTAAACCCACTCATTTTGCTTGGAAAATATCAATAAAAATGAAACTGAAAAAAAAAATTATGTGAAAATGACAACAAAGCCCGATGCTTTCGCTTCTAGAAGATGCTACACATGAACACAGGCTATTGTTTTTTAAGATTTGCTCTTATTTAGGTCACACAACATGACAGAAACAACCGCCACGAGGCCAAAATCTGAGGTGTTGGCTGTGTGGTGGTGGTGGAGGTTGGCATGACGCTTCAGGACTGTGTGAAGAAGGAGGCTTTATTCTAACGTCTTTGCTGATCTCCTTGCAACGCTCTGCAAACAAGCTCAGAGTCAGCAACTCTGCCCGCCTGGATTTCTGTTCATCCACATACATTACAAATGCATATTCAGCCCTGCCTATTTGGCTGGTAAAAGTCGTTCCCAACAACTTATTCTCCGTTTCTCGCTCTCTGACAGAAAGACTGTTTGACAAAGTGTGAGAAAGAGACGGGAAAATTAACCAACTGACATCATTTCTGATGGTAATTGCAAACTACAGTTTTTGAGTGTATCACATGGTCCTTAAGGGACAAAGGCTGCCCCTCTGATTGATTTTCTTTGTTGCTAGTGACATCTAGTGGGAACTATTATGTGTTGTTGCATTTACTGTAGAAAAGGTTTATGAATGCAGTATCATGTGCAACAGTATTTGTCTGGCAAGTTTCTTTTGTTAACTGGAGAAATGCTTCTAAAAAATGATTTTAACGTTATGACACTAAAAATAAGCACTGAAAATACTACAAAGGGGCGGCACGGTGGTGCAGTGGTTAGCACTGTGTGGAGTTTGCATGTTCTTTCCATGTTAGTGTGGGTTTTCTCCGGGTTCTCCTGCTTCCTCCCACAGTCCAAAGACATGCAGGTTAATTGCTGACTCTAAATTGCCCGTAGGTGTGAATGTGAGCGTGAATGGTTGTCTGTCTCTATGTGTCAGCCCTGTGATAGTCTGGTGACCTGCATTATGGTAATCATTATGTTTAGACATGAATTCAAATGTTGACAGACATTGGAAGCAGGACCTATGATGTCATGATAGGACTGCCCCTTCTTAGTCGCTGAGTTGACTAATCGATCCTTTTGGTCTTAGTCCATTAAGATTTCTTCAGTTGATTAGTCGTCTTTTATGCTTTTTCTTGCTGAATGACTTATTTCCAAAAAAACTTAGGAGCACATCTCTGGTAAACGCAAGATTTAAAGTGGTGCGTTTGTGTGATTCTTAGTGTAGAAACTCAGTTTTACAGATTAGATCAACTAAATCGTATAAGTACTAGTCGACTAAGAATATCTTTGGTCGTGGACAGCCATATGTCAAGAGGTCAAAGACAGCTACTGTAGGGATAAACAAAGAGAACGTGTGCCCTATAGTTCTGCATATAGTATATACCGTATAGTGTATGTATATGTATATGTATGTATATATGTATATATATGTATATATATATATATATATATATATATACATACATATACATATACATGTACATATATATGTATATATATATATATATATATATATGTATATGTATGTATACATATATATATGTATACATATATATATATATATATATATATATATGTATATGTATGTATACATATATATATATATATATATATATATATATGTATATGTATGTATACATATATATATATATATATATACATATGTATATATATATACATATATATATATATATATACATATATATATACATATATATATATATATATATATATATACATATGTATATATATATACATATATATATATATATATACATATATATATACATATATATATATATATACATACATATACATATATATGTACATGTATATGTATATGTATGTATATATATATATATACATACATATACATATATATACATGTACATGTACATATACATATACATATATATATACATACATATACGGTATATACTATATGCAGAACTATAGGGCACACGTTCTCTTTGTTTATCCCTACAGTAGCTGTCTTTGACCTCTTGACATATGGCTGTCCACGACCAAAGATATTCTTAGTCGACTAGTACTTATACGATTTAGTTGATCTAATCTGTAAAACTGAGTTTCTACACTAAGAATCACACAAACGCACCACTTTAAATCTTGCGTTTACCAGAGATGTGCTCCTAAGTTTTTTTGGAAATAAGTCATTCAGCAAGAAAAAGCATAAAAGACGACTAATCAACTGAAGAAATCTTAATGGACTAAGACCAAAAGGACCGATTAGTCAACTCAGCGACTAAGAAGGGGCAGTCCTATCATGACATCATAGGTCCTGCTTCCAATGTCTGTCAACATTTGAATTCGTGTCTAAACATAATGATTACCAAAATCCCCTGGCACCTTTTACAGAAAGGTCAGAGGTCAGGTAAGCTATAACAGAGCTCTTGGCTGTATGATCTTGTCACAGGGACTTGAACCCCTCTCAACCAGCTGCTGTTTCTATCCTCACTCTGCCAACATGACACCTGTCACATGTACAGTAACAACAGCACGTCATTAATATTTTATGTTAAACCAACTTCCTCTTCTTTAAAATAAATGTGCTCATATAGTTTCTGTTTCCTCTCAGAATAATGCTGTCTCTGTTGTCTGTGTGCCGTCTCTGCCAGTCACCCTGTGACCTGCCTGACTGTATAGCGTTACAGTATTCCCATTTCCAGAGTTTAAGCTAGGGCAAAAGATCCCTAAAATTAGCAGGGTAAGTGCCCTGTCTCTACATCTGCCCCGCAGCAGTGACGTTAATTGCGCTCTATTTATACTTTAAGAGTGCAGGACTCAGAAAGATCAAGTTTCTGTTATGCTTTATTTCAGTGCCCTCTAGTTTATGTGAGCAGAGCAGTGGAGAGCCCATATTTGGTGTAAAGAGCTGTATTAAGTAGCCGCTGATTATTTTTTAATATCCTGCTAATGTAACACTTTGTATGCGTCTTTCTAAGTAAGGCAATTTTGCTGCTAGGGTCTTTTATGTCCTGCTACTGCAACCATTTCAATCCATCTAAATGCGTATAATGATGTTCTTAATGCGTCCATTGTAAGCAACAGCCCTCAAGCTAAAGAACTCGCAACAAACCCAAGCACAGAAAGAGATTAATTTTCAATTTTCAGATAACACTAATAGTTTTCCAAATCAAAAACAATCCCAAGTAAGATATCCCACATGTAGAAAAAAGACACAGCACAACTGAGATCACCCACACATGCAGGCCAACACACAGATTATGTTGCGATACTGAATTTTATTCAAGTATCTCCAACGCACTTTTGTTCTTGAGTTATCATCAGTTAAACGAATCAGTTGAGAAAGAGAAAGGCAGCGACAGTCGATAGTCTGAATGTAAGTTTGTCCATTTAGGATTTAGAGCCTCTCGGTGTGCATTCAACTCAGGTGGTGCTTAGCACAGACAGACAAATAAAACATTCATGATAACACAAGATAAACAAAAGAGAGACTATTAAAAGTAAGACTACGATGCAGACAGAATGGCGGGTTCCATTTCTGCAAACTGCATCTGAGGTTAAAGGGAAAATTCACTCCGAACAGAATTGACACATGATTTTTGGACAGTTAAACTTCCCCATAGATACAAACAAGAGGGCTTAAAGCTCTGCTGTTATCTTCACAAAATGTCCTGACGCTGCTTCTTTGCCTGAGTGAATTGAGTATCTTTGTTGATGTAGGCACACTTTAGGCTCTGGTTTGAAATTGTTCATTCGGACATAGGCAGACGTTTTAAGAAAACATTCGTAGTTCATAAAATTCAGATACCAATTCATTGTCAAACGAAGCAGCCCCAGGTTTGAGCCGTAAGATAAGCATGTAAAACTGAAGAATGATCCTGTGTAAAATCTGTTTGTGTAGTGAATTTTTGCTCGAAAAACATTGCCTCTGATTGGAATATCCCAAACTGCATAGGTAATACACGTCTGTGTGGAGACAGGGGAGTGTTAGCCAAAACAATAGCACCAGCTCTTTCTCCTCAACGTTCCTGATCTTCTTCATGTACGTCTCCACTTGAGGCTATTACTTCTGCTTATAATTAGGAAGATATTAAGTTAGTTGCTTGTCGTTTTTTGTCACCAGTTTACAGTCTGTAACAGAACACGGCTCCATGGCTGACATTTGGCACAGTAAATTCAAACACCTTCCCATATCAAAGAAACACAGCAGATGGTGTACAGTATGTGAAGTGGAATATGCTAAACATTACCAGCGAGCAAGTTTGGGTGGTTGTTCAAAACACTTCCTTTTATGAATGAATTTGCAAAAGTGAGCTACCATATTCACTCTTGATTTTCATGCACTGGCTACTTTGATCAGACGCTTCCAATCAGTAATACTGAAACCCGTCTTTCATACAGTACAAGCCACCACCAAACACACACACAAGCACCATCATACTGTAAGTCTCCTTTTCTACAAAAAGAGGGAAAATGCATTAAGCCTATATCAAGTTGAAGTTTCACCCAGCTTTAAATAGCATTAGAAACCAACCATCACTTTGAAAGTGATTTATAACGTTAGAATCAAGCAACTGACCAGAGAACAGCCAGAGATTTAAGCCCAGAGGCTGGATGTTTATTGCTATGGTTGGGTCTGACACAAGGTTGGTAGGGCCAGGAGAGAAGAAGAGGCCAAAAGGAGACAAAGATGAGTAGTGTGGAGAAGGAAGTTTGTGGCGTGGGAGACCACAGGAAGAGTAGTGCAGTGGGGGGCCTCATCAGGGGGAGAGTAGTGGGAGTCAGTGCAGTTCAATGAAAGCCTCCATCTCCTCAGAGATGAGTCCCCTGTAGGGCAGTCTGTGCTTTTCAATTGCACGCGCCGCCAGGCACTGAAGGGTGATGTAGTTCAGTGGGTAGAGGGCCGGGTGCCCGCTGCTCTGCTCATCCAGCAGCTCGTAGGCTGTCTTCCTCTGTGCATTCGTAGCGTCAAAGTGAGCCCCGGCCTTCATGAGTAGTGCCATAATCTCCGGACAACCGTTGTTAGCAGCGACGTGCAGAGGCGTGTTGTTTTCACTGTCCCGTGAATCCACGTCTGCGCCACACTCTAGGAGCAGCGCCGCCACCGCCTGGGAGGGGAAGCGGCCGACGGGGTAGCGACCAACAGACGTGGTCTCCTTGTCCACGGACATGTGGAGAGGCGAGAAGCCGCTGCGGCCTCGAGGGTTCAGCTTCAGCAGGCGGTACACTGTGTGCTTCTTCTGGTGCTCCTGCTCCGGGCTGCACTCCAGCTTCTCCAGTAGAAAGATGAGGTGCAGGATGATGGAGAGCGCTTTGGTGAACTGAGGAGCCTCTGGAGGGTTGTCTCTTTGCGCCACAGCTCTCTCCACCTCCCTCACACTTTTCCCCAGCACAGTCATGAGGTCGTGAAAGGTCACGCGTGTCGACAGGGTGCCTTTGGCCCGGTCCTGGAGAACAAAAGAGAAAAGCTCGGCGAAGGACAGGAAGCTGGAGGCTGTCATGGGACTCAGAGGGTCCAGGTTGCTCTGCTGCATGTCTAAAGCATATTTCCACAGGCTGATGCAGCGTTCAAAGTTGCCCGAGTCAGCATACACAGCTCCCCTGTAGCGGATGTAATAAGAGGTGTCTGGGTGGGATGGCCCCAGGATGCGCTCTCGTACCAACAAGGCCTGCATCCTCATTTCATCTGGGTCTGTGATGAGAGCTTCCAGTTCCTCTGCAGTGCTCACCTCCTTCGCACAGCCGTAAGCAGGTATAGGAGGACCAGGTGGAGGCTTTGCCAGGGATCCAGCTTTATCCCCTGGTTGCCTCAGCTCCATCGCCCTTCTCCAGTACCTCATCGCCCCCAAGAGATCCCGCTTCTTGTCCACAAAAGTAGCCCCAAGGAGTTCAAGTGCATCAATACGCTCCTCTCTGGAGGTGCGAGGCTGGTGGGCCAGATACTCCACAATGTTGGTGTGACCTGTGACACTCGCAGCGAGCAGTGGGGTCATCCCGTATCCATCTCTCTCCATGCGGGCACTCGACTTCAGCAGCATCTTCATGATGTCCAGGCTCCCTGACTCCGCGCAGTCGTGCAGGGCGGTGTTCCCTTTAACGCTCTTGCGGTTGACATCAGCACCGCGGTCCAGGAGGAACTTGGCGATCTCCTTGTGGCCCTTGTAGCAGGAGATCATGAGGCAGGTGTGTCCGTGGCGGTTGGCTACCTCCATGTTGGCTCTGTGCTCCACCAGGTAGCGGACGATCTCCAGGTGGCCGTCGAAGCAGGCTGCTCGGAGCGGCGTTGAGTTAGTTAGCGTTGCGTTGTTCACCGAGGCTCCGTGCTTCAGCAGCGTCTTCACCACGGAGAGGTGACCGGCTGCTGACGCCGCCCACAGCGGGGGAGCACCCTCGATGGTCTCGCCGTCAAAGTTCACCGCCCCGCCGAGTTCAACACTCGCTTTACACTGTTCAAGGAGGTAGTCTACCACCTCTAGGTGTCCGTATCGAGAGGCTATCAGCAGAGGAGTGCCTCCTTGTGTCTTCTCCTCGGCTAGAGCCTCCAGCTCCTCGGGACTTTTGTTGCTCAGCAACTTCTGGATAAGTTTCAGCTTACCGTCTCTGGCGGCGTTGAACACCGCCGTCGGTATGTCCATTTTACAGGCTCTGTGCTGCCAACAGGGGGTCTAACTCCATAACCACACGTTTAATGGAGAAAGTGGCGCGTTTGTTTTAAATAACAGAGAGTATGAATGATAGTTTGGGCTCTGTTTCTAGCTCACATCTTTCTGCCATTTTGAGGGTGCTGTCAAGATGGCGTTTGTGTTGTTTGACAGGTCTAATGTTTACGACTGCAAAGCGGGGCATTGTGGGTGACGTAGTTTTGATGGGATTCAGCGCTCCATGAGTTTGAGGGTTGTTTTACTTTAAATAGGACAGCATTTCCCATGATGCAATGCGACTTGGATGACCCTACCAGCTGATGGGTTCGTTTGTTTATGGCTGTGCGGGAACAACAAGAATCACCGGCTCAGTTTAGACTGAGAGAGCGCAGCTGACGGCTCACAAACCGAATACACCCAAAGACAGCACTGCGTTTCAATGGTGAGTGGATTCCTGTTGCTATGGAAACGTGAAAACAAAAAAGAGAAGGGAAGGGAATTCCTGTGGACATCCCTGGAAGTGATATTCATACAATCACACAATGCTGTGTGGTTAATTAGAAATTAACACATATATATATCTATTTGAATAGATATATATATATATATATATTTATATATATATATATATATATATGTATATATCTATTTGAATATATATATATATATATATATACTGTATATATATATATATATATATATATATATATATATAACATATATATATATATTTGAATACATGTATATATATATATACGTATATATATATATATTTGAATATGTGTATATATATATACATATATATCTATTTGAATTTGGAGTTGTGTTAACATTTGAAACTCACATTATTATGGCAAAATGATAGAAAACACATTATATTGCTGGACAAACTGTGAAACTGAAAAAAATAGTTGCAGACAGATATATCTGGCGTGTCATCACCATAGAAGCTGCAGGATATGTCAGTGCATGTCAAAGCCTAAGAGACAACCACAACAACACATACTGTAATAGATGTGACTCACACTCTGCCTTTTATTTACTCCTCTACCTCATGTTTTTTTTTCTTTTTACATTTATCATTTGATATTGCAATATATTGTTATTAATTGTTTGTTATTTGTTTGTTTGTTTTATTGACACAACAAACATTAATTATTTCTTTATTGTTTTCTTCCATTTACATGCATGTTCTTTTTAAATATCTATATATTATAATTTGCTTAATGAATTATATATATGTATATATACCTTCTTGTTTTTATTTTGTTCTTTTTTTTTAAATGTATAATTGAATTGACGCTTTGGCAATATTGTTCACCTGACAGTCATGCCAATAAAGCATATTGAATTCAATTGAATTGAATTTGAATTTGATATCTCACACAAAACAAAGGTGTTTCTTTCAATTATATTCCCCCATGATGACAAAGGCAGACACCTACTGCATATGTTCTCATTTTACAAAGTGTATGTTTGTAATACATTTTAAAGTCAGTCTAAAAACTATCAACTACATACCAACTATCATTTCAAATCACCAGTTTCAGTATTGAGTCTAACTGATACAGGCTAAAGGAAAGCAAAAATAACCAAACACAGTCAGATGACTCCCAACAGCGCAGGCTTCTGCAGTCATGTCACATTAATAGGGTAGTGAATATAACGAGGTGGCTTAACCAAACTCCACCATTAAAACAAACAGTAATGTTAATATTGTTTTGGTAGCATTTTCTTTGGTGGACTAACTGTTCTGTAAATGTAGGGAAGAAAATGCAGCATTTAGGTGATTTTACTCTACATTGTATCCAGTGTTTCCCTTACCCAAAGGAAGTTTATTCAAGTGTGCTAATAGTATACTTCTTTTGAACTTAAAATAAGAGAGTATGCTTTCAGTTTACCTTTTATGTACTTATCAGAGATATATTTAACAAAAGTATACTTAATTATACTTGGCTCATACTGACAAGCACACTTATAGGTCCCATATCGTGCTCATTTTCAGGTTCAGACTTGTATTTTGTGTTTCTACTAGTACATGTTTACATGCTGTAATGTTAAAAAAAAACTTTATTTTCCTCATACTGTCTGTCTGAATATGCCTGTATTTAACCTCTGTCTGAAATGCTCCGTTTTAGTGTATTTCAACGGAATTGTTACGGAATTGCAATGCTAAGCAACAGTTTGGGTCCATGTTTACATCCTGTCAGCTGATGTCAACGGCTTGTTTCAAACGCACAATTTCTAAATACGGGCTTTGTGTATTTCTCTGTATATTGAGCATTTCGATACTTTCATAGTATTTATATAACATTAAAACCTGCTTTATAATATAAAAGATGTGAAAATCTCACTTTTCACAATATGGGATCTTTAAAAGTCTAAGTATATTTGGCTTATAGGCCTACTTACTTAATCTTTTGATCAAGACATACTTAAGAAAAGTATAATTAAGTATTCATGCCCTATAGGCCTGAAGAAAAGAATACTTGGCTTGTAGTTGTGCTTACTTTTTGATATAAAATAGCCTATTAAAGTGTGTGAGAGTTTATAAAATGATGTTTTAATATGAATTTACTTCAATTCATCAAGTTTTTGGATTATCCGTTCACTGTAGAGGCATGTCAGAACACATTTTATTATTTTTTTTAATCTCATCACAAATCATCAAGTCAAATAGCAAAAGTAGTAAGTCTCTTTATGTAATACATAAATCATTGGAACTATAAGTTAAAGGTCCCATATTGTAAAAAATTGCATTTTCATGTCTTTTATATTATAAAGCAGGTTTAAGTGCTATATAAATACTGTTAAACTATCAAAACGCTCAATATACGGAGAAACATATACAGCTTGTATTCAGAAATTGTGCGTTTGAAACAAGCCGTTAGGATTTCTGTCCATTTGTGATGTCACAAATATACGATACTTAGACCTTTACATGGTTTTAAACGTAAACATTCTAAATGTGTCCCAGTTTATTTCCTGTTGCAGTGTATGTAAATAACATCAGCTGACAGGAAGTAAACAGGGGCCCAAACTGTTGCCTAGCAACGCAATTCCGTTGCAATTCCCTTGAAATACACTAAAACGGAGCGTTTCAGACAGAGGGGTGAATACAGGTATATTCAGGCAGACAGTATGAGGAAAATAAAGTTTTTTTTGAACATTACAGCATGTAAACATGTTCTAGTAGAAACATAAAATACAAGTATGAACCTGAAAATGAGCATGATATGGTACCTTTTAAAGTATGCAAGTATACTTTCATGAACTAAAAATCAGAGATGCTCACAACTCATTTTTGCAAGTCCAAGTCAAGTTTCAAGTCTTATTGCAGAGGGATTTTGCAACTAGCATCAGGGAAGTAATTTGTTTTCCTTGATGTTACTGTGCAATTCCAACAGCACCCAGATAACCATCATATATCTTTAGAACCCTGACATTAAAAAAGGGGGAAAGAGTCATATTTCAAATAAACAGTAAATAGGCCCATTTGTGTGAATTTAAGTAGGAAACATACATTTGTATGACTGATCTGAACATCTTGAAGAGTCTTGAAGAGATCACATTACTCCATCCTCCTCCACAAGCCAGTGGCCAGAATATCGACTTGAATATTGACAGCGTGGTGCTGTGCACGAACTCCAGGACCTTATTACATTCAGCGGAATGTGAATATTGACTTTTTTTCTCCTTCTGCATCTCTCCACAGTATGAGAAAGAATCCACCTACTTTCACATGCATAAGTGCATTGTGCCATGCAGTATATATCACAGCTGTTGATGAGAGTTGAGCAGTGAAGTAGGATTAGAATATTTTAAAATTCATCGAATAAGTTCACTTCAGGGGATTTGAATACCGTTGTAATGACATGACGCCTCTGCTTGCCAACAGCACCTCAAAGATCAGGATGGCAGTCATTTTTCTGGAAACCACAATCATCCTTGAATAAATTTACAATTTGTGTAATGTTCCCTTCATAGAATATGCGGTATTTATTCCTTATACTAATCAAAAGTTTGACAGATTAAAAGAATGCTACAGTGGTCATGTATAAAAGGCACGTCAAACTACAGAAGAGTCAGAAATGTTACTTTGCTGGCAGCCTGATGGTGTGATATTGATCTTTTCACTGCATACATATTTTTTAATGTCAAAAAGCAGATGTGATCGTGTCTTAGCATGAATGATTAGTGAATCTGAAAGTGCCTGGGGATCTATTAGCAGAAATGGGTTCATAACTATGTTTATATTAGTGTATAATCACCTGAAACTAAGAATCGTTGTGTTTTCGTTAGCTTAGAAGGAGACGTTTTTATCTATATAGAGAATGGGTCCTCTCCACGGAGTCCGTCATGAATAGACATCTTTCATGTGAAATAACCAAAACTGTTCTAACTTTGGCAGGAAATCCTGTTTTCACATAGTACCCCAGCACTAATAGGGTTGTGTATTGTCAAGAATCTGGCGATACAATACGTATCATGATACAGATACGATTCAGTATATTGTGATATATTGCGATTTTTAAAAATTTAATTTAGGGAAACTTTCATAGTATAAAGAACACAACAGCATATGCATAAAATCTGAGTTAAAAGTTAAAAAGTTGACTTTTTTTCTGTAATCAGAACATTGGGATCTGCATTTGCATTCATCACAGTCCCTGTAACATACAACATCTTAGCCTGAGAGGGAGCGTCTCTTTGCAAATGAAAGTATTGACTGAGTTATCTTTGCATGTAAACTATTAATTAAAAATCAATGCAGTGTTTTTGAGAATCAATACAGTATCACTAAACACAATATCACAATACTCAGTATCTTCAATATTTTCTTACACCCCTAACTAATAGTAAGACGCTGATGAAGAACATATGTTTTCGGTGACTTTAATATCAGTAGGAAGAAAAAAAAGTCGATTATGATGTTTTGCTTAATTCAGAGATTATTAGACAATCACTTTTCAATAATTTGCCTCTCCAAGTCTACAGAGGGAAAACATTTATTACTTAATCTTTCTTCACCAGTTTTATCTATTTGCTTTCAAGTCTGAGAGAAATCTTTAATCTAACGTACAAATCCCACATGGGTGCTTGTTATGACTTGTTTCAGTACTTTGTAAGCAAATGGAGCTGGCTGCAGAAAGTGTGTTCACATTTCTTAATGAAATGTATTTTTCTTTCCTTTTCACGGCCTGTCCAGAGTGTATATGGGCAGAAGGAAGAAGACACCCAGGGCAGGTCACCAGTCAATTAAAAGTTTCCCCACAAAAAATGGATTTGATGCTTTAAATGTAATGATATTTCTGTGGTTATTGTGAGGTGTCATTCTGATGTTTCACCAGTAGAGGAGGCATAAGATCCACACTTGGCTAATGCTCTTTATTGCTCAGTGGGACCATCTCTGCATGCCTGACAGATGTGCTAGTGTGGACTACGGGGTACGTTTTGTATTTCTCCTCCCTCAGCACAAATGCATTTCCATTTATCAACCCAAGAATCGAACATATAAATCAAGAAACGGCCTCACTGTACAGATGAATTATATCTGGAGCAGGAGAGTGCGTGCCAGCGTTTGTTTTAGGAGCCACGGTTTCTTCTACCTCCTGCAGTCCTTAATAACTATTTGAACCCCACTGGAGGGAAGCCTGTCTAAGAAACATATTTTTAAAATTAAACAGGGAGTTTGTATGCGCAGAGAGACAATATTGCGTGCTGAGATCCAGGATTAAAATTCTCACAAATGACACCCAGCCTGTGTCTGTCTCAGAGGACCAAGCCTAATACTTGTTTGCAAAAAAAAAATGGAAAGCTTGGGGGAGCGAAGGAGGATTTATAATCATTTCCCCGAGCTTGCTCTTGATCCTGTGGAATTATTAGAGGACACAATCACTGAGAGTTTAGTGTTTTTATTCATACGTTCAAAAAGCATGTCACACAACAACAGTCATATTAACATTACATCCAATTAAAATCTAATTTCCAAATATAAATTCTTTCAAGTAAACAGAGGCTTTATTAGATTCCACAGGAACGTGCACATGTAATATTACTACATTATTACAAAAACTACAGTCCAACCGTAACAGGATCATCACAGCTGATAGGATATTGAGCAACGTCACAGTTCTCATGAGAGAAGGCAACACTTTTTGTAACTCAATACTTCCATAGAAATACACAAACAAGGACAACGGCTCCACTGATCACGAATATACTGGTAAGCATGTAAAGAATGGTGGTTTAACCTGGACAGACCTCTATAAAGAAGATAGTGATGGCAACTTGATAAACTTTTAATTCTACAGAGGCTTCAGTGTTTTTGTAACACAGTGTGCAAGATACAACTCCCTTGTCATCAGCATGCTTCCAACCTGCCCAGTATTTATCAGATCTGTTCAGTGGGATGAAAAGGCAGCCAGAGAAGAAAGGGGCCCTTCCAGATGTGGAGCTGCTTGTTTTCACCCAAGTCTTGACAGGTGCTCCCTAGAGGCCCGCGAGCAGCTCGCTGAGCAGCACCTCCCTTTCCCCTAGAAGCACGTCTCTCCTCAGACTGGTCCCTTTGTTCACTACCTTTATCTTCATGGCCAGACTCTTGACTTGCGTCTGGGGCAACGCGTCAAAGAAAAAGTCTTCGTTGAAAACTGGGTTCCTGCTGTTCTTGATGATGGTGCTCCTCTGTTTCTGCTGCTTGCCGGGGTTCAGGTAGAGCGCCACGCAGCAGTTGATGCTCTTAGGGTCCGTCTGCTTGTCGTAAAGGGCCTCGGCCGTGAGCACGCGTACCCTCAGCCGAGAGGCCTCCGGCTCGTAGTGAGTGCTCAGCCTCACCGTGCCCCCCTTGTGGAGGTTAATGGTGTGCTCACGCTGCAGGAGGTCTGACGCACCACCCCTAGAGCTGCCTTTACATCCGCGGAAGGCTGGGGAGGGAGGGCACCGCATGCGGCGACGCTGCATGTTGGGGCTGTTGTCTGCCGAGCTGCACTCATCAGTGGAGAGAGAACTGTGGCGTGCCAGGGAGCGCTTGGCACGAGACACCTTGAGGGAGGGAGGTAGGGAGAAAAAGCAAGTGGTAAACACACAGAAAGAAGCTTCATGGTGAATCAAACATGGAAAACACTTTTGTAAGTTCACTGTAAACAATTGCTGTTAATTTACAGCAGGATTTCAACAGTATTAACCTGTTATTGCTAAAAACAGCGTTTTACTGTTAATACAAAAGAAAACCTGTTAAGTTACGCTCATAGGCCGTTTTTTAACTGAACTATAATGCATTCTTAAAAAAACATCACTTTACTGCTGATCAACTGTCTAAAGTATCATCAGTAACAGTTTCATGCAGTATTTTTTTTAATTCTGGGACCTGATCTGCACATGTGAGGCTTGTACATGATTGTAAAATCAGTGAATTAGCTTTATTGTTCTTCACTCACATGTTGTTCTGGTTTGCATTCTGTGCTTGTAGCCAGCTATAGACAGACATTTTGTCAGACAAGTGTCAACAAGTCTATTATAGCCTTTTTCCTAACAAGTGCCTTTAATTGTATTTAGTGTGACTATTCCTATGTCTGTAACCTACTAAGTCTATTCATCTAGGCAAAAAATAATGTTTATTAAAATGTATGTAAAAAATACAACCTAAATATTGCATTAAAACAAATCAGTAAGAAAAAGAAAGTGTATGTTGTCCATGTATCTGTTTTTATGTTTTTTTATTTTTTCCCACTCACAATGTTGTTTGGTTACGATTGCCCAGAAGTCATTATAGATATTTAAATCAATATCCTCCTCACAAACACTAACCATACACTTCCACGCAACACACACACACACACACACACACACACACACACACACACACACACACACACACACACACACACACACACACACTTATCTTTTTTGATATATTTACTGTATTTTTATTGTTGTTGTTATTATATATATCTTGTCGTAATTGTTTGTTATCACTATTATGTAGTCATATTATTTCTTTATATAAATCTTGTCTCCATAGGTGGAGGCTTCAGATAAGCCAAGTGGGTTTTTTGCCTCTTCCTGCACTTTATATTATTCATTTATTTTTTTGTTAGGTTGTCACTGTAGTTCTCCGACACACTTGTGAAACTGCGAACACCTCTGAGTGAGGTGAACGGCGTTACCATGGTTTTGCACTCTGCAGCTCATGTTACCACTGTCTTGGAAAGGGAGGAGTGAATGGAGGGGTACTCAGCTGGTTGCAATCTACAACCACACCACTAGATGGCGCCAAATCCTACACACTGTTCCTTTAATTAAAAGTTGATAACCTAGAAGAAGATGTGCATAGCATTTGCAATCTGAGGCTATGAATATCTGATTTCTATACATGTGTAGATACAGTGAAAACTTCTAGATGCCGAGAATAACATTTCTGGTCTAAAAGAAACAAACAGGAGGAGAGGAGAGAAAACGTCTGTGAAGAGAGAGCATCTACGTACGGTCTTAAATTGTGCAAGACAAATAAACAAAGGTAAACAGAAGAAGCTTCATGGTGAATGAAACATGGAAAACACTTTTGTAAGTTGTGAGAACTGTTTCTCACCTTGGCTTGTGTCTCCTGGGTGATGGAGCGCAGGAGAGAGGCAGAGCGTGACAGGAGAGGGGAGGTAAAGGGGGATGACTCTGCAGAGGAGCAGGTGTCACTCTCTCCTCCGCTGAAATAACGGTAGGGGTTCTGGTCAGCCGGGGCCAGAAGAGTCCCCCCGCCTTGGGAGCGCCTCTGGGTGTTCGGGGATGTTAAAGGGCTGCTGGGGTCACTGTGGAACAGGCTCTCTTTGCGTCGGGTGTGAGGAGACTCCACCAGGGTGGAGAAGCCATACGAGGTCTGAGCCTTGGGGACGTACGGCAGAGACATTGCAGTCTGCGACTGGGGGTCAGCGTTCGTGTTGACACTGACCCTGTCCACAGATCCCGCACCGCTCGGCTCGTCAGCGCTCTCTATTTGGATGATGTGACGGTTGGCTGACTTCTGGAGGTTGCGTGTGTCTCCTCCCAGGCGGGACAAGAGGCGAGGGCTGCAGGGGTTCTTGCTGCTCCGAGCTCTGGGGCTCTGGCTGCAGATGGCGTGGTCAGACACGGAGGGTCGTAAGGTGGAGAAGTGCTGAGGCTCCGGGGTGGGAGAGTCTTCTGGTGGGCAGCAGATAAGTTTGGGGGGGATGAAGAAATCCGGGATCTTTTCTGGAGTGAGGACGTTGGCGTAAACAGAGACAGGAATGGCCTCTACAGTGTGAGGTTGCTGGGAATGGGTGCCATGGCTCTCCACAGAGCTACGGAGCTTCTCCAGGAGCCACATGCCCACTCAAATGCCTCAGCTCACAGTGGAGTCTGGGAACAGAAAAGTGATGCATGAAGAGGAGAGAGAACACATCCAACGATAACAGACAAAATCAACAGAATTAGATCTTTTTATCCCCGTAAGAGATAAATCTTAGACTAAAGCTGTCTTTTCATTGCACCTCAGGAGCCACATGCCCACTCAGATGCCTCAGCTCACAGTGAAGTCTGGTAACAGAAAAGTGATACATGAAGAGGAGAGAGAAACGATAACAGACAAAATCAAAAGAATTGGAGCTTTTTATTCCCTTAAGACATAAATCTTAGACTAAAGCTGTCTTTTCTTTAAACCTCAGTAGAATTTTTTTTTTTTTTTTAAGCATGCAGCAATTCAGTGAAGGAGAGGAATTAAGATGAAGTTGCAGCCAAGAAGCAAACATTTCTTTCACAATTCAGACATTAGAGGAGCATCTCCAAAGAGCATTTTAATTAAACGTGTAATCAATGTGCAAACATAGTGAGATGTAAAAATAATCCTATAAATCTCCTCTAAAGGATACATGAGTACTATTGATATCTGGATCATCTCAAACTAATTCAGCATTTTTTCACAAATCAAACAGCTATATTTAAAAAAACAAAAAAAACAAACTCAGATGCCTCAGCTCACATTGAGTCTGGGAAAATAAAAGTGATGCATGAAGAGGAGAGAGAGCACATCCAACGATAACAGAGAAATTCAACAGAATTAGACCTTTTTATTCCCTTAAGACATAAATCTTAGACTAAAACTGTCTTTTCTTTACACCTCAGTAGAAAAAATATATATATTGAACCATGCCTGTAAGAAGATACAGCAGCAGCATTTACTTTCAGATCATTTGAAGCCAGTAGCCAGATTATTTTTCTATTTTTCAGTTCAGTGATTCAGAGTGTCCTGTTGTACTGCAGCACAGCCTGGCTCTGTAGTCTATCTGTAAAACTTAAAACTAAACTTTATAGCCAAATCAAAATCTGCATGAAGATCATTGGCCAACCTGTCACAACCTCCTTTCAAGCAGCTCACAACAAGAGTATGCTCAGACTGGCCAACAGCATCTCTTCTGATCCCTTACATGTTTTAAATGGGGAATATCAACATCTGCCCTCCAAGAGGCGATTCAGAGTCCCTACATTTAACCTGCATCAGGCTAAAGAAAGCTTTTGTCCATCAGTCCAGCTTGTTGCTAAATAATAATTAATGTGCTGCTAAAGACATGTAAATCCAGAGGACAGATGGTCATCTTGTAATGGGTTATGTATGAATAATTGTGATGTGTTTTGTTTTTTGTCTGATGGGTGTTACTTGTCTGTCTGTTTATGGTAACAGTATGTCCATTGTATGTTTACTTTTTCTCAAACTGAGCTGCCTATGGATGCAAAATGAATTTCAGTGCAAACTGACAATAAAGTTGTATCGTATCGTATCGTATGAAGCAATTCAGTGCAGGAGAGGAATTAAGATTAAGTTGCAGCCAAGAAGCAAAGATTTCTTTCACAATTCAGACATTAAAGGAGCATCTCCAATGAGCACAACGTGAAATCAATGCGCATAGTGAGATAATCCTATAAATCTACTCATTTGGTTATTAGTTCAACTAAATATGAGGAAGATGTGGACTACTTTCCATTGCAAACAAAAACACCACTCCTCATCTCACAAGCAGAATTATTATTGAGTTGTTTTTTAAAGCCCTTCAAGATGTCTTTCTATTTCCTATACAAATTAGTGACAAGAAAAATTATAAATCTCCTCTAAACGATACACGGGTACTATTACTATCTGGATCATCTCAAAACAAATTCTGCATTTTTCACAAATCAATCAGCAATTTATTTTTTTTCGTATTAAAATCACTTTAAAGTCGTTGGAATTTTATTAGTCATTGAAATCCTTCAATTAAACGAGCAAAGGCGAATCTGAATAACTTTTTTTTCTTCTCAAAAAGCCACACTAACATCCGTCGAGTTTCACATCTAACATGAAATATACCAACCTGTTGGCTGTACAACTCTTTTCCTTTTGGAAGATGGATCTCCGGCTGCGCTCGTCTCAACCTCTCCAAGAGCGCTCCAAACGCTCCGTGCGTAAAAGGGATTCTCCCGGTTAGTTGAAGTGTGATCCAAAAGGCTTGCCAGCAGGAAAAGGCTGCTAGATCAGAGACTCTCTCGCTTTATATAACGGGGTCTCTGACTTCTGAGCCAATGAGAAGGTTGTGAAAGCTTCCCATGATATTCACCATGAAACTATATTCCCTGCGCAGGAAGGCACGAGGAGGGAAGAACTCATTTAAAGGCTTCATCTGTTATTTCATCACCAGCAAACTGTTGTACATTATGTACTTCTCACATCTCATGCCTCATTGTTTTTATTTAAAGAGAACGTCACTGTGATTTAATTTGGTGACATCTATTCTCTCAGGTATAGTTAACACACAGACACCTTCAGTGGATTTCCAGTTTTCAAAATGATGATGATGATGTGGAGTGAAAATGTGCTCATGTCCACTATCAGCTCATTTACCAATTATAGTGGAAGAGAAAGCTTTAGTCTTTAGGTACTAAAAGGATTTTGTAAAAGCAGTGGACAAAATAAAGTAAACACACCATGACAAAGAAACTGCACAAGTTTAATCTTAAAGAAAGGAGTTATATTAAAGGGACTGTTTGTAAGAATCAGAAATGCTTGTTAACAGACACCTGTGGTTGTTAAGTCAACGAAAGTCAGCGTCAGGCTCGCGCTTGCTCGCTCTACATAGACATGAACGAGCATCGCTCAACACAGTGAGGCGACACACCTCAGCTAAAACCACAATATCACTCTATATTTCACCTGCTTGGCAGTAATGTTAGCTGACCAGACAAAGGTCTCTCCATGAATCAATGCTGATCCTTGTGTTGGCTTTTCCTGCTTCAGCCTCCGGTGCTGGGGCTGAAGCAGGAAGAGAAACGTTATCGTCTCCCGACTGCGCCTGCAGGGAGACACCGGCACCCGGTCGGAGACGATAACATTACTCGCTGCGGACCTCCATCACTTCACAAGACAAACCTCTGTTGGTCTGGAGGAGCAGCAGCATTTATTTCTACACAAACGTGTAGAAACGTTGTTGACTTACAAACAGTCCCTTTAAAGGGATAGTTTGGGTGTTTTGAAGTGGGGTTGTATGATGTACATATCCATAGTCCGTGTGTTACTTACAGTATGGCGGTCGGCACGCCCCCAGTTTGGAGAAACAGACAGGATTTACCGAAACAGAACCAAAGCAATGTACTGCTGTGGACGGGGGGCGGCAAAACATATTTTAGACATTTAAAAGAAAGATTCACCTAAAAAAAAACAATTTCAATTTAAGTGTATGTTATATTTAGAATATTTTCACCGCTTTACCTTGCCATCAGACAGTCCTTTCCAATGGGGGAACTGAAGCCGTTGTATCCATCTGTGCTCTTGTCGAAGCCACCAGACTCCATTTAAAAAACCTATAATTTGACCTTGCAAAACACACACAGAGGTTGCTGGTCTACCGCTGCCTCGATCAGTTAGTTTGTTTGTGCTATTGTGTGACTTTGGTGACTCTGAACCAACAGCGACCCACATGTTCTGCGAGGTAAATGTACTGTTTTTTTCAATGGAATCTGGTTGCTTTGGCGAGAGCAGACAACGGCTTCAGTTGTCCGCTGAAAACATAGACTGTATAGCTGTCTCACGGCAAGGTAAACTGACCAAAATATTCTAAATATAGACCCTCAATGCCCTGGCTCCTCAGTACCTATCTGACCTCCTCCACCCCTACACTCCATCTCTGGACAGCTTCAAAAGACTTCTCAAAATCCACCTCTTCACCAAGGCCTATGGCCTCTAGCTACTGCTATGTTCCATTGTTGTGTTTATTTATGTCTTTGTTAAGCGTCCTTGGGTATCTTTAAAGGCGCTATATAAATCCAAGTTATTATTATTATTATTATCCCTTTAAAGGGACTGTTTGTAACTTTGTAAGCGTATAAATGTAGCGGGTCGTCACATATGCGCGCTCGCATATGCGCGTTCGCGTGTAGCCGCTGTACCCTCCTCCTCTGCCTGCTCGCCTTCACTCAGACAGCTCAGCTCGCTCCACCTCTAGACGTGAACGCGCGCTCACTACACACCTCAGAAGAGTTAGTTTAGCTTTGAGAATATCTAGTGAATGCACAGGGGACGTTTGTGCAGAAATAACTGCTGCAGCTTCTCCAGACCAACAGAGGTTTTCCGTGTCTTGTGAAGTGACGGAGCTCTGCAGAGAGTTACGTTGTCTTCTCGTTACCGACCGGGTGCCGGTGTCTCCTCTGCTCTCTCCGGCTGCGGGCGGAGAGAGCAGGGAGACACGCTGCAGAGCCCCGCTGCCTCAGCCTGCACTTAGGCAGGAGAAACCAACACTAGGATCAGATCTAAATCATGTTCATGGAGAGACCTTCGTCTGGTCAGCTAACATTACCGCCAAGCAGCTGAAATATAGAGTGATATTGTGGTTTTAGCTGACGTCTGTCGCCTCACTGTTTTGAGCGACGCTTGTTCAGGTATATTTAGAGCGAGCAAGCGCGAGCCCGACACTGACTTTCGTTGATTTCACGGCTACAGGTGTCGCTGTTAACAAGCATTTCTGAAAGTTACAAATAGTCCCTTTAAGTTGAATTACCATTATGCCTCAATCTGTTTCAAAACTTTTCTATACTGCAGTGCACTCGCAGAACTCAGCTCTCCCAAATAAGCCTATAAATCATTCCAGCTTGTCATAACTGGAACAAAGAAAAGAGCTCACATTATGCCTGCTGTGAAGTCCCTGCATTTGCTTCCAGTTAGTTTTGGGATAGTTTCTTAAACTCCCAGTGTTTGTCCATAAATCTTCTCATGGACGCGCCACTGACTTTGATATTTTGCCAGAGTATGTCTCTCATTGAGCCATCACATCCACATCCACAGACTCTCAGCTGCTTGCTGTACCCAAAATTCTGACAGAGACCTGCGGCGAAGCGACCGTCTGTATTTTTGGACGCAGTCTCTGGAACAATCTGCCTATTCATCTGAGGACAGCAGCATCAAACATCTACTGAAAACTCACTCTGTAAGATGTGCTTTTATATATAATGTGTTGTTTAGAGCTGAAATAACTAGTCAATTAATCGATTAGTTTGGTCTACAGAAAATGAATAGTCAGATATTTTGATAACTGATTAACTGTTTATCATTTTGTCATTTTTCAAATGAAATCACAACATTTCCTTGTTCCAGTTTCTTAAAGGAACGGTGAGTAGGATCTGGCAGTATCTAGCAGTGATATTGTGTGCCAAGCGTGTAGGATGGCTACGGTGGCTGACGTGAAAACGCCAATGGCCCTCGCTAGAGCCAATTGTTGTAAGAACGCTTAGAGTGTGTGCGTGGGAAGTGAGTGGTGAAGCAAGAGGGAGAGAACAGCGGTGACGGGAGCGAGTAACCGGCCCAAGCAGGAAAACTTTACACAGTGGTTTTGTTCGACAGTAGAAACATGACGGACTCTGTGAAGAGGACCTGCTCCGTACATAGATATAAACGGCTCATTCTAAGGTAACGAAAACACAACAACTCTTATTTTCAGTTGATTATATACTAAAAAAACATACTTATTAATATTATATTCAATTTCTGCCGATAGATCCCCCTAATTGTTACACACTGTTCCTTTAAGTGTGAAGATCTTTTTATTTCTATTTCTAGTAGGTGACAAACTGAATATCTGGGTTTTTTATCTGTTGATTATTTGAATTTCTTTGAACATTTTCTGATATTTTATAAACCAAATGATTAATCGATTAATCAAGAGAATAATCACCAGATAAATTAAGAATGAAAATCATGAAATTTATGTTTGTTGCAACCCTAGTGCTATTATTACTTCTTTTCTGCCATTCTTTTAAAGCCCCTACGTTTCCCCTTTTTGACTGTCTTTTAAAATGACAACAGTTGTTTTGGTTCCCTACATTGAACTATTTGGCACAACTTTACTGTAACCTCTTTCAGCATTCATAAACATTATATAAACATGTAGTTGTAAGAGATATAGTCATGTTAGATAATTTTAATCGTTTGATTTGCATCACTTTGTATCTCTATGTGTGGAAAAAGACCTCACAGTCACTATTCATAGCCCGTGCCTGGGCGGCAGCTTTGATCACAGAAACTGCAGAATTACATAATGTGTTAATGAGGGAAGACTAAGTAAATCATGATAACACACTGAAAAACATTTTCCTTAAAAACATTTCCATTAATTTCAATGCAATGTCAGCTCGAACAGTTGCACCACATTGTGTAAGGACATAAAACCTGAGCAAAATATATGGATAATATAGATATTGATGAATTGTCTTTGTTTTCTGTCTGGACCAGTTTCTGTTTGGAGAAAGCCAAAGAATGTGTTCAACCCACAGTGTCTTTTACCAGGTGTTAAACATGGAGGTGGATCTGTCATGGTATGAGCAGCCATCTCGTAGGAGTCATTTGGACCAGTCAATGTTCAGCAGGCTTTTAAAAAACGGCCCACTAATGTGGGGCCATTTTACAGGACCAGTTGTGCCGTGCTGGAAATACTGTCCGTTCATTTCAAGTTGACAGTCCCCCACATCCGCACCTTATTAGTATATGACAAGATTAATTAAAACGCTGTTGTTTATTTTCACACACAGTTAAAAGACCCATGGATTGGCTCCTTTTTGTTTGGCTCTAAACTCGGGTATTTGCATGTTTATATTCTCCTTGCGGTTAGAGTCTGATCTGCTTGGCTGGATGCACACAAGCCCTCTGCTGAATCTGTTCAACCCTTCTGCCGATAACAGCATACTTGGCAGAGATTTTATGTTACTGGTCTTGAAAAAGTGATCAAAGTATCTCCCTTTTATTACAGTAACAAACCATCTAATCAAAATAGTTTTATTTAACCTTATTTAATCAGGGTAGTTTTTGGAGTACTTTTTAGGAACACCAGATTTTAGTTCAGGTATTCACACCTGCAACCTGCACACAACAACTACAGTCTGTTAAAGAAGACTAAAGAAGGAACACAGCCTACATAATCCCTAATTAAAAGACTACCAGCTGCTCATTTGGTTATTTGTTCAACTAAATTGAGGAAGATGTGGACTACTTTCCATTTCAAACAAAGACACCACTCCTCATCTCACAAGCAGATTTCTTTCTATTTCCTATTCAAATTAGTGACAAGAAAAATATACATCAATATTGCAGAAACCTGAGAACACCTATTCAGTGAAGTGCCAAAGCACAGCCTAATTGAGTTTGAATGGCTCAAACGCAGGTGTGTGAACCTGGAAGACAAAAACTCCAGCAGGCTTTTAGCTGTAATTGCTGTCATTGGCGGCTAGACAAAAGGTTCTAAATACGTATGCAAATGAGGTCCATTCATTCAATTTGTCCGGATATAAATTGTAGTCAATTATAGATTAGTGATAAGCCATTAGATTAGTGCATCAGGGGTATGATTCATCCACCGGTAGCCATCCATTTAGACATTCGGCCAGTCAACTATTTACGGAGACATTCTTACAATTATGCCCCTAAACCAACTACGCTAATCTACTGTAACAACACTAACAATCTATAGCCAGCAGCCATGTGAGGCTGTAATGCGTAGGCTATTACACACCATTAACAAAAATGCATGGACCAAAATTAGGTGAAAAAATTGACTATTTTTAGATCCATAACACTCGTGAGGAAAAAAAACAATCCTGAGGAAGAGACCATGTTTTCTAAATTGAAAAGGTTTCTCCTCTGCACAAGAACGCATCTCAGACTCAGCTTGTCAGACTCAACTCTGCAGAGATGCAGCTCTCATCAGTCAAAGATATACTTTTGTCAGCCTGTCAGCTGTATAGGCTCAGCTGACATTCGCAAACCTGCAAAATTCGGGTGCTGGTGGAGAAATAACTGTCATTACAGAGAAAAGTGAAAAGGCACAAAAAGAAATTACGTTTTTATAACAAATCCCCACAATGTGCCTCGGTGAGTGTGCATTTATTCATGAATATACTGTGTGCATGTAATAAGGTTTATAACTCTTAAATCTTGGTGTAGTCATGGACTCTGACCTGAGTTTTTAACAGCCATATTAAGACAATTACAAAGACAGCCTACTATCACCTGAAGAATATAGCAAGAACTAAAGGACTGATCTATGCATTTATCTTCAGCCGACCCGACTACTGTAACGACGTCTTTACTGGTCTTCCTAAAAAATCGATCAGACAGCTGCTGCTAGAGTCCTCACTAAGACCAAGAAAGTGGATCACATCAGTCCAGTTCTGAGGTCTCTACACTGGCTCCCTGTCTCTCAGAGAATTGATTTCAAAATACTCCTGCTGGTTTACAAAGCACTAAATGGTTTAGGGCCAAAATACATTTCTGATCTTCTGCTATGTTATGAACCATCGAGACCTCTCAGGTCATCTGGATCAGGTCTGCTTAGTGTCCCCAGAGTCAGAACTAAACATGCAGAAGCAGCATTCAGTTTTTATGCACCAAATATCTGGAACAAGCTCCCAGAAAACTGCAGGACCGCTCGAACTCTGAGTTCTTTTAAATCAAAGCTTAAAACGTTCCTGTTTGCCGCTGCCTTTAATTAAACCAGATAATGATCTTATATACTGCACTAGAACTTTTACTCTTGTGTGTTATACTCTATTTTAGCTTCTATCCTATAGCTTTTATTTTTAGCTTGTTTTTATTTTCTAATCTTTAATGTTTTTATAACTGTTTTAATTATGTCTTAATGTTCTTTTGCACTTTGTCGCAATGTTCTTGAATGTTTATGTAAAGCACTTTGAATTGCTGAAATGTGATACACAAATAAAGCTGCCTGGCCTTGCCTTGCCTTACAATGTGAACCCATTTGCGTCAATATTAAATGCACAGAGAAGGTGGTCATGGAGTGTGGTGACGTAGTTTAAAGAGCGGGCAGGAGAGAGGGCTTTCATCCTGGAGACCGCTGTTCGTCGTGGAAAATGCATTGTTTGTCTTTGTGTTCACAATGTGACAACATTAAGCACGTGTTTACTGCGACTGTAGTGGAACGTCGTTAGAAAGAGACGCCAAGGGGTTGGGATGAGAACATGTTGGTTATCATTGAACATGTTGTGAGTATATCATTTTCTTTGTATTAAGCTATTCATTATTAGGTTCCACATCAAACTGTTAAATATAGAAAGTGCCACACATTATGAATTTCACCTTATTGTAAAAACGGTGTAAATGTGGCATAAATGTATATTATTGATTATTGATTTTTTGATTGTTTCATATAACATTCTGTAAAATGATCTCTCTCTCACACACGCACACACACACACACACACACACACACACACACACACACACACACACACACACACACACACACACACACACACACACACACACACACACACGCACACGCACACACACGCGCGCACACACACACACACACACACACACACACACACACACACACACACACACACACACACACACACAGCGAGCAGGGTAATGTGACTGTCAGCTTCTAGTGGACCCGGGCTGGTGGGCTTCTGTTTATAATGAGGTCTTTCACACTTCACATCTGATTCTCCCTATAACCTCTCCAATCCAACCTGCAGGATCGAACACACCATTTCTTGCTCCAATTAAGTCGCTGCAGTAGACTGTCCACTTACAGTAACTATATATATATCGACACACATAGCCCTGCACGTCACTACAGCTGAAAGTCAGCAGATCCAATGATCACCCATCATGGTGATCCTCCTTCGCTGCAGTTCCTACCTGCCAAATGTTCATGTTGACTGGTTTTGTTTTACCTTCTGCAACCCTGTAGCTGACTGTTTCATTCATGGTTTTGACTGGCTTTATGTATAAGGTGTACAACACATATTGGATAGGTCATCCATGGTGCTCTGAGGACGAATCCTAATGACTTTGGCGATCCCCTGACTTTTCCGCTAGCATCACCAGGAGGCTGACATTTGTGGTTTTACTGCGACAACTACAGGACGGATTGGCAGGAAATTGGTTCACACATTCATGTCCTCCCTCTTAAAGAATTTTAATTACTTTGTTGAACTCTTGTCACTTTTCATCAAGCGACATCAAGACAAATTTTTTTATTTTTAAAGGCACAGTGTGTATCATTTCAGGGTTCTCTGTTAGCAGAAATGGAATATAATATTCATAACTATGTTTTCATTAGTGTATAATCACCTGAAACTAACAAGCGGTGGGTTTTCGTTAGCTTAGAATGAGTCATATCTACATAGGGAGCAGGTCCTCTTCATGGACTCTGCCATGTTGCTCCGCCACGTTTCTACAGTAGCCCAGAACGGACAAACACTGCCTCTTGAGAAAGAGCTTTTCACATTTTTAGTTCTCTGACATGCTTGTGAAACTGCGGTAACATGAGCCGCAGAGTGCAAAACCGTGGTACCACCTGCCGCCGTCTGATTCCGTTGCTCCTAAAGTAGTGATATTATGGTACGGATGGCCTCTGAGTGAGGTGAACGGCATTACCACGGTTTTGCACTCTGCAGCTCATGTTACCACTGTCTTGGAAAGTGAGGAGTGAGCGGAGGGGTACTCAGCTGGTTTTAATCTGCAACCATATCACTAGATGCCACCAAATCCTACACACTGTTCCTTTAAATGTTAATGTTAGCACTTAGATATTGAACATGGTAAACATGGTGAACATGGCAGCCAAGCTGCTAGCGTGGCTGTAGACTCTTATGTCCTTGTTTGAATCTACCATCGGAGATTTCTGTACCTCATAACGTTTTGCTCATGGTTTCCCTTCTTCAACTCTTAACCCTTTGGGAGGTTCCTAATTGAGTAAATTGATCCAGAGAAGCGCCATCATAAATATTTGTTTTCCTCCCCCTTCATAGCTCAAAGCAGTGAATGTGTTCCTTCTTGATGAATGGCTCAGTATCCTACGATTCAACACCTTTATGGCAGCAATCTGAAAGGAATTAAAGTGGCTCTGGAGGCAAAAGGTGTCCACTGGTGTGTTGGTATTATGAACTGTTGTGAGATGTGCTCATTATCTACTCAGCTAGGTTGATTTAATGAAGGTCTACTTAATACTCATTGCCTCAATAAACAGTTCACTATGCTTACCTAGAATCACTCTGTAGCCGTCGTCCTCTGACATTACTGGCAGGCATATGGAAACCAAGACAAATGACCATGTCGTCTATTAAGTCAAAGTGCAGTTATTATTTTGGTTATGTCATATTAGAACAACGGTAGTCTATAAACAGGACACAATAGGAACTAATGTTAAAGTCCACCCACGCATTTCAGCAGCATTGCCTTCATTAGGATGTATTCACCACTGAATGTTCTTTGGCTGTCTCTTATAGACCTTATAGGCAAATTGATCCCACATCGCAGAGAAAAAATAGCAGCTTCACTTCAGCTCATTTTTTATTTGTGCCAGAAGTGTAATGAGAGCGAAATAACCTATTGATGTGGGTACTCATATAGCCATTATTGTTGGTTGAATTCTTCTCTGAGAAACTGACACTTGAAGTAAATGTTGAATGAAATGTTGCAGGGATTAAATACACTTTCCATATTTTGCTTGTTTCAGACAGTTGATATCGACCTAACTAAAATGCGAAAATTTCACTGACCACAGTTTTTATGTGTTCTCCTCAAATTTATTTAAAATCAAATTATATTATAATTATTATAATTTTGTGTAAATCATGTATATAGTGTACATAGATGCACCCTGCATAAATATATTTATCTAATAAGTTTACAATTTCTTGCCTTTTCAAGCCTGGACCAGTGGGCAACTCTGGGGTCTGAAACGTGAAGCCAATGTGGAAGTGCCCTAAACCTGCCTTCTTTCTAATAGCCAGCAGGGGGCGACTCCTCTGGTTGCAAAAAGAAGTCTGATTGTATAGAAGTCTATGAGAAAATGAGCCTACTTCTCACTTGATTTATTACCTCAGTAAACATGAGTTTATGGTCTCAATCACTAGTTTCAAGTCTTCTTCAATACAGCATGATGTTCAATTATGGTCCCATTTAGAGTCAAATAGACTATAAACCAGGGTATGCTTTAGGGCGTGGCTACCTTGTGATTGACAGATCACTACCACGGCGTTGTCCGTGTTTTTGTCTTAGAACTTGAACCCGTTCACAGTGTGTTTTCAGTTCATGAAAGTTGATGATAACCTTTTTGGTCGCCTAAAAATGTCCTATTCAGCGTTCGATTGTACTTAGCTCCACGCTCTCATGTCTCTTCTGGTTGCAAAAAAAACAAGATTGCGACAGACAAAATGCCGAACTCGAGGCTTCAAAACGTCAGTCCACAAACCAATGGGTGGTGTCGGGACGACTACGTCCATTTCTTCTACAGTCTATGGTTTGTACATCCTTGTTCACAGATTGGCTTCAATTTTAAAGAGGAACTCCACCAAGTTTACACATGAAAGTGTTTACAGGTCTTGGGGAGTATTACTACATATGTTGACAAAGTTGTCTAAAGTCTTTTATGAGTCCAGAGAGAGGTGCACGAAGTCTGATAATTTGCCTCAAGTGACATCACTCTGATCTGAAGACTACAAGTTTGAAAATGAAAAAAATCGGGGGAGTTTGAACTAAGTGATCTTACCAGACCTATGTAGTGCGCTCCTCATCTCTGCTTGAGGCTATATTAAACCAAACAGTCGACTGTTGAGTTGCATTGTGGGTAATGTAGGTGCTATGTTTTGAGGAAGAAGGACGAAGAATGCACGGAATAAAAAAAGATCGTCTCTCGTCTCTCTGGTTCTGCATCGATTTTGATCCTTTTGATCAACTGTAAGGGACTTAACTGTTCATCGTGAGCCCGACAAATGGGTGTAATGCTGAATATGTGGAGCACTCTTCTAAAATTAGAGTGCTTTGTTTTTTCAAAACCTACCAGATAATAGATAATAGCATTTCTGTGTGAGTCATGGCCTCCACCAAGGCTGAGATGAGAGGATGCAGTGAGTTGAGTCATGTCGGTAAAGGAAGATCAGATTGAGTTTGGAAAGAATCCAAGCGCGTCCGATTGCTGCGGTACTAATATTCAGTACATGTTTTCTCAAAGTGAAGAATATCCTGATGGATATTACTAGTGATGTTACGTGCTGTGCCAAGGCTTCGGAGCATTTGTCGAGTAATCCAGGAAGTTTTCTGTGAAGCGCGTATCGAGGCTTGTATCGTTTTAGACAAATGACGTCATTGAAGACGCCCGAAGCCGAAATACAGTTTAGAACTTATTATTCCTGAATAAAAACGAATAATGTCTCCCATCTATCATTTTCTTTTAGTTACACAAGCACATTCACTGCCCTGTGCCCGGTTAAACCACTGCCACATATCTGGAATACATCTGCCTGTTTTACACTATTTCACTGTTTCACATGAAGCCCAGATGAAGCCTCGTGAGATGAACCTTTTTGCGAACCAATTTGCTGGAGAGCTTCAGTGCTTCATGAAGCTTCATCTCGCCATCACTAGATATTACTTTACACTAAATATATCCAGACTGCACTAAAGAAACTTCAACTATGAGCTCATGAGACTCATATAAAATATGATAGCTGACTATAGATGCCTTTATGCATACCATATACAGTATATATATATATATGTATATATATATATATATATTAGGGCTGTCAATCGATTAACATATTTAATCGTGATTAATCATGTTCAATGCTGTTCAAAATATACCTTAAAGGGAGATTTGTCAAGTATTTAATACTCTTATCAACATGAGAGTGGGCAAATATGCTGCTTTATGCAAATTTATGAATATATTTATTATTTGAAATCAATTAACAACATAAAAACAGTGACAAATATTGTCCAGAAACCCTCACAGGTACTGCATTTAGCATGAAATATATGCTCAAATCATAACATGGCAAACTGAAGCTCAACAGACAACAACAGCTGTCAGTGTGTCAGTGTGCTGACTTGACTATGACTTGCCCCAAAACTGCATGTGATATCATAAAGTGGGCATGTCTGTAAAGGGGAGACTCGTGGGTACCCATAGAACCCATTTTCATTCACATATCTTGAGGTCAGAGGTCAAGGGACCACTTTGAAAATTGCAATGCCAGTTTTTCCTTGCCAAAATTTAGCTTACGTTTGGAGCGTTATTTATATCCTTCGCGACAAGTTAGTATGACATGGTTGGAACCATTGGATTCCTTAGGTGTTCTAGTTTCATATGATGCCAGCATCTTCACTCAATCTTAAAACTGAGCCTGCTACAACCTAAAAATCGCAAGTTGCGTTAATGCATTAAAGAAATTAGAGGTGTTCAAATTAATTTGTGTTAACGCATTATTATCGCGTTAACTTTGATAGCCCTAATATGTATGTATAGATATATATATATATATATATATATAGATTACTGCTGCAGTGTTACGGTCCCACTATATGAATCTGGTAGATGCCTGTAGCATATATTTATGTTGTATTTTCAAATGAACATTAACATGTAATGGGCTTTTTATCACTTGCTGCACATGTGGAGGATCCTGCTTGTAAACCCTGTTAGTGTCTCAGTGAGCCGAGAACACACACTGTTTAATAACAGCGCGTTGGTTCGCACGAGGCTCATTCTGCTGCTGCTCTGATATCCTCTTCATGGCTCGGAGACAACCGACCCATCTGGTTAGGGGCCGCTGGGCACCAAGGTAAACAAACACCAAGCACACACACACAGCTAACGACAGAGCGGATCCCGCGTTGCTTCGGAGTTATGATGATACATTGGTTTGAGGATTATCACGTATGCAGACGATCGACAGACCAGAAACCATGAGTGTACATAGCACAAGTAAACACGACAAAAAAAAAAAGAGGAGACAGATGGAGAGGGGGTGAAGACGGTACAAGATGGAGTATGTACAAAGTGAAGAGTGGACCTGTACCATCTGTAAAACAGTTACAGGAGATGGGAACAAGAACAACAAAAACACACAAAGGGGAGTAAGTCATTTGCTTTTATGTGTCACTCTGAACACAGTTAGCGCATAAAGCAGATGTTCTTAGCTCAGTTAAAATCATTAAAATCCTCTGATGGTGCAGCCTGCAGCGAAAAGCTTCTCCTAATTTTAATGAAGTTGCTCCCAAAGTGTAGAACAAAATGGACCAAACCTGCCTGAAGTGCAAATTCGGACCCATTAGAGGCTATTTAAGACTTTATACAAACATAACTCACACAAACTTTCGAAAACATTGAGTATATTTAATTGGCGTGGCTGCACGATAAAGCAGAAATATAGATGAAAGTATGTGAGGAAATAAACGCCAAAGCCACATTAGTAGGAGACCAACATCCCTTTATATAAAGCTTCTCCATTCACCCTCATCCACAGTCCTGACTTTGCACCGTAAACAGTCATGATGAACACAAAGTAAGCACAACTAAGCTCTCCTTTTCAATCCTTCTTATCACCATCATTCAGTCACAGCAGAGTAAACCTGCTCACAAACACACATCAAACTCTCCCCTACCACTGGGCAGGAAAATAACACAACAAATAAACCTCCTCTCTATTTATACAGTACCATATGCCCACAGCTTATGTGAGATCACTCATACGGAGCAGTCATGTCTGCCTCATGCTGAATGACATTCCAGGGGTCGTGTGTAATAGACCTATGATATTTCATTCGCCACACAAGAAAACTACATTCTACAGATATTAAAACAACAGCTGAATATCTCGTGTGCGTCAGCGCAGGTCCCAAATTTAAATGTAGCAAGGTGCATGACTTTAAAAACAGATCACAGCACACAGCTGCCGGTACCGTGAGGTGGTCGGCTTATTATTAACAGGCTGATCGGAATTCTTAAAAAAAATCCTGAATCCAGATCATGATCCGGATCGCCAACAAAATCTAATGTATTGTTCATTGTGCTACACCCCACCACTGCCAAAAAAAATCATTCAAATCCATCGCGAAGTTTTGGAGTAATCCTGCTAACAGAGGGACAGACAGACAGACAGACAGACAGACAGACAGACAGACAGACAGACGGACAAACCAACAAACCAACGCCGGTGAAAACAATACCTCTTGGCCTTGGCAGAGGTAACAAAGCAGAATGCACATTGTTATTATGACGATTAGTTTAGTCAATAAAGTGCATTCAGTCACAAATAGAACATTTATTCAACACATTTTCCTTTTTTCCTCATTAAGAGCTTGCACCAAATGCCACACTTGTGGCAAAATTGGGCAATTTTGTTTCTTATTTTGTATTTCCTGAAACAAATAATGTCATGTCTAATTATTGTAATGTCTGGTATTCATGATGTAGCACTCAACTTATTACTTTCTCACAAAGGGGACCTCTTATAGTGTAGCATTGGAGCATTCTACATTTATTGTGGCACATTGCACACATCATCTTGTGCATCTGATTTTAGATTCAGGCTGTAAAGTCTCATCATAAAAATAATTCAGCAGTAAAACAGCAGTAATTATTTATTAACTTCCCTCAAAAGAGGATGATGGAGTCAGCTAACCGACTCCCAAAATTATGTTTTGCGGCTTGTGAGATATTATATTTTGGATTTGTTAGACAGCTAAAAGTAGAGGGATGAGATGAGAGAGGAGGGAATTGTGGTCCATGGTCGGCCCCTTGGCAACCAGAATGCCTCAGCTTGTGAAATATTCAAAGAAGGTATACAGTTAAAGGGATAGTTTGGGTGTTTTGAAGTGGGGTTGTATGAGGTACTTATCCATATTAGGTATATTACTTTCAGTAGATGACGGTCAATGTGCCCCCAGTTTGGAGAAACTTCTTTTCTGAGCCCTTCTTTTAGGTGTCTAAAATACGTTTTTCTGCCGTATCCGTCCACAGCAGTACATTGCTTTGCTCCGGTGTCGGTACTCCTGTTCCTCCAAGTTGGGGGCACACCAACCGTCATCTACTGTAGGTAATACACCTACTATGGATAAGTACCTCATACAACCCCACTTCAAAACACCTGAACTATCCCTTTAATGGCTGTACTTTTCAGGTCAAATTATATATCCACCAGTTATGTGTTTGTGGCTTAGGCCAAGCTTGGCATTTATCAATGCTAGCATTAAAGTAAAACTGTAAACATCAACAAAACAAAAGTACAATAAATGCATATTAGTCTATCAAATTACCAGTAACCCCAACAGTCTTTAAGTCATGCCAGGTCGTCTGTTTTACATGAAACACAATGCTTTACTATAATCTTACAGACTGTCACTCAGATTTCTCATAATGTACTTTTTTTAAATGTCAAAAATGATTATTATTTCATTTGTGCTGCTTTCCATCCTTCAGTCACTTGGCTACTTTGGATCAACTCCGCCTGCATTTATACTCGTGTGTGTTTTCTCTTTTCTTTTCCATCCCTTGTCACTGCGTGGCATTTTGACAAGTGGGTGACAGTCAATTCTGTCAACAACGGCAGCATGATGAACGCTTACACAATATGCTGGCAATGAACAGTGTCTCTCCGACAGACAGAGAGAAAAGAAGGCACGACCAAATGGTGCACTGTATATTTCTGACAAGAAGATAAACACAACAGCCTGCTGGGGTTCATCACCAATGGCCTACAAATAAATCGATGAATGAATCACGGCAGACGCTGATTGGCTCAGAGACAAGAGAGGGTTGATTAGTTCTACGTTGACAGATGTCAATACTTCTTGAAACGACGTGCGCTCTATTCTCTCTTCCTGGTGTCAGTATTAGACAAGGAACGTCTATTTAGTTGGAAGATTACATGAAAATCATCACACAGAGTTTAGTTAGGGAAAGAGACTAATAAAAATGGTGGTGTTGTCGGATTGTAACTTGGTTGTAAAACCTCTGGTGACATGTCGTCTGTGGCTTTGCTGTTGTTTTTCTCAGGAAAAGACTTTGTTGCACATATAATAGCCTATTTTTTTTAATTCTCTCTCTTCTGCAGAGAAAAAAACCATCCCGCTGCCTCTGAATTGGTTGCTCGGTGTCAACACAAAGCCTGAGGGGAGAAGAAGGAAATGGCGGGAGTGAAGTAGACTCCGGTAATAGGAAGAATTAAATGAAACGAGGAACCTTTAGGCTCCTTTATGTAGTCACTCTCTTGAGTCAATACGCCCAGTGTTTTTGTTAGTCTTTTATAAGGGCAACATGTGGATGACTCATTGCCTGGCTCCACCATGAAAATGTGAATGATTGCTGGTATTTATTGTACGGCGCAGAAGTAGAGAAAGGTAAAAGGTAACAGCAGGACTGGAGACATACGGCGCTGCTCTCCAGAACTTCTCTTCAAATCTATAATTGATGGTGACAGAAAAGAACAGAAAATAACCACAGACGCTGTTTGGATAAGATGACATAGTGACATGGTGTCATTACTATTTTGAGTTTTAATTTCCAGTATTGTATCATTTCAATCTGTTACTTTTTATATATATATATACAAACATTGTAATCCCCTGCCCACACAATGACTTCAATGAAAATTAAAATGAAATTAGAATGAAACACATTGTTTTTTTATTATGCCTATAATTGAAGGACTAACTGTCTTCACAGCAGTACAAGAGCACTTCTGTTTCTGTATTTCCATGTCTTCTATGGATCAATTGGTGAGGATGCAAACCTTTTTGGACAGCTTTAGTCGTGGTGTCTTATCACCATATCACGTTTGTAGCCATCGAATGCATATTTTAGACCCCCTTTACAGGATTCTCATTTTACAACAAGTCAGCCACAAACATTAAAGGGGACCTATTATGCTTTTGTGTTTTTTCCCTTTCCTTTAGTGAGTTATATCGTTTTTTGTGCATGTAAAAGATCTGTAAAGTTAAAAAGCCCAAAGTCCACGCCAAAGGGAGTTACTCTCAAGCCTCCAGGAAGAGCACCAGGCTTTGAGGCAAATCTCCGTAGTGGCCAAATGGCAGTACTACAACTTCCGTATCAGCACGTTTTTTTAGGGCGATCAACTTCCTAGTATGAACACTTGAATAGCCCTTATTTAAATCATTAGGTCCTAAAAGTTGTAAAATGCACTAATAGCCGAATCCAGAGTTATTTTCCTTCCTCCGTTCAGGTGAATGAGACCCAGTCTGAGGCTGGAGCGAGGGCTGTGAGGCAGGGTTAAAAAAAGCGCTACAGCGCCTGCTGTATTGGCCCAATGGATGCGGAAGATCGCCGGATGATCCCGATACTTTATCACTTGGCAGTCGAGCCATTTTAGCTTCATGCGCCACTGAGCAACTCTCATAGGAATGAACGGGAGCCCACCTCCAACGCTGTATCCAGTTCTCTTAATACATCCATGGTTACTCTCACCCACAGAAACACTGCTCCTGAACTGCCTGAAACGCCTTGATTGAAGTCAAGCCTTTTCTTTTGTAACGTGGTGATGTCACCAAGTAACACATTTGCATACTACCTGCCTAGCAACAACTTTGGCATGTCCTCAAACAAAGCTAGTTAGAGCGCAGTCCGAAGAGTTTGGTTTGGTTGTCCAATCACAACAGAGTGGGTCAGCTGACCAATCAGAGCAGACTGGGCTTTTAGGAAAGGTTGGGGGGCAGGAGTTCAAACAGAGCGTTTCAGACAGAAGGTGAAAAAAGGTGCTGCAGCACAGCCGGTATGAGAAAAATTACATGTTTTTTGAACATTAGAGAATGTAAACATGTTCTAATAGGAACCCAAAATACAAGTATGAACCTGAAAATGGGCATAATAGGTCCTCTTTAAAAAAGTCAGCCAGAGACAGCATTTTCAACCAATTAATGGAGCTAATGTTAGCTTAATTGGCAAGCTAGCGAGAGCTGATAAAATCTGGCACCGACAGAAAATTACTACAAATTTGGAGTGGTGAGTCTTTCACCATTAACTGCATTATGTGTTGGTGTGTGCAGAGCGAGAAGGGAAAGCTTGACAGGCAGGCGTAGCAACAGTAAGTAACGGGGCTTTGTCACTTGTTGAATTGTCCTCTCACTACTGGGAGATATTGTATTATGTCTGATGTGAAAATCCTCTGAACCATCTCACTTGACGTGCCGTGACAAAACACAGAGTGGTTGTCTTGTTACAGTATATGTGTGTGATGTAACGGTGAGAAATGTGACACCTGTCTTATTATAAGACAAGCCTGAAGACTCTGCAGAGGTGAAATGCTTTGGAGAACAATAATGTCAAGCAAAAACCTACACATACTTAACAACAACAAACACATGCCTGGCTTTGATTGTTGGTATTTCTGGCTTCTGGCTTGTTATACGCTCTGACTCATTCACATTAAAGGTGTTCTTCATTGTACAGTAAGCCTGCATGAATCACAATTATTTGTGACTTAAAAACAAGCCAACACACGTGACCGGTACGGTCTTTCATAATAAACGTTCAGTGTCCTTGCTGCCTTCTTTGCCCATTATATCTCTTGGCCCACCCAAAGGTGCTCACAATGGCATTATAGTGGTGAGGGTGTTTGAATTGGAGGAGGACCTAAGGGGGGGTGAGACAATAACATGCTTCACTTAGCATGAGTTTATTTATATTGTTAACACTCCCACAAACTACAGTTGGAGTTACAGAAATGGATATAGGTGCCAACAAACTTGGTTGTCATTAGAAAGCTATTGTCTCGCTACAGGTTCTTTAATATGAATACAAATATAATGAACTCTTTATTACAGTTTGAAAGCATGTAAGAACGCTTGGATATTCACAAGTGTGATTCAAAGGACCTTTTATTGTGTCGTTCTTGTTGTTATGAGCCAATAAAGGATGGAGTTTAATGGTGACAGCCACCCACATAGCTCCCTCAGTACTAATCACAAAAAGATACTTCATCAAATACACATGTTAATACATACACAGGTATATTACGCCTTCATGCACATAGAACATAATCAAAAGGGGAAATATAGGGATATTTAACCCCACAAAGAAGGGTGGGAGACTCTTCCTCTCCCTGTTGCTAAAGCAACAAGGAAATGTCATGCCAATATATACAGCCCACTGAACTGAAACTGAGGGGAAAGAGAGGAAGATCACATTTACATCCACCGTATATCTACCGTGTCTGTCCAAACCTGACATCTCCACCTGTCAAAGAGCTCCATATGTCCTCACCGGTCTTTTATCTAACATCAACTGTGGACAATGTGGTTTGATTAGCACTGTTCTCCAAACATTTCCAAGTCTGACAATAGAGTGGAAGGCCTGATTTAATGTATGCACTTGTATTTGTTCTCTGTGATGAAACTCCCCTGCCAAACAATTATCCCTTCAATCAAATCTTATTTATAGTATGGCAAATATAAGCCTCCTCACTTGGTTATGCTTCATAGCCACAGGAGTGTGTAATTACTCATGTCTCATGGTGGTATGGGTCTAATAGCTTCCGCAGTAGTCCTCATTTCAGTCTGAGCTGAGCTGATGAAGAAGTCTAAGAAACATCTTTCTCAATGAATCACAATACAGGTATGATAGGTATTTGTTAGGGCTGTCAAAGTTAACGCGATAATAACGCGTTAATGCAAAAACCATGGCATCTAGAAAGAAAACCCAAGGAATGTATTGGTATCAACCATGTCATACTAGCTTGTCGGGAAGGAGGCTAAATAATGCTCCAAATTTACGCTAAATTTTAGCGAGGAAAAAATGGCATTGCCATTTTCAAAGGAGTCCCTTGACCTCTGACCTCAAGATATGTGAATGAAAATGGGTTTTCTGGGTACCCACGAGTCTCCCCTTTACAGACATCCCCACTTTATGATAATCACATGCAGTTCGGGGCAAGTCATAGTCAAGTCAGCACACTGACACACTGACAGCTGTTGTTGCCTGTTGGGCTGCAGTTTGCCATGTTATGATTTGAGCATATTTTTAATGCTAAATGCAGTATCTGTGAGGGTTTCTGGACAATATCTGTCATTGTTTTGTGTTGTTAATTGATCTCCAATAATAAATATATACATACATTTGCATAATGTAAATCCATGTTGATAAGAGTATTAAATCTAAAATTTCCCTTTAAAGTACATTTTGAACAGATAAAAACAAAGAGTGATTAATCGCGATTAAATATAAATTAGCAATCGATTGACAGCACTTATATATATATATATATATATATACTGTGTATATATATATATATACACAGTATATATATATGTATGCATATATATATATATACAAGTTTTCCTATATATATATATATATATACAAAACCATGTTAATGCACAGCAAATCGTTTTTGTAATAAACGTCCTTCATAATTATGCGTCCTCTACCACTGCATCACAATGTGTGGACGGACTATACTCACTGTTTCTATCAAGTTTCGAGGTTTTCCCTGTCTTTATCTTCCCATCATAGCCAGCACATGGAAATCTCTTCAACATAAAGGAGCTGAAGGACCTCTAAGCTAAATGATAAACGTCACGGGTGGTTATCTGCTGAAAAGGCCTCAAGGGTCTTTTTGATATTTACCAATTTAATTCCTGTGGGAATATCTAGAAAGGTCTTAGAAGATTGCAAAGAGGATGAGTAGAGGTGCAATTTACTGAGATTGCTTTCCCCCACTATCCCAAGGTGTCATCTAAATCTGTGGAGATGACCCAGACTATATTAAGAACAAAGGGAAGTTACATATCTTCTGTACCTATAATATTAATCAGCTGTTTTTTCAATCTGAAGTACATATTAATTCTTTGTCATGTCTCTGCAGGTTCAGTGGAAGCAAGCAACAAAAAAAGAAAGTCCTGCATAAACGTTGCACACACTTTTTAGAAGTTTTTTTTTCAATACATCACAGGAAATCACAGTGTTTTATCACATTCTTACAGGGTGATATGAGCCGATGAAACACACACACACACACACACACATCGTGGACGTTGTGGCAGTTCCTTGCACAAAGGCTAATTAAGCATTTCCTTGTGCGCATGTGTTCTTGCACTTGTGCATGCGACTTGTGTGCAGGTGAGGAGGAAGAGCCATTACAGAGAAACTAATTTGCTTGAGGGGAAAGGAAACACAGCGGGGTGTGGACCGCACAGAGAGAAAGTGGGAAGGGGGAGGGAGAAGACAAGATAGATGCAGAGGAAGAGATAAAAAAAGATAACGGGCAATAACAAGAGGAAGCGAAAGAAAAAATAATAGACGGACATGAAGGAGAAAGGCCTCTTTTAAAGACAGCTGCAGATGTCAGTCTTGCTGCGAGGCAGCAGGTGAACTGGGGTCTCACACTATCCCCTTTGTGATATTGCTGAGGCACTCATCCCCCTTTTGAAAGAACATCTAGAGCAGAGGTGCAATGCTGCGATAACCAGCGGCACATCACGTGTCTTAATAGGGCTAAAATGACATGAATCCTAACAAGTACATTTCCAACTGAGACACTTCCACCATTGTTTATCTGGTATGATTCATGTCCTCTTTTTGGACCAGTATATCTCTACAGATGACTAAACCTTTGAGAGTAGCCGTATTCATTTATTCACTGACTTTTAGGAAATAGATGCAGCCTCTGTTCCCTGAAGTCAATTTTCTATAACAAGCTGTAGTGGAGCTACTATTCCGCCAATTGGTGAGATCCAACATTATCAGCCCGTCTTCACCTTTGCCGAAGGTAATAATGAAAATTTAACGCAGCTCATTTGGCTTGTTCCATAACAGTGTAGTTACTCTCCTGCTGGAAATTGTGTCAAAAACCTCCATAGATAAGTTTTCACATTCAGTTGAAGCAGAACACTTTGATAAAACCTTAAAAAGGCATACATTTGACATTTGACTGTCCTGTCAAATGGCTCTTTTTCATTGCGTATCAGCTGAAAAGTGACAATGGACCTTGTGAAATGTTATCTGTTTTACCCTGGCCTCCAGAAATGTCATATCTGTCGCTCAGGTACGAGCAGAAGTACTCCAGCCACTTGACTTTTATATTTGTAATGGACATTTCCTCAAATTAAAATAGATCACCCAAGATTTTAGTCACAACATAACCCATGATGAAAAGTCATATATTAAAAAATATTTGCAAATGAACTGATAATTAAAAAAAAGTCATTATTGCTTTGAGTTTTTGCAAAAACATGTCAGCTGTGTTACATTTGGTAATTGGAGTATTTCTCCTATTCTCTTAAACCCGTGTCAAAATTTACACCTCCTAACTATAACTGATTCTTTATTTTCACATTATCCCATGTATTTTCATAGGATTCAAAGGAATAGTTTGACATTTTCACGTTCTTGCTGAGAGTAAGATGAGAGTATTGATACCACTCTCATGTCTGTGCACTTAACATGGAGCCACAGAACCAGGGGGTGATTAGCTTAGCTTAACATAAAGAGTGGAAACAGCTAGACTGGCTCTTTCAATAATACACCTACCAACACCTCTAAAGCTCCAAACTTATAACACAGACATGAGAGTGGTATTGATTTTCAGTCTCAGCGAGAAAGCAAATAAGTTGTCATTTAAAGGACCATACCACTGATATTAGCATTTTAAGTAGAACAATATCAAGAACATCAAGAATATCAAGTTAGCTTTAACTTTTGTCAGAGTTAGACTATCACTTGGAAAAAACACCCTGCAGACTTTTTATATCTCTAAGCTCGAAAAGCTGCATTATAGCACAGTGACCAACTTTATAACATATTGATGCAGACTTAATGTTCACTGTGGTCAGGCTGTTCTCATACACCGTTCGTAGCTATACCTACGACAAGGAATGCACTGTAATTTGTAAATATCCCACAAAATCAATTTGTATGTAATCCACATAATCATGAACCAAGAAATTTAAAGAGCAACAAACGACACATTTGGAAGAGGTTGGGGTGGATGGGCGGGTCAAAAAACACCAGACTTTCGCCCAGGAGATCGTTGTTCGTACCCCGTGTGAAACCAGAAGTGAGTGTTGATTTATTTGTCACGCAACTTCTGTATTTAAGTTACGCCACTTCTGAAATTATTTTAATCCAAACCACCATCTTTTCTTAAACCTAACTAAGTCGTTTTTGTCACGTAACTTCGGCTTCCTTAGTTATTTTAACCCAAACCACCATCTTTTCCTAATCCTAACTAAGTAGTTTTTTGTCACGTAACTTCCGTTCTTAAGTTACGCCGCTTCCTGAGTTATTTGAACCCAAACCACTATTTTATCCTAAACCTAACTAAGTAGTTTTTGTCATGTAATTTCCACTTCCTGAGTCAGTTTAACCTAAACCATCATCTTTTCCTAAACCTAACTAAGTCGTTTTTGTCACGTAACTTCGGCTTCCTTAGTTATTTTAACCCAAACCACCATCTTTTCCTAATCCTAACTAAGTCGTTTTTGTCACGTAACTTCCGTACTTAAGTTACGTCGCTTCCTGAGTTAGTTTAACCCAAACCACGATCTTTTCATAAACCTAAGTAAGTAGTTTTGTTGCCCTGTGCATCACTAGTTGCTGGACATTTGTAGGAAAATGCACGAAAAATGAGGAATAGCTTTTTGTAAGATATCATATGAACCATTGTATGAGATTGTGTTGCAGGGATGGACAAAGGAAACCATTTCTATGTAGAGCTGGCTGTGCTTAGGATCAAGTAATGTAGAACTACAAAATGCCATCCCAGTCAAGTCTGTAGCACTCTGAACCAGTTTCTCCAAAATATTTTTCTCATAGTATTTCCATCTACTCAACAGTGCCAGTCCCTGCAGCTCTCAACACCAGCTCACTCTCAGGATCATGTAAAATGCTTAATGAGCTGTGCCTGCTTTCTACCAGATGTAGCACTTTCAGTTACAGCTGAAGAGTCAGTTCTTGTTTCATCAGAACACTAAATCTTTTCGTCTGATGCATAACAATTTCTTTTTTACTGTTTGTGCCAACTCCAGGCATGCTGTGTCTGAATGTTTTGTTCTTTCACAAAGATCTGCCATCACAACCAAGTGGATCTGGAGAATATATTTGAGGTTTTTGAGCTTAGCTACTGACCAGTTTGGTCCAATAATTACCCCGGCGGGAAAAGTCCTGGCATGTTCATGTTTATTTTTTTTTGCATTTTCTTCACTGCGTGTTTAATTTCAAAGGGAATATGGTAAATGTGTTACATCCAACACCTTCGGCTAAAGTAAAAATCACTTGTTGCCAGATCAATGAAGTGGGCACTAGTCATATACACTGCCTTCTGTTTGTATCTGGCACTGGTATTTCTTCCCATGATACAAGTACATTATATATCATATGATAAATAGATTGAATCTGCATTCTTATTTCTGCAAGATTTCTATAAGTGTTGGTTACATTGGTTACAGTGTGATAGATTCATATATCAAACCAGGCATCAACGTTTCATGAGCTGAGAAAAACAGCCCCGTTTTCAGCTTAACGATGCTTTCCAGACAATCCGATGGGTTTTTAAATGGATTATTTAGCTTAAGAAGAAAGAGAATTTTCTCAACTCCGAAAGGAATACTTAATCCTTCGGTTTATCTGAAAAATTGAAAATGTAGCTGCACATTAAAACATTTCTTGTGTAAGAGAGTGCATTTCACCCCATTATTTAGGAAACATCTTTGGAAATATAATATTTGAGAAATATAGGAACATAATACTCGAAAGGTAAGCTGAGGTTTCTAACTAAGCTCAAATATGATATCTGATTTATTTAAGGCTCAAGCAGGTCAGGCAGTGGCAGCTAAAACGTCGGTATTAAATTGATCTTGGGGATGGATTTGAAAGATAAGGGTGTAAGACGTCGTGAGCTGCCAATTGCCTGTCAGCGTAACACTGAAGCTTTGAGCGCATGGCGCACCTGCCTGGTCTTACTCGTGTTACTCAAGGAAGATGGAGGGATAAGGAGGCTGATCTGGACTATTGAGATGCAGCCATGGGAAACAGACTGCAGAATCTGTTGCCTTGCCAACCAAGCCCCTCAGAGTGTAAGGGTTAAATGTAAAAGATTCTCTGCCAATGCAAATATAGGTTGCCATCTGTTTTCATTACACTCCTTTTGTTTCATTTTCTAAAAACATGCAAGAATGTGGTGTAGGTGTTCAGATCTGTGGTGCTTTTCAGCATGATCCTGATTTGATTGAGAGCGATACGCAGAGCTGGATAGTAATTACAACACCATCCATATGCCTCTCAAGGCGCTACGATATGATAGCGGGCTCCTCATATAGCACATCTTTTATTGCCATCACTGCAATAATCTAAATCTATTGCATTTTTTTGATGAAGGAACATTAACTCACTGATTCTGAGTCACTTTCAACAACTCTACAGTAAAATGATGAGTATACAGATGATCAGCAATTCAAATCCTGTGCAACTCCAACATCATCTGCAGAATTTAGAGCATTAGTCACAAAGGATAGTTATCCTGTAGGAAAACAATCTTTTTTTGAACTGCCAGTGGTCTAACCCAGCTGATGCCAGTGTTAACTTTGCTTTGAAATAGATAGCAAACTCCAGAGAAGCTGATAAAGTTTTATGGTCAACTTAATTTCTGTCTCTGACTATTAATCTCCAGCAGAGCCAACAGAGAGATACGGCGAAGGCAAGAAAACAGCAAACTTGTTGCTTAGGAACAGTGAGAAATAACCCTAACTTTTCTTGAAGCATCTGATCTTATCTCCCATGGTGCAAATAGCTCCGTATGTGCGTGTATGTGTTGTGGGGGGGTGTGGGCAGGTGGGGCGTGATGGTGGTCGGGGAGTCAGGTTTAGCAGAGGTTGTTTCTAGGCAACTGTTTTTTTTTCTTCTTCTTTTAATATGAAACTTGTTTGTTTTTCTGTGTTTTCCATCTGTTCCTATTCATTATGGCCCGCGTTTCCCGCAAATGTGATTTCTCATCATTTAGACCAGGTTAACTGTCTCTTTGGTGTACGACCCAGCATCACTCTTTGATGAAAAAAAGAAAAGACAACAAACAATAAAGCTGCTTTCTGCTGTTCGGACCGGCTCCCAACATTCATCAAAGCATGATAGATGTGACGCAATTTTTCAGTAATATAGATCAGAGATGTCCTATTATATGCAGACTTTCATATCAACCATGCCAACTGCGTGTACAAATATATGCATATATGCGCTTTGTCTTCTCATTTCTTGTCTTAAACTTGTGCTGAATGTGTGCAATAATCACAGTATTTTGTTTCAACATGTTCTATTTTTCCTTACACATGTCTCCAGAGTGCATGAAGTGATGTTTTGCATATTTGACCTGTAACAGCTGCTGGCTTGCCGCCCAGTTCTGCCTCAGATTGGAGCAGTTCATTAAATTACAACCTGACAGCTGTGGTAAAGTAAACAAATAAACAAATAAATAAAGCTCATTGCATTTTCAAGTGATACCAAGCCTGTTGTACAGTTGTTAGGATGACATACATGTGTCATGCAGCAGCTTGAAATGTCATCCAGTGGTCTTGTTATCCTCATGGTTTTAATTAAAGTGTTAAGTTTGCACGTGTGAATTAAAGTGAGTGTGTGCAACAAGTGCACATTATTTTGGGTCCAAGAGCTTCACATGATGCATTTCACATAATTGTTCTTGTGTTTCACGATGTATAATTAATAAGTGAAGAGCTTCTGTGCACAGTTCATGTGAGGTAATTAAATTATAATTTATTTCTGTACAGCTAAGCGGGAAAAACCATACACACAGCAAAAACCGACTGTATTATTCCATACACACACACACACACACACACACACACGCACGCACGCACGCACGCACGCACGCACGCACGCACGCACGCACGCACGCACGCACGCACGCACACACGCACACACACACACACACACACACACACACACACATAGATTGTCCTGATGTCTCTTACAGTAGAACCCCTTTCATTTGAGTTTTAATTGGCTGTATGTCAGTGTTTAATTAGAGGCTCTGAACTGGATGTTTTAGGTGGAAACCAGTGGCAGTTTCTGTGTTTTGTCAAACTCTAATTAAAAGCCTCTTCCTCAGAAGACACGGCCTCAACGTCACCCGAGCACACTTACTGTGCATTCCAGCATGCATGTGTACGTGTCAGAGGGCAGACAACCCGCTGCTTCCACTAACAACGAGTTCACATGGGGCTTCCATTTAATTATCCATTGGCCCCTCGTGATCCAGATGGACAGACGTGCTCGCCATCCAATCGCTGAAAAATGCAATTCCTGCAGAAATCTCAAAATGTCAAAAATGTTTGATACCAAATCACAGCATGGCTTTTTCTATGGTGTTCCTCAAGGTCTTGGTGTCTTAATGTGGTATTTTAGAGTCCTCCATAGGTAAAAAAAATGGTTACATTTAGCACCAAATCTGTGTAACAAATGGTATCAACCCAAAAATCACTGCAACAACTTACAAGGCATAATAGAGCATGGGAATGACCATCACATACTTCGATCATAATGTTCTAAACCCCATGTTTACAACTGATTTTAAACAATTATTAATTAATTTGTGTTTATTTCTGATTTATGACTAGAACAACTTGTCACATACTGCTCTCAAATTAATCTTCAGATGCCCAGCTTTTAGATGATGTACACCACTTCTATGTGACATCTACTGTTGACATGTTATCTCCCCCTAAAGACCCCCCGTCCCCCCCCTAAAAAAAGACAAAAACAGGTCTATTGTGGGTCTCAGAGGGTAAATATCATACATGATGTATACACCAGGGATTACAATCCAGGACTTTATAGTTGGATCCTTGACAAAATCTGCTACTTTGCACTTTATAAATATAATAAATCATTAGTAATAATAAGTTTGAGGCACCCATTTCTGTTATTTATCTCCCCCTAAACTTAAAAATGCCTTACTACAGAATATACCGACTGATATCTTCATCCTTAGTTTACACTTTTGAGTGATTCCTTTGTGTGTTAGGTCCCACTCCAATATCCTGCTTCAGCAGGGAATACATCCAATTAAAGAAGCAAAATGCTGTTTCATGGCGACTTTAATTGTGGCACCGGTCTGACGTCAGACCACTGGAGTCTATTTCAAAAAAACATCCCAGAGCAAGGGTGTGAAAATGTATTAGTTCTTGGCCTAATTTACGTGCAGTGAAAAGAGAAAAAAGATGCTGTGGTTTTGAATAAACTTGTGTATAACATAACTTTCATGTTGCATCCAAAGACATGTATCTTTTCTACAGTTAGATAGTGCCCTCTGTTGGAAGAAGAATTAAACTACAGCTTTGATGACTGATTTCCAGCTGAATGTGAACAAGCCACTTTCATATACTGTTCAATCTTGATTCATATATGTCATAGTAATTGGAAAAGGGCAGATAGGGGAAAACAGTAAAACTGCAGTAACCATTATAGTTTCTTAACTTTGACACATCAGTACTTTACAGTATTTTCAACCTTTAGACAGAAGTGAAGAGTACAAAAAAATAAAAAAATAAGAATAATTCTTGCATGTGGATACCTGCTGAGTAAGTCATCCAGTGGTCCAGAAGATGTTGACTTCCTATTAAATGAGATACGAAATATTATCTAATTTGAATGTACAGCATACATTAATATACTGACCCACAAGGGTAAACTTGGTCAATGCATGCAACAAATGTTAGTAGTGCTGTATATTCCATAGATTTAATATACCCGATTCCTAGTTGATAGACTTAACATATTCAATACAGTGTTAATGTACGTCCCTCCCTCTCAGCCTCTCTTCCTCCACCAGGCCTGTTTAAGCCAGCCATACTCTCCCTTATAGGCTCCACATCTCTAGCTTTTGGTTTGTTTGGCATTTTTCCCTAGCATAGAATATTATCCTATAGTTATGTTTATTTAAAATAAAAACACTGCTTTAAACCTTCCTCATCCCACACTTTTAGCTGGTTTGTGACAAGAATACATTATCAGATTTCCAGAGCACATAAGTGTGCATCATTAGCCTTTCACTAAATATGAGTGTGTGTACGCCTGCAGGCTCTCTGTTGCTGTCCAGTGTTTCCAAGGCAGCGGACTCTTTCCCCATTGCACAAACATGTTTAGGCAAGAAGTCCAATGTCATATTCCCCAAGTAATTTTATCACATGGTTGCTCCCCCGGTGAGTGGGTGAACACAAGCATCACACTCAGGCTGCTATAAGAAGAAAGAAAGTCTGTCATTGTGTCCATTGTCCTAAAAAACCCCACTGTACACTACCTGCTCAGCACCCAAAATAGACAAAGATACAACAACTAGCTGATGAACTTAGTGGAGCATTTAGCAGCGAAAGAGGCAGAGGAGACCAACAACAGAGCTAAAAGAGACGCATATTGGACTTACATTCGTCAGGTGGCCAGAAACACAACTCCAAATGAAAGATGATGTTGTTCTGTAACTAATGGATGTTTAATTGATAAGCAATTGTTTCGTTAAAGGTCCCATATCGTGCTCATTTTCAGGATCATACTTGTATTTTGTGTTTCTATTAGAACATGTTTACATGCTGTAAAGTTAAAAAAAACTTTATTTTCATCATACTGTCTGCCTGAATATGCAATATCCTCCTGTCTGAAACGCTCAGTTTAAGCGCATTTCGATGGAATTGCGACGAAATTGCAACAGAATTGCGTTGCTAGGCAACAGCTTGGGTCCATGTGTAATTCCTGTCAGCTGATGACATTCACATACACTGCAACCAGGAATAAACTGGGACACATTTAGAATGTTTACGTTTAAATTTGTGTAAAGGGTCTAAATATTGTATATTTGTGACATCACAAATGGACAGAAATCCTGACAGCTTGTTTCAAATGCAGAATTTCTGAATACGGGCTGTGTGTATTTCCCTGTGGATGGAGCGTTTCGATACTTTCACAGTATTTATATAGGACATAAGCCTGCTTCATAATAAAAGAAATGAAAATCTCACTTTTTTATAATATGGGACCTTTAACAAGATCAATCATGTCAGCTTCAAAGCTGATATCGTTGTGTTCACGTGTTTTCACTGCCCCAAAGTGGCCAAAAAAGTGAAAATCTTTTTAAAAAATGTAAATGTAAATGTTCACATTAAACGTTTAATTACAAAAACTAAAACTGACATGTTTGGGGGAAATTAAAACAAATGTTTAGTTGTTTTTTTTTTCTTATGTTTCTTTTTCTTATGTTTCTTTTTTTGTTTTATATATGTTGTTGCTGCTGTCTGGATGTCCCTTTTACAAGTATGTGTATGTGTTCCTTTAACCTTAAAAAAAACCCGAAAAAAAACAAAACACCAAACAATAGATCACAATATGTGAACACACAAAAATCATAAAAAAAAACCACAACAATTTAATATTTTTACTTTAAAAATATATTCACAAAAATATGTTGTTGTAATGTACCCTTTTAAATTCCTGCCTTTAGCACATAAAAAGCAAAGTATTTTCTATTCTATTCTAAACTCTAAAAGAAAAGCAAAAGATAGGTACAGGTGGGGTCACATTTGATGGTGACACCATGTGTCGTTGGGTCTGCAGTCACAGATTTCGCTGGTGACGGATTTGGGTGTAACACCGGTGCGCAGCGCTGTCCCTCAGTGGGCGGAGTTAACTAACAGATCACGTGACAGCGGTTACCAGTCAGTGTTGCTTCTATGCGGCTCTTGAGACCGACTGTGTTGTTGGGTCTGATAGGGAGCAGAGGAATATCGAGAAGTATGGTAAATATATAGAGCACGATAATATATGTATATTACTTTATGTGTGCCGTGATTAAAACATTTATGTTTCCGGTAACTGCCTATAGGTCAGATTTCTTTTTTTAAATGCGGTGTAACGGACTAAATGGTCCGATGTTGACGCAGCCACTAAACTAGCTTCGTGTAAAAGCCAGAGGCGAAATGTCGTCAGTTTAACATCCACAGAGAGGAACTTAACTAACAGTTTACCTCTCTAGCTTCACTCAACTGCTTCAGTTTTTGTTGTTGTTATGAAATCCGTTGTTATTAGCTGGCTGGCTGTGCTGGAGCATTATCTCTGATAACATGAAGAGATAGAGATGTCGTTAAAGTTGCTAATAACCTGTGGTAATATATTCTTAAAGCCAGGTGATGTAAATTGACATCAGATCAGGAGAATATGCGCTATCCTTTAATCCTATTTAATATATAATATCTTTTGTTTTGTTTTTAAAGGGGACATATAATGCTCATTTTCAGGTTCATGTTTGTATTTTGGGCTTCTACTAGAACATGTTTACATGCTGTAATGTTCAAAAAACACATTATTTTTCTCATACTGTCTGTCTAAATATACCTGTATTTACCCTACTGTCTGAAACGCTCCGTTTCAGTGCATTTCAACGGAATGGCAACGTAATTGTGTTGCTAGAAAACAGCTAGGGTCCAGGTTTACTTCCTGTCAGCTGAAGATATCACATACACTGCAACAGGAAATAAACTGGGACACATTTAGTATGTTTACGTTTAAAACTGTGAAATGGTCTAAATATTGTAGATTTGTGACATCACAAATGGACAGAAATCCTAACGGCTTGTTTCAAACGCACAATTTCTGAATATGGGCTGTGTGTATTTCTCCATGGATTGAGTATTTTGATACTTTCACAGTATTTATATATCACTTAAACCTGCTTTATAATATAAAAAACATGAAAATCTCACTTTTTACAATATGGGACCTTTAATGTACTGTCTTTTCTTACTCTTGAGTGAGTGAGATAGACATGCGTGTTAGTCAGTAACTGTGGGGTTTTCCAAGCTAAACCTGTTCTGTAGGGTAAATTAATTACAACATTATTGATGGCACAATGAATAGGCCATGGTGCAACTCTCTTTCATTTCCTCATTCTGACTTGTGCTTACTTGACTTGACATTCCTCCCAATTATCTGAGTCATCTTGTTTATCTTCTCAACCTTGAGCTTACTTTTGCCCTTTGGTTTGCTTTCATGGACTTGAGCCCTGACAAACCTTTACCCTCAGCTGCCTTACTCAATCACACACTCTCACCTATATACAATTTCCACTCTTCACCTCTAGTGTGCTCAGGTGGGAGACTGGCAGACTGCCAAGTCAATCTACGAGTTCTCTGCCAAGGATATTGATGGCAATGAAGAGTCTCTTGAGAAATACAGGTAAAATATATAAACAATAATATAATGTAATCTTATGGTCTAATAAAGGCTAAGGAATTTCTCTCATAGAGTTTGAAAGCAGCAGTACAGAGTGGAATATTTCTTGCAGTTGTCATGTTTTAGCATAATTGTTTTTGTAGTTTAACCTCTTGTTTGATCTGTTTTTCCCTGCCAGAGGGTACGTATGTGTCATCGGAAATGTAGCCTCTAAATGAGGAAAGACCAAGGTAAACTACACTCAGCTAGCGGAAATGCACGCCACCTACGCTGAGAAAGGTTTACGCATCATGGGCTTCCCATGCAACCAGTTTGGAGGACAGGTAACAAGGACAAACTGATGACAACACAGCTTTATATTTATAAATATATATTTCAAATGTTCTAACTTTTTGTTGTTGTTGTTGTTTGATCCAGGAGCCAGGGACTGATGCAGAGATTAAAGAGTTCGCCAAAGGTTACAAAGTTGAGTTTGACCTCTTCAGCAAGATTGATGTGAATGGAGACGACGCTCACCCTCTGTGGAAGTGGATGAAGGCACAGCCCAAAGGCAAGGGAACCTTTGGAAAGTGAGTTATTGTCCTATTTTACTGTTTACTTCACAAATAGTCTCATGACGTGTTCACAAAATGAGTAACAGCCTTTAGTGGAACATGAATTTAATAATGAGGGGTGATTAGAATATCTGCTTAGACCCTGTGCACTACATCCTGAAGAAGTTATGTTTTCAGCACATTATTGTTAATAATAACCATTATGTACAGTTATCTGTGAGAAGTTGAATGAATTCCTAAATAATCATGGGCATAATTCTTGTTATAATTTACTCACCAATTTCATCTCAGTGTGGTAGGACTTTTAACAGTTTTGTAAAGCTGGAGGTCATCATGTCTCCCTTCTCGGTAATTAATTTGTTGGTTAAAATGTAACCATAAATGATGGGAATGGTGGCCCAAACTACAAGAATAGGCCACATGTTGGTTAAAAATAAATACATTGAAAAATTCCTTAGAAAGCACATGTCATCTCTTAAAGTTAGAGATGTATGGAGAAGGTACAAATAATGTATTTTATCCATCCATTATTTGTAATGGCTACCCGCTATTCAGGATTGCGGGGCGGCTGGAGCCGATCCCAGCTGACATTGGGCGAAGGCAGGGTACACATTGGACAGGTCGCCAGTCTATCACAGGGCTGACACATAGAGACAGACATAATGTATTTTATATTATTTATAATTTCTTTTTCATACAAATAAAGTGTTACATTTTTCACATTTACCCTGAAATGAGAACACTGTGTCGTACACATCCTGTTCAGCTTCTATAACCTCATCGCACTACTTTCTTCCTCTTTGTTTCTCATTCGCTGTTTGTGAAGTTGTAAAATTTTTCAGTTTTTTACAACATTGAAGAGATTACACTATCATGGTCATCTCATTACAACAAATAACCGTGAGCTAGTTTTGAAAAGGGCATGTAAATCATTCCAGTATTTACATGATACTATGCAAATGCCACTTCTGTCCGGTCTCCTCTCGGCGAAGTAGTCTCCTAGTGGCGGGGGTGGCGGGGTGCGCCAGCTAGCTAATTCTTGTCTCATTTGTGATCTGATAAACATTCAAATTCATAAAAAATCAGTGCCCCATATCGCTTTTTTTTTTTTTTTTTTTTTTTACAAGCTACTTACTAGCTTGGAAGTGAGTGGGTCCCTAAATGAAAAAGTTTCTCAGGTTGTATTGTAGTAATTTTTTTCTCTCTCCACAGTGGCATCAAATGGAACTTCACAAAGGTAATTTGCTAATATAGCACTATCCCTTTTTAAGAAACATCTTCAGTAAAATTCTCAACCGCATGAAAAATATGCTAATGTTTTGATGTCTTATTCCTCAACAGTTTCTGATAAATAGAGAAGGGCTAGTTGTGAAGAGATACGGGCCAAATGATGATCCCAGCGTAAGTGGCACTCAGTGTGCTTTTAATAATATGCATGCTGTGTGAATGCAGCAACTTTCATATGATGTTGGTGCATAGTTCAATTTAGCTTTGTTAATATCAATCGGTTGCATTATGTTTGTCATAGTTTAAGCTGATATAGAGAGAAAGAAGACTGTATAAAAAAGATGGATTAAAAGGGTAGAGGAACTGGTAAATAAATGATCCACTGTTTAGATTTTTGCCTTTTTATCCATGTTATTCAGCTTTGTAGTGAACAGTTGATATCTGTCCGTGGTGCTGCAACGGTGCCATTCCCCACTCGACATATCTGTCATAGTAAAATTTCTACTTATTTCTCTTTACAGGTGGTGGAGAAGGATCTGCCTACGTACCTTTAATAATACTGTCTCCTATGTGTTTGTTTGACCCCTGACCTCTCCCATGGACTTCAGGGTATTGGCGTGTGTGTGTGTGTCTGGACCAGTGACGGCCTGTCTGTAAACCCAATATTGGGCAGGGCAGGCCTGATGAACCCCAGCGTGCAACTAACCCCCAGAACACACCTATGCCAGACCCATAAGACCATATGAGAGGACATTCATTCAGTAGAGACCCTCCACATCTTAATTCAAACTCAGCCATTCCTCTCTGCAATACAAATACCATCAAGTCCTTTCTGAATGTTAAGTGACAAATATATTCATGTGTCAATGTCAATTTTATGCCATATGTTCCTCAGATTTCTGAAAAGCTACTGATAATATTATTTGCACTTAACTTGCCGAAGGGCCCATTATTGTATCTGTACATCATAACCCATGAAATTGGAAAATAAATGCTGTCTAGGACATTAATTTGTCAAATTACATGCATATATTGAAATCATTATTTTGCTCACCTCCTGGCTTTGTGAATGGTTACTCTACTGGTATGTTTATTAAAAAAACACACTCTTTAACTCTATCATACTGCTACACTGGAAGAATAAAATCGATGATAAACTAGACACAATAAAACAATTTGATGAAGAATCTCATCATTTGTTTCATGTTCAGCTGACTTAAAGAGCCTAGGCTGTCCTAGTAAATTAATTAAACCAATTAATCGCAAATGTAGCAACTGAACAGGAATATACGTAAAATAGGTTTTTCCATGTAGATTTAGGTTGTAAGTTACTTTAACTTAATCATACTGCTACTGGAAGAAAAAAATTGATGGGAAATTAGACACGATAAAACAATTTGATGAAGAATCTCATAATTTGACATAGAATTATCTAAAGGCATAATTTTATAACTTTTCTATAATGTACAGTATGTCCTAAAGCTCTATATTATGGTTCTGTGTCTTAATATTTGATACTATTGGGTATCCTGATAATTTCCCAGGAAGTTTCCTGGAAATAACTAGTATTTGTAGAGAAAATTGACATTTCCTTAAGAGAACTTCATGGTGCATTTAAACCAATGTAAATATTAATAAATTATTCATGTATTATTGGAAACTATATTCTCCATACTGTATATATTGAATGGTATGCTTGTCTGTTGCCAAATTTCTTGTTTGTTTCATGTTCAGCTGACCAGTGGTGTACACTGACTAAAAGAGCCTAGGTTACCCTAGTAAATTAATTAATAGGATTCATTCAATTAATTGCAAATGTAGCAATTGACAAGGAAAATACATAAAAAAACGTTCCCATGTAGATGTAGGTTTTAAATTACTTAAACTTAATACTACTGCTACATTGGAAGAAAAAAATGGATAGAAAAACTATACACGATAAAAAAATTTGACGAAGAATCTCATAATTTTGGTTTATGGGAGACGTGTGATGATCCCTCTCTGCCTGCCAAAGGACAAACTGAAATATCATACTTAAAGTTTTTCTGCCAAGACTTTTTTTTATTTTAAGTAGAAAAGTAATTAATTGTTCAATGGATATTAAGTAAGAGATAATGACTAATGACACGCTAGCTGTACATTATCCCATTTATTACACGGCTACTTACTTAAGAAATCAATAATTTGACACAAAAACGGTCCGCCAGAGTCTGACATCAGAACTGCGCCCATAGCAACGGTCTGTTATACATAGCAGCGGTCTGTTATATAGCAACGGTCTGTTATACATAGCAACGGTCTGTTATATAGCAACGGTCTGCTATAAAGAAATAACAGACCGCAGAACTCCGTGATTGACCAATCAGAATCGAGAATTCAACAAAGCCCTGTAATAAATTGTTTTAACTATATCTATATTCTTGGAGTTTATTGTGGTCCTTGGTATTTATATGAAGGTATTACTTGTATTTTTTCAATGGCCCCCATATGCTGTTACAATCACCCCTGCATGTGGGGGCAGATTTGACTTAATTACAGTGTTTCAATCAATATTATGATTCTTAACATTGCTTGTAAAAACACAAGATAATATAAGATATTCCTTTATTAGTCCCGCAGTGGGGAAATTTTCAGTGTACAGCAGCAAAGGGGATAGTGCAAAAAAAACAAGATGCATCAGCTAATGCAGTAAAAAAAAAACAAGAGTTAAACAAAGTGTAACAAAAAATGAACCATTTAGATAGAAGGAAGTATAAAAATAGGAGCAGTATATACAGTATTGACAATAAACAGACTATTAACAAAATTGCAGAAGTGGAAAATGATATTGCACAGTGAGAATGAAATGATGACTGTTAACAAGTAGAACACAAGTTACCTACATAAAAACCCTATCCAAATAGCTCAAGAGGATTGTTGACATCAAATCCAAAAAAATGACACCATTGTCCCCGGTCTCCCCTATCTCATAACCTTTTTTTTTCTTTCATTTTTTATTTTCATCATAACTTTTGTTTTGTTTTTCTTTTCGAGGCGGAAATGGGATTATTAAATTAAATATTAAATTTATACAATTAATAAAATATGAATGTCGTCTCCCTTTCCAGTGGTATCAATTACCTACCGTTAGCTACGTAACGGTTACACAGTGACGTCCTAACGGTCCTAACGGTTACTGTTGTCAGCTTAGTAAGATGATGCTGTGGCGGCTCGCGCATCAGCCGTTTGCGTGAGAATGACGACGCAGACGCAGAGTAGCGGCAGAGATGATCAGCACCGCTGGCTCTGAACGTGTCGCTGCGTTTAGCCTCAAATACAGCAGCATATTCGTTTAATTATGTAATTGTAAGCAGTAAATATTGAAGAAGGGTGAAATGACAATATATTTACGTCGTTTCGAAGCTTAATTATACTCTCCTTGAGGAAGGTTATATCGACAGGGAAGCGTCCGGAGGAGAGATGGAGATGGACGGGAGGACTGCGGATGAGGATGACGGGAGGGCGAGTGAGGAAGCAGCTGCCGGACTCAGTCTACAGCTTGATAACCTGGGGGACACCGGTTCGTATATCTTTCATTTAGAGTCTTTTATTGTCTTGTCACACAGCCCCATCATGTTGGTGGTCGTATTCAAACCCTGCTACATGTGACAGCAGGTGAAGTTGGATATAAGTGTGCAGCATCCTACCATTTATATCTAAATCTAGCTATATGCACACAGATTTGGAAGCTATTTTTGCCATGAAAAGGCATATAACTGTAGTTAGAGGAACCTAAGCTGTGGAAATGAATAATAAATTGCTTGGTTAGATAACAGTGTCAAGATTCAAGTCTGCTCTGTTGTAAATGGCCCATGCATGGTGTCACTGCAGACTGGCACAAGGTGCACATTAGGGATGAGTACACTCACACACACAGTCCCATTAGACCTGATAAAGACCAGCTGCTGTGGCATGAATGTTACCTGTGTGGAGCTATTTACACACATTTGTACATGCATCAGCAGGTGCTATATACCCTGGTATGACACCTACTGCACACTGTGTCATTTTGCTTCCCCTCAGTCTCTTATGTGTCTTCATAATTCTTCCCTTGCTTCCTCTTCCCTAGCTAAATCTGAAGAGTGCTTTACATAATCTGATATGGAATTATAACATAAACCACACACTAATCCCCTGTGGGTATCAATTTTAAAGCATTTGCTGCGGATGTCATGTCTACAAATAACACACAACATACATGCACAACATGTTCATGATATTTAATGTGCAAATGTTAATGAAGGAAAAGCTTCAGCGTCAGTTCACTAGGTCCAACAAGTCATCTTCGCATGTAAACGCAGTTACGTTGGATGTTTGTGCACTGCACACATGATTATTATTAAATCCTCCAGATTATACTTGTGTGCAGAGAGCATGAAAAATCTACTCCTGTGTTTAGTGTCACATTAATGTCACAGCAACATGCTGCCACTTTCTCAGTTGAGATCTAATCCTCTTTGCTATGATGACACACAGGCCTTGAGGCATTCTTGTTTTAATATTGGGACAAAATGCTTCATTGCAAGAATATCAAAATGAGCTTTCAGCAAGTGAGTCTTGACACTAACAAACCATATTACATGTAGCCTGTTTCTCACAGCGTAATCAGAAATGCTTCAATGTGTTTGTGCTGTTTGTTGCTTGCAGCTCAGTGGCACATTATTCTGGCCTGACCCTAATCCCACAGAGACTGTTTGTTTGTGAGGCCGCCCCAGGATACTCCTTCTCATTGTTATGCCTGACAGGATTTGATGCAGCGTTAATCTGCAGGTTACAGGTGTGGTCAGCCGCGTGTGTCCTGTCACTGCATGACAGGGTCCACAAGAAACAAGGAAATTGATGAATTTATGAGGATCCACTTATTTATGTGTGTGCAATTGCATGCATTATGTTTTTGTTATTTTTTTGCAGAATTTTCTCAGTCCAAGTTTGTTCCATGCGCCAAAAACTAATCAAATTTAACAAAACATTCATGATGCCCAGTAGAGGATGAATACTAATGACGTTGGCGATCCTGACTTTTCCTCTAGGGCCACCATGAGGTTCACATGTGTTGTTTTGAGTGAAATGTCTCATTAACTATTGGATGGATTGCCATGAAATTTGGTAGATATTCATGTCCCCCTCATGATGAATATGAATACATTTGGCGATCCCTCAAGTTTTCATCCATCATCAGGTCAAAATTTTGATTAGTCCAGTATTTTTGGTTTATGCAAACTGCAAAGCTAACACCATTTTCTGACATTTTATAGACCAAACAACTAATCGATTAATCAAGAAAATAATCAACAGATTAATCAACAATGAAAATAATCATTAGTTGCGGCCCTAGGTAGCATTATCATTGTGAGCATTTTACCATACTGATGTTGGCATGTAGCTGAAAGCATCGCTGTGCCTAAGAGCAGCCTAACAGAGCTGCTAATGTAACTGTAGACTCTATGTCTTGCTATTAATGCAGCTGCTATTGTAAAGCAGCTAAAGAGTCAGAGTAGTGGTACACATGTACATGGCTTCAGAGGACCATACTACCTTACTGTTGTTTTGACTTTTAATCAAATATGCTGCAGGTTAGTTTTTGGATTTTTAAGAATTCAGATTATATGATTATTTCATTTTGTTTTTCATGTACTGACCCACCACAACAAAAACAACTCATTAATATAGTGTATTATATCAACTATTGTGTTCTATCGTGCCTTAGTGATGGCAAACTCTGTGACACAGTGTGTGCTGTACTTTAACATGGCTTAAAGATTCATTATCCGTGCTGTCCACTGCGCTTCCTTAATCTTTAACCTCACACGACCTGAAATTTAGCACGATGATGAAAACCAAGTACTTTGTAATACTGTGAAGTACTGTGAACTGTCTCTTTTCCCATTCCTTCCTGCTCTCTCTACCTCTTTTATACACACTAGACACATACATACACGGCCCAGTCGCGTCCTTCATGCCAGTGGGAAAGATTCTTCCTAATCCTCATTTGTGATTGGCCGTGGTCAATGTGGTCTGGAGATTTTAGCCAATGGCAGCACTCAGATTAGGGAGGAAGTCAATCCAATAGAGTTTTTACCTTCTCGGTGCAAATCTCACTGATCCAGGGATAGAAAACACTGACTGCACTCTGCCGTGATCTGACTCCTGAATGTCAGGTTTTGGTTTAGCCAGGAATTTTGCTGCATGTCTTTGTGGAACAGTTGGCAACCTGTAGGCACTGAACTCTGCTGGTGAGTTGACCGCCAATTTATTTAACAACAAAGTTGATGAAGTTAAATTTGTATGAAAGCTGCTGAATTAGCTGTATCTGGTGCATTTTCCCTATTAAATAAATAATCAATAAGATAAAAAATGGGTAGCCTGAGCTGGGAGGATGTGGATCTGGATGTTAATAAAATAATCTCACCAAGTTTCGTCATGGAATTATGTTAAAATTTACACTTTTCTGTGCACTTAAAGATATATGGATGGTTTTATATAGATCATATATCATATTTGGATGATTGCTCATTATACATTTCTTTATAAAATCATTTATCTACAGCTTCTAAGTTTGTCTTGATGCTGGTATTCCTTGGAAAAAAGGTCTCAGTTGGGTAACTTGGTTAAATAAATGCTAAGTTAAATAAATAAATATGCCAATATATACTTTGATTAAATGTTGAGTTGATTGTGTTGTATGTCATGTACTCCTTATGATGGCTTATCTGGGTAACAATCTCCAAACCCAGTGCGAGTCTGATACTAAAGTTGGCGTTCCCTGTTAAATCATTAATTGCTAAATCACGCTAAATAATGTACCAATGTGGACATTTCTCAACCTATTTCTCCTTCCCCCTTCTTTCTCTGTCTCTATCCACAGATTCAGCCAAGAAGGGTCAGATAACAGAGGTGAGAGGCTACTTCACACTATACACCTGTCTATCTCACGTGTCTCTGTTGCTTCCTTCTTCTGTTTCCCTTATTTCAGCTGTTTTGGTTTGCTGCATGGTTCAATTCCACACCTCTGAATGGACAATATACAATATATGCAGTACCTATATCACATATTTCATTCCCTGTGACAGATGCCGTCCCCATTCGGAGTAGGCGCAGCCCATGAGAAGAAGATTGGCCACAGGAGGGTAGATGCCTCTGGTGAGACAACATACAAGAAGGTAGGCTTTTCCTCCTCATCTGTCTTTATCTTTTGCCTTAAATACCGTTTGTAGGTTTGCTTGGTGTCACGATTTCATCAACTACGTTCCACCCACACCTTACTCTGTTGTTCTTCTCTCTGTTCCCCGCCTCCAGACTACCTCCTCTGCCTTGCAAGGGTCCATCCAGCTGGGAATTGGATACACTGTGGGCAACCTCAGCTCCAAGCCTGAGAGAGATGTGCTGATGCAGGACTTTTATGTGGTGGAAAGCATCTTCTTCCCCGGGTGCGTTTGTATTAGTGGAGGTGTGTTTATGTGCACGTGTGTGGCAAGTATCTAATATAATCTTTTTGTCTTATTTTACTCTGTTGGTCCCATCTTGCTCCATACAGTGAAGGCAGTAACCTCACTCCAGCCCACCATTACCCGGACTTTAGGTTTAAAACCTACGCCCCCGTGGCCTTCCGCTACTTCCGAGAGCTGTTTGGGATCCGACCAGATGACTACCTGGTGAGATATTTATTTTCTCTGATGACTGGTGCTGCATAGACAGGATTTGAATGTCTTACAAAGTGCCTTGCAAGGGAAATGTTTTCTGTTATTGTGCATTGCATATGCAAATATATAATTTGTTCATGTATATTGGAGTGGAAGACACTGTTTAATTCATTATTAAATCTAGCAAATCTATAATAAAAACAGCTTTATAGCTGACTAAATATGGATTTATATGAAGTTCCCTCTGAAAGAATTTGATAGATGGTAAGAGGAGTTATGAAAGAAAACATGCCTCCTGACACTTCAGTCCTCCACCGCTCTGAAAATGAACACACATAAAAAGAAAACTGTGTACACACGAACACACACACAAAAAGTTGCACATGCCCTCGCATATTTTGCATGTGAGGATGCACACATACAGTAAACACACTCACACACACGCGCTGCACGTTTAAGCTCACATCGTACCTGTGCCAGAGGGAGATTAGCAGACTAAAGCTTTCTTTTTTAAACTCCAAGTAGTAGCAGCAGACAGTCAGCGAGTAGTTTGTGTTTGTGTCTGCGTGTTTGTGGTTGAGGGGTGGAGTACCAGTAGAAATGCATTGTGTTGACTAAGCCTTACCTCAGAAAATGAAATTGCTTTGTTAAACTATCTACAAGCAATGGGAACTTTCTCTTACTTTTCAACTCAAGTCTCCAGATTCTAAACGGCTTCATTAGAACTGATATAATTATTTAAGTTTTAATGGCTCCACATCACTCTAAGATATTCAATGTTAATCAAAGCCCACTAATGCTATTGCCAGGCCACCATTGTAAATACGAATTTGTTCTTAATGACTTGCCTTGTTAAATTAAGGTTAAATAATATACATATACAGTTTAATATGGTTCGCCTCAGTTTAAAGGGGAACTACGCCCATTTTCAAAATTCATGCATGTTATTCCTATGTCTAACACAGTCCAAAAATATTAGTAAACATGAATTGATTGCTAAAACTAAAATTTGTGACGTCATCAAGTATAAAGTATTAACTGCTCCATAAAATTGGGAGAGATGTTATAAATGACACTGAGAGCACCCAGGGGAATGTTCTGAGTATATGGGAACATTTTCTGTTTCACAACTGTGAACACTACGATAGAATAAACCTCATTTGGGTATAAAAAAGAAAACAAACATTCAGTGGGTCCACAAAATCAATCTCCCATTCATTGTCTATGGAGCAGAACCAGACTTTATACCCTATGACATCACAAGTTTGAGACTTACTTCTCTGGTTTCTGGCTTTGAGAGAGAGGAACTCATGTTCACAGATACTGAATTAACTTTCCACGACCACGGAAATAACATATTGGAATTCTTAATTTTTGGTGGTGCTCACCTTTAACATAATTCCTGCTAGTGCACATTGTATTCAGCAACAGCAAGAAGTGGGTGAAAGTAACATTTTCCCAGTTGAATGAGTAACTTCACAGTAGATAGCACTTTACAACAATGTTCTCTTTTTGCTGCTGGTGAGCAATGCCACGTGAGTGGGTAGATGTATTAGTCTTTTGGTTGGCTATTTGAAAGCTCTATTAGATCCAACATTGACAGTGCTATGCAGCCCTACAGTACCCATGAAGTGTTAAAGTTAGGATGAAATTACAAACTCTGGAGAAACAAACATCTCACATTAGATTACATTTTCAAAGACCTTTAGCAGATGGACAGACTTTTTTTTTAAAACAGGCAGCGTAAGCTTAGAGATGAATAAAGTGTGCCTTTTATGCCTGTTGTATGTAGAGATTGTGGGTCAGATTGTCAGATCTGAGTTTAAATTTAAATCTCAATTTCTTCCCCTTTGTCTGTTCTCCGTCTAGTATTCTATATGTAATGAGCCACTGATCGAGCTGACAAATCCAGGAGCTAGTGGCTCAATATTCTACGTGACCCGCGATGATGAGTTCATCATCAAAACTGTTCAGCACAAAGAGGCAGAGTTTCTACAGAAACTCCTTCCTGGATACTATATGGTGAGTCAAACCGAGCCCCTCCCTCATCACAACCAATTCAATGGCTGCTTCCAAATTGTTAGTATGTTCTACATTTTGATGTAGTTTTGATATGTATGTTATTATGATATATTATACACTGTGTACAATTCAGGATGTAGTATAGACACATTTGTTGACCAAACACTAGATATACTAAACATGTATAGTAATTTATAGTATGAATAATTCAAATAGCAAAAAAAGGAACTGAAAAAATGAAACCTTGCCTCAGGTTTTTTAATAGTGTGTCTATTTAGAGATTTGGGTGTGTTAGCTTGGGGTGTTTTTGTACATGTGTTCATGCTTAAGAGCAACCCAGCGCCTGAAACTTCAAGTCATCTTTATCCTCTTTACCCTACCCCCTGGTGTTGGCCCCAGTCAGCAGTGGCGCCAGCAGGTGACTTTGTAATAGATATAAGCGGAGAGGTTACACCTGACCGAGACCCGGGCTAAGTACTCCTTAATGGGTTAAGCAAGCAACCAGTGGATCACGCTGTCTGGCAGGTGCATTGGCTGAAACACATGAAACTGCATGCCATATTAATTTAATTCTCCCTCTCTCTTTCCCTGTGTCTGCTGCATGAACCCTCTCTCCAGAACTTGAACCAGAACCCCCGGACTTTGCTGCCAAAGTTTTTTGGCCTCTACTGCGTCCAGTGCGGGGGCAAGAACATCAGAGTGGTTGTAATGAACAATATTTTACCGCGCTCCGTACGCATGCACCTCAAGTTTGATCTAAAGGGCTCCACATACAAGAGGCGAGCATCCAAGAAAGAAAGAGAGAAGTCCAAACCCACTTTTAAAGACCTGGACTTTCTGAATGACGTTCCTGAAGGCCTCACTATGGACCAGGACACATACAGCGCTCTGGTCAAAACTCTGCAGAGAGACTGTCTGGTGAGAAAGAGAAGAGGGGGCAGATGGATGAACAGTATTTTATAAAAGTAGATTAACACTTGGGCATTTTATTTTCACAAAGCAGCACAACCACACATTAACTATTCAACTGTTTGCTCAGTAGTTGAAGAATAGAGGAAGAGAAATGAGAGGAAGTGCCTTTTTTTATGCATGTGTTATTTTTTGTAATGCGGTAGGCTGTAAAATCAAATCCTTACATGTTGTAAAAATTCCTCAGAAGCTTGGAAAATATTATAATATATGATTTTGAAACATCACTTATGCGTTTCATGTCAGGTTCTGGAAAGTTTTAAGATTATGGACTACAGTTTGCTCCTGGGGATCCACAACAAGAGCCAAGCCAAGCGAGAGCACCAGCCTCAGGGTTCACCTGCAGCAGGCGGGGATGAAAAGAAGCGCGCAGCTCAGAGAGCTTTGTACTCCACTGCCATGGAGTCCATACAGGGAGGCTCCACATGCAGGGACACACTGGACCATGATGACACGTAAGTCACCGTTTTATAATGTTTGCCCCTTATCATCACATTATATTTACAAATGATGGTAATGTTCTCCTGTCTGTCTGTAGAATGGGTGGTATTCCAGCTGTGGGTAGTAAAGGAGAGCGCCTCCTGCTGTTCATTGGAATCATTGACATCCTGCAGTCCTACAGGTAGGCAACAAAAAGTTCAGAAGTTAAAGTTAGGGTTGGTAATGGCTACATTTTACAAAATGATCCAACCGAAAATCCCAGCCAAGTTTTGTCAACTCTTTTCAAATGAAAGTAGCTAGCGGCTCTAGCTACAAAAGTCTCTAAATCAAGCAAGAAAGTCACCAATTCGGCAACACTGTCAGCCCTTCGTTCACTTGGGCTGAATGAAATGATTGGACGGGCTAATTACAGCCCTGTGACAGCCACAGATACCAGATGTTTTTTTTTTTTTTTGTCAGAGCATTTGATTTATTGATTGCTGTCGGGATGTAAAGAGAATTTCAACAAATATAACAAAAATGTTTTTGAAGAAGTTTACCAACCCTAGCTTTAAAGGTGCCATGTAATATATATATAAATGAATACATACAAATTGCAATATTTGATTAACATTATTAACAACAAAACTGCAGTTAGTTGGTTCAACGTTGACTTTGCATTTTAAACTATCTACCACAAGGCCAAATCTTCTGTGATGTTTACTAGGTTGCTTTAAAACTCAAAACTGAAAAATGCTACTGTTCTTCCAGCATAAAGAAAGCTTTCAGAGTTTCCCACAATTTCCGATGTCTTCCACACACTTCCAACCTTTGATATTCTTAAAGGAACAGTGTCTAACATTTTAAAGGATCTATTAGCAGAAATCCAAAGTTAATTTAATAATGACATATTGGTGTTTAAAGTGCCCTACATATCACCCTAAACCTGTACTGTTGCCTCAGTCTGGTGTAATTCGTAAGCTTGCTCTTGTCATTTCAATCTGCCTTTCATCGGACACTTCAGGACACGTTAGATGACAAGGATTTTTTTTCTTTCTTCAACGTCAGGAAATGATTAGGTTTAGACTGACAGTAATCCAGGCATTATTTGTCTGCAAGGAATATTAAAAGATGGAGAGAGATCGTTGGGAAAAAGCAATCCCAGTCTTGTCATGCTGTTTTTAATCAAATATTAAAGGAAGAGACACATAACAGCTATTGTCAGGACTAGTTTAGACATAAGGAATGTGTCTGGTGCTTAGCATAAAATCCAGTCTTTTTAAACAGATGTTAAAATGCACATCAACATTGCAAGTTGGACTGTAGCCTCTGATTCAGAGCTGCCAGGTATCCACAGTAAGTCATGGAATGTGTTTAACTAAATAATTCAACTTGTCTTGTCTGACAGAATGATCAAGAAACTGGAGCACTCTTGGAAGTCCCTCATCCATGACGGGGTGAGTTGCTTTCACATAACTCTTATGTAATGTAATGTAATGTAATAGTCCGTACCCATGAAACAAACCTCACTAAATTTCATTTTTGGCCAAATTTTGTCACTATCTAAGTCTGTCTTTCATATAATAGGTTAAATCCCTTGATTGTCATTATGTATGAAAAGTGCAACATCATTAAAATTGCATTGTCTTTGTCTTTTTTTTTTAAATTGTCCCACAGGACACAGTGTCAGTTCACAGACCTTGTTTCTATGCTGAGAGGTTCTACAGATTCTGTAGCACCATCGTCTTCAAGAAGAGCAGCTGTGAGTTTACAAGTGTGCATGAGCCGTATACTGCTGTAGTGTATGTTTGATGACAACAATGCCAATAAGGAATTATTTGTTTTTCCTCAGTATTAATTATATAGTGCTCCAGGGATGATGTATTTTTGTAGACCAACCAGGAAGTTAGCATCACCCTGGTTCCCTCGACAAAAAGCCGATGGGATTTTTCCATTGGATTTTGGATTATTGCAGAAAATAAGCTCTGTGGCAAACAATCGTTTAAGATACTTACACGTTTTGTTCAGCAAGATCATCTCCACATCTGAACACTGCTCCTATGATTTTTGAAGCGGGAATGCAATTGGCAGAAGTAAAAACGTTAAGTTATAAACGAACTACACCACGGTTGCATGAACAAGGATGAGTCGGCGTGTTGACATTTAGTAGTCCCATTTTAACCACTTGTGAGCAACTGCCTTTTTAAAGACCTATAAAAGCTTCAAAATTCACGAGTGGGTTATGTATTGATTTATTTTATGTCATAAAACAGAATGTTAAAAATCTCATTAGCTTGTGTTAACCACAGACCCTTATTTCAGGCATCTAACTAAAAACCCATTCAAAGAACCCATTGACTTCCAGACGAGGGAACCAGAAGTGCTTAAATGCTAACTCATTTCTGGGTTTTAGGACTCATTCCTGTAGCACTCTATTGGAGACATTTTACTTTTTGGAATGAGAGCACATGTAAACTATGCCGGCTTTTGCAGCATTGCGATCGTCTCCATCTAAGAGAGGACGAGGGGCTCTCTCCATGTCCAAGTCCAGTGCTGGAACGGGTTCAGCTGGGCAGCGTCCCTCGATAAGCGATGACAGGCAGGAAAACCTGGACAACTTGGAGAACCTACTGGGAGCTCGCAGCTTCCCCATGCTGGAGGACAACGGTAGATTACCTCTTGTAAACTCTACTAGTCCACAATGATATACAGTCATGACATGTTACACACAGGGTTCATTAAAGGTTGTCGTTTTTCACTCAAAGTAAACCCAATAGTATGAGATTGTTTGGCCATGTGGCAATAGCCTTCGTCAAGGCTAGCTGCCTTCATCAAAGCTATTGAGGAAATGTCTATACAACATACTAATGTTGTTGGAATAAAATAGTAGAAAATAAAGAGTGAATTTATGAGTGCCGGTTTTCCCTTGTGATATTGTGTCTTTCTGAACTTGGCACACTAATGGCTTCAACTGCCTGCAACCGAGAGCTCCATTTTCTCTTTAAATGAAATGAAGTGAGCCTTTATTGATCCCTGTGGTGAAATGTGCAGCAGCAGTAACGAATCAAAGTAATGGTAAAACAAATCAAGACTAGATATTCAATGATAGATATGACCATATGAAGAAAAAGTTGTAAAGTAATTCCAACTTTGTAGATGTCCAACTGAATATAAAAGTCCCGATCGCATAATGTACAGCTTTGAGTGCAGTAATTGGTTGAGGTATAGTGTTGTACAATTAGATGGTAGTGAGCTTCAGTGAAGGTTTGAAGGACTCTGTGGTACAAGCACACATATTTACTTTGATTTATGTCTGATTTTGTTAAAGCAAATAAATTCTGTTTGTTTTTCGTAGTATATTTTCATCTCGTATCGTCATCTTCATATTTCATGATCTCTTTTTATATATCTTGGTTAATTTTTTATATCAGGGAGAGAGCCACCCTGCACTCCTCCTTCCTTTGAAGATGCTACCACAGCTTCTATCGCCACCACGCTCTCCTCCAACAACTCCTTACCCACCACCCCCTTCGATACACCAGAGCACCCACGCTACAGGAGACAAATGCTTTCTCCAAGCGTTGCCAGGTGAGAATAATTGCATGAATATGCAATGATGTATCTATAATGACGATATTCGATGAAAACAACAATGTACAATGTGCTTTCTTCCCCTGTATCGCCCTTTGCGCTTTCAGGGCACAGAGAGAGGTGGTTGAGATTCATGGGGAAAAGCAGGACACCATTACAGTGGAGGTGGAGCTCAGGTACACATGTATATACAGCAATACCCTACTAGTACAATGTCCATAGCTGTATGTGTAACAGTATTTTAACAGTGTTCTTTATCTTCACACAGTAAAATCCCAAAGAGCACAGAGCTCACACAGATGACAGAAATGACCTCTCCCAGCCATCTGTCACCTGACCGTCAGCCCCACGCCATTGCTTCATCGACCCCTCCCTCTCTTAGTCCATCCTCAGCTTATTCCTCCTCCACCCTTCCTCCTTCCTTTGTGTCTTCCTCCTCCGCTGCTCAATCGACCAGCCAGTCATCCTCCGCACTTGCTTCATCCATCCGCCCATCCACCGAACCGCTCACCTCTCCTCAGTCTTCCACTCTTCCTTCTCCGACCTCTCACTCAGCTGTGCAGTCCACGCTTCTCACTTCAGCTCCAATCACCTCCACCCTCCCACCTGGCTCAGCATTTACTCCCATCTGCCCTGCCACTTTTCCCTCCTCCACCCAGAGCTCCTCTCACCACCTCCCCTCGACCCCTCCCTCCTCCCACCACCTCCCCTCGACCCCTCCCTCCTCCCACCACCTCCCCTCGACCCCTCCTTCCTCCCACCCTCCGAGCCCCCAGGTGCCTCTGCAGGCACCGCGCACACCGTGCAATCAGCTGTCTGTGTCCAGCAGCCACAACTCATTGGATGGGGAGGTGCAGGTGTCTGACATCTACTTTGTAAGTCCCCATTATCACATCAGTGCTTTGTTTTTTGTTTTCTTTTTTGCAGAGGATGTTAAAAATTGGATAATGAGCCAGCTTCAAAGTCGTGAAACAAAACAAAATGAGCTGAAAGTTGAACTGCCGTGAGCTTTGAAATCAGACAAAACAAGACAGAATTCTCATTTATTTTGAAGAGGCTTTCTGTGTAACAATGGAAACAATGACTTTAACTGGATCTAATGTATCAGTACGCGTTCTCATTAAACCAGTCAGTATGCTGGAAGAAGCTCTCTTCGGTTTTGTTTTGTAGCCCGTCCTCTTCCAGAGAGTAAAGATCATTTTCCTTCTTCTGTTTTTCTTTGATCTACTGGGTCTGTTGCAGTGGCTCAGTCAGGACAGCGTGGTAGAGTTATGATGGTGAGGGGGGGGAGGGTGTGTGTGTTGCAGTGTGCACGTACTATTGGGTTGCTCTCGCTGTCCAAAATGCTTTTTTCTAAAGCACGACGCTGCCACCGGTCATAGTTCATGCTTTTGAATGAATCGGCAAAACAATGGGGGTGTCTTCACTGCACAGCATGATGGATTTATATCTGTCGATCTGCATTCATGCGTCCTGTCAGTGTCATGCACAGCTCCTCATAATTCCCTCTCTTTGTTTGAATATGTTTTACATTATAGCATTCATTCTCCATTTTCCTTTTCTCTCCTCAATCATAACTGCTTCTTTCATCTCACATCTTCTCTCATCTTTCTCCTCCTCTGTGTACTAATTCTTTCAATTCCCTTTATTTTCCTGTCAACGCACAATATGCATTTGTGTGTTCATCTGCGTGTGTGTGTGTCCATCCATCCATCCATCAGTATGCAGATGGCAGATATTGGGTGTACTCTCCAGTTCTTGGCCGTCGTAAGCTAAACTCTAGCTCAAGTTACAATGTAAGTCACCGCCAAAGTAGTAGTAGACTCATTTGTTCCACGTACCATCGCATTGCTGGTTCCATAGGGACCTTCACAAGCACGGCTGATTATGGATCTTCAGAAGTACTTCAAAGTAAAGCTACAGTGCATTTTTTTCCACATGACTTATTTAGTGTTAAAGTCTGCAAAAAAGACATTGCATATTCATAACTGCAGCTTCTGAAGGGCCATCATGTGCATTTACATGGAGCATGCATCTTTATGTAACAGTAATTTAAATGTTTGGGCATCTTGGGCCTGCAGATACTTAAATGTAGTTAGCTTTTAGTGGCTTTGTGCTTTTAGTGATCCCTGAAGCTTCTGTCCTCAGATAGCACAGAGGACCTGACAAGCTGATTAGTGTTGTCAGTGCCTGGCTGGAATGAAATCTCTCTTTCTGACATTGGAAAGTTGCACTTGTTTACATTTTAAAGCCCCTGAAAACCTGGTTTCAAATACTGAGTATTTTTATTCAACATTAAATATTCATGACTTACAAATGATTTACTAAGAGTTTTACCATCAAAAATGTATCTGCTTCATGTGGACTGTGTGGGTGTGGTTTGATCCGATGGGCAACATAAGCAAACAACCCCCAGATTTTAATTCAAATGTTTTTAAACTCTGAATAGTGCACAGAAGCGTGTCACATCACCTATTTACAATTTAGAAAAGGCAAATCTAAAAATATAAATAAAGATATTTCTGATGTGAAATAACCTAAACTTTTGTGACTTTGCCGGAAGATTTTGTGTTTATTGACGATCCCATCTGTCATAATAAGAAGCTGATTGAGAAAAATCTGATTTTGGGGTCTTTAAAGTGAAATTGCACTACTCTTAGCCAGAATATCCAGATTAGATCATCCCTACTAATTTAGACCCTGTAGATTTTCCTTAGCAAGTTGTCCTCACGTCTATGATAAATTCATAGACTGAGCACACTGTGTGCACAGTTGAAAAATTAATCTTGCTGCCCCCAACAGGCAAAGTTGCACCGGGCAGCTTTAAACCATTCAGTGTCTGGGAAATGTCTTTTTATAAATATATCTTTCCCCAACTCCCCCCTCATTTTTCTCCTCTTGTCTCCTCTCTTCTTCTTGCCTCCCTCTGCTGGCTGTGTTGGATAACAGCAGAATCAGGAGGATCGAGGCTGGGTGTATTCTCCTCTGCACTACGGCTCGGAGTCCGGAAGGGGCTCAGATGGGGAGAGTGAGACAGTAAGTGTACAGTTCATTCATTATTGGCCATTAATTCACAGAACAGAGATGAGTGTACATACAGTATTTTTATTTATATTCTCCTGCTAGTGTTTCTCCTACTTATCTTCTATTTCTCTCTCCCTATTTATTTGTCTCTTTGCTCTTTCAGTAACTCACAGTGGAGACAGTAGTGATGGGTGGAGCCAGAGGCTGTCTCCTTACAGAAGCTGTGAGGTTTGAATAACAAAGCTACCAGGGCACTCTGGGAATTAATGCTAGTTTCCCAAGCTGCATGTGGGAACTTGTTTTGCCAACAAAGACTAAAGGAATGAACTTAGAAGCATTCAATACAACGATACAATCATAAATACAGTCACATACATTCAAAAGAACATACAACAATCAAAATATGCAAAGAAAATAATAATCATAAAGCATCTATTCCTGACATCAAGCAGAGAAATAAAGTTAAATCACATAGCTGAGTGGCATTGTGAATGGTGGCTGTTAAGTCAGGTATTGTTGCAGCCCTGCTGCCTGCTGTGGAGTTTTTTAGTGTTCATGAGTCACGCTGCACTGTGCCAGCTCTGGCTATGCAATATGGACATACTGTACGTGTTATTGGTTTCTCTTTTTGACTAAATGCATAACCACTTCAGAGTTTATTCATGCGTTTATTTTTCACTAGGGGCATGTCAAAGCTGTATATAATTTTATTTTAGCACTTTATCAATGTACATGTGGCTGAAATCGTATATGTTTTGTTCTTTTGTCATCAGTTATTGTTTGAAAAACACTCAAACACACAGTTAATGTTTTTTTGTGTGCTGTGTCTGCACAGTGTTCTGTTTTTTTCCGGCGTGGTGTTGTGGTCCACTTAAGAAACTTCGATTTGACATTGAATGGTTGTGTTAAAAATGCCTTATTGACAAAACTCATTTTCAGAACAGTTTTTGATGTCTTGGTCACATCTAATCATTTCAAAACAACTCAAAAATATAAACGTGCAGAATATTATATTGTGTGCAAATACCAAATATTTGAAGCAGAGTTAAAACAATATAGCAACTAAGGATTAAGAACCAAGAGATCAAGAGCGAACAAAGGAAAAAAAATAATCAAATTGTCTTTTGTAAATTGTAGATAAACTGTGTGTGTGTGCTTAAGCACATGCATGTAAGTCTGTATGTGCCCATACTGTATGTCTCTGTGTGCACGTGTTTGCATGCATATTGATGTGTGATTGGGAGATATGTTTTCTGTCCTGCCTATTTGTCAAAAGGTGTAACTTCCATTTGTTGTTATAGGCCATGAAAGTCGGAATCAGCTATAAGCATGTTGGCTGTGTGCGAAAAAGGAAATAGTCTTTAATGACTGGATTATACGTAAATGACCAAATTAAACAAACTGAGCTGAACTGAAATAACATCAAAATGTCTGTACAGTTTGGTAGGAATATGAATCTACTGTTGCCACAGACAGACCCCCCTTCTTCCATACATGGTGATACTTGTTGCAACAAGATTGACCATAATTAGACCTTGACCTGACTGTGTCGATAAGCACTGCTGTAAAATATTACTGTGATATTTGAGTCTGCCGACGTTAACCTGCCTGTTTGTAGGCAACAGTGTTTGTAGCTGATCACTGTGTAAAAGAAATAAACATTATATTGTGTAAAAAAACTAAAAAAATGTTGGTTTATTTTTTACATTTTTATAAAATATCCAGATTCACAAAACCAGCTGAGAAGAATATATTTTAGCCGTCAAGTGTTATTTGCATAATTACCCCACTAGATGGCACCACAGTGTCTCAGAACGACAGTATAGTTCTTAATGCTGCCACATCTTGTCTGGACTCTCACAGTTGTGCACAGTCTTGTGCTACTTGAGAATTCAAGACTCTTAGTTGTACTGTAAAATTAAATTGCAAAAAGGCATATGCCATTATATGAGCTACATAATTATTTTTATTGTGTTCATGATAGACCATAAAAGTGATGCTCATATTTAAAGCCTCATACCTCAACCCCCCCACATAACACTGACATTTTAACACACGCAAACATAATGATATGAAATCTTGATTGCTTTAGTGGGGCTGGCATTTTATTTATCCACACAGGCTTTGCTGCTAAAAATACACTGGAATAAAACAGCAAAGGATCAATACAGCCCATTTGGGATCTTAGCTAGCTAAGAGAAAACATGAATTTTAGTCCCCAAAGACGACATTACAGTGAGTTCCGTGTGCGCTCACTGTATTCCTCTGTGTGTGCACGTGTGTGCGGGTACACATGCATTGCTGTGTGCATGCGTGTGCTTTATGAGTAAGCCAATGTTGCGAATGTCACTCGGTGACAAGTCAGCCATGTCGGGCCATGATGGAATGTGTGATGGGCAAGGATCAGCAGCCACGTGACCAATTGTCCTGGAATGAAATTGGTTCCCCCCACTCTTTTTGTCCTTCTACCTCTGAAAACACACCTAATCCTTTTGCTCCTTCTCCTGCCTCCTTAATGCCCTCCCTGACATTCAGCCAGGGGGGTATTCCTTCACCATTGTTGCAAGTGATTGACTAAGGCAAGGAATTATTAAAGGATATGGCTCGTCATATTCTAAAATGTGACTCTAAATTGCCCGTAGTTGTGAATGTGAGAATGGTTGTCTGTCTCTATGTGTCAGCCCTGTGATGGTCAGACGATCTGTCCAGAGTGTACCCAGCCTTCGCCCAACGTCAGCTGGGATCAGCTCCAGTGTGAGAGATGGACTGGCACACGGTTGTTTTTATGTATTTTCATGAGATGTGTTTACAATAACAACAAAATGAAATATCCACCTTATTCTCTTAGCCAGGGGTTTGCAACCTTTGTGATATTAAGTGGCATTTTAAAATGTTCTTGTCAATCAATGTGCCGTATCACAGCATAGTTATGTTTAACATTAAGTTTAATTATGACACCAAATCAAAATTTAAATCTCCAACAGATCTGTAATTTTTAGTGGCATAAAAAGTCATAGTTTAGTTTGTCATAAAAAAGTCATAATATAGTACGTCAAAAAAAATTAATAAAATGTATGTCATTAAAAAAGTAAAAAGTATGTCATAGAAAATGAAAATGCCATAAAAGAAATCATGGTATAGTATGCCATAAAAAGTAATTAAAAAGTCATAGTACAGTATTTACCAAAGAAATGTCATAGTATAGTATGTCATAAAAATGTCACAGTATAGTATGTAACAAAGAAATCATAAAAATGTCATACTACAGTATATCACAAAAAGATGTCATCCTGTAAGGGATAAAAAGTGTCATGAAAATGTCACAGTATAGTATGTCATTGGGAAGTCATTGTATGGAGTGCCATAAAAAAAATAGTCATAGTATAGAATGCAAATAATATGTCATACAAAAGAATCCATAGTGTAGTATATCATAAAAATATCATACTATATTATGTCATAAAAACTGTCATAGAATAGTATATCATAAAACAATCAGAAATTGTTGTAATATAGAACAAATGTATATTATATGTATATTATAATGTATTATATGTATATGTATATATAAAAAATGTCATACAGTATTCCGTTAAAGCTGAAGTAGGCAAGATTGGAGCAAATATGATTAAAAAAAACTTGTGTCCTCTGGTGTCCTCTGGTGTCCTCCGGTGTCCTCCGGTGTCCTCCGGTGTCCTCCGGTGCTCCTAACGGCATCTACAAGATTTCACAGACCGGAGGAAAACAAGCAGTCAGAGCTGATCTGAGGTCCGCTGTCCAGCTGCCGTCTATGAGAGCCGGCTGTCAATCACTCGCGAACTCCGACCAAACGGTCAAACTAGGCCACGCTGATCAAATATTAATCAATATTATGTTAGTATTTCTATGTAGAAATGTAGTATGGAGAGAGACATGAGACTGAGTCCACTCTGCAGACCACTGTATGCAAAAGACTTCATATCCTGTTTATGCAACACCTTTTGTGACAAGAACTTCTGAAGTAAGGTCTTCACGATGGACTTAAACCTTAAAACCAGTCTGGAAAATGTATGTAGTATGTCGGAAAATATACAAAAAAGTCAGAGTATGTCGAAAAAACTAAACTATGTCGAAAAAAATTCATAGTTTTGTATGACGGAAAAAGTGTTACCATAGTATGTAAAAAAAAAAGTCATTGTATATTAAACAACATAGTATAGTATAGTATAGTATAGTATTTAAAAAAAAAATACAAAAATGTCATAGTATGTCAAAAAACGTGCAAACAACTCATAGTAAAGTATGACGGAAAAGTAAAAAAATGTATAATATAGTATGTCAAAAAGAAGTCATAGTATGTCGAAAAAAGTCATAAAGTCATATTGTAGGTCGAAAAAAGTCATAAAAAGTCATATGTCGTATGTTGAAAAAAGTCATAAAAAGTCATATGTCGTATGTTGAAAAAAGTCATAGTACAACATGTTTTTAAAAAAAGTCATGGTATATAGTATTTTTTAAAAAAGTCATAAAAAAGTCGAAAAAATTTAAAAAGGCATGGTGTAACTTGTCGAAAAAAGTCATAGTATAGTTTGTCAAAAAAAGTTAATATAAAAAGTCATAGTCAAATAAATAAGTCATAGTATAGTTCGTCGAAAAGGTCATTAAAAAGTCATAGAGTCATATTATAGTATGTTGAAAAAGTCAGAAAAAGTCATAGTATAGTAGTGTAGTACTGTATAGCAGGTCGAAAAATGTTTAAAAATAAAAAGGTCATAGCATAGTACGTCATAACAAATCATAAAAAATGTCATAGCATATAGTATGTCATTAAAAATAATTATATATATATATAAAAAAATTAAAATAGTATAATATGTCATAAAAATAGTCATAAAACGTCACATTATAATATGTCAAATAAAATCTCTTTAAAAAAGTCAAAGTATGCCATAAAAATTGCGAGTGGGGAAAAAAACAATCAATCAACTGTAAATAACAGACCATGCAAATACACAGTGAAAGATGTAATTTGGCATACAGATGAGGGGCACATCAACATTAAAAACTCTCTTGCACACTCATTGCTAGTGTGTCATTGGTTAAGCTACCGCCGCCTACCCCTGCTCTAAGCTGAAACTTGAGTCAGGGTGTCATGGTGGCGTCCGATCTGCATGGTTCTTTCTGGGTGAAGTTTGCATGTTCTCCTATAGAGCTGGCCCTGACCAATTTGATGCATTAGGCACGATTTTAGCTGGTGCCTCTTGCATCGCAGCCACTTTCCACCACCATCATTGTGTTCATACACTCACAGGGAAACTGCATAACTTTATGTCGTTTAGATTATGCTATGTAGATCACATTTAAAAGGAAAATTGAATTTCTCAAGATTTTTGTTGTAGGTTATTCCCCAAACACCTGAATAGTCATCCCAGAAAATAGGGTTTATTTAATAGGATATATAGTTATAGATTTTTTTTCTCCCCTCATTTGGGGCGCCCGTATGGATAGCGCCCTTAGCATTCACCTATAATGCCTATACCTAGGGCCAGCTATGTCTCCCAGTGTCCACTTGAGGCTGCTCTGGTTTCCTCCCACAGTCCAAACTCATGCATGTCAGATAGATTGAAGACTATATGTGATATGAATGTCTTTCTAATGTTTCTTCTCCTCCCCCCGCTTTTTGCCAAGTACATGTAAGGGATAATGTACAGCGAGCTGGTCATAGTTGTGAAATAAACCCCGAAATAAAACCAGACAGGGTTCTTGCATCACCCTGAAGGGGTTTATTTCACGACAATGACCCGCTACCTGTACATTATCCCACTTATTACTCAGCTACTTACTTAAAAAATCAATAATTTGTCACAAAAACGGTCCTCCAAAGTCCGACATCAGAACTGCGCCCCTAGCAACGGTCTGTTATACATAGTAACAGTCTGCTATAAAGAAATAACAGACTGTAGAACACCGTGATTTACCAATCAGAATCGAGTGCTCAGCAAAGCCGTGTAATAAGCTGTGATTTAGGTATCAGACACCTGTGACGTATCATCGTGGTTATCATAATAAGCAGACAAAAAAGCTTAAAGTTAATGAAATCTTTTTAAAATGAGAACTTTAGAACTCTGTCTTTATGCTCATTTGTATTTTTTGCTTCCTTACTTTATGTTGGCGGCATTTGTACATCTGAAATTGGCCGTCGCAAAGCTGAGCTTTCATCTGCAGGACGCATAAACAAATGCATTTGTTCTTTCAAAGGACAGAGGGGCGAAAGCCACAACAAACAGGGTGTGTGTGTGTGTGTGTGTGTGTGTGTGTGTGTGTGTGTGTGTGTGTGTGTGCGCGTGTGTGTGTGCGCGCGTGTGTGTGTAGCGAGAGAGAGCAGCAGAGAGATCAAAGCAGGGGTTTTGTTTTTGAATCTCTGTGTGGGAGGTGAAGCCTCACCTACCCAGAATGCCTTGCCTCACTCCTTACAGCCCACTCCGGTTTTTAGAAGCATCACTTGTCTTTGCAGCGAGCTTATTACGATACTACCTCTTCATCAATCATCTCCAGCTATTCTCAGAGAAAACTGTGACTTGGTGTGAACCAGCAGTCCATCTCTGATCTGTGATAGATAAGCTGCATCTCCCACACACAGGTCAATATGTGTATTTCAACCAGTATTCAGAGGAGAAAGTCTACAACATATCAACAGAGTCTTGGTTGCATTTCACAGTAGAAGATACTACCACTACCTTGGATAAGAGAGCCCATCCCCCACTTCTCCCAATCTCATGAAGGGATCGAAGTGTCTCTTTTTAACTCAGCGTGAGAAGCTGCAAACAGATGTCTGTCTGTCCGCACAGAGGGAACGCCGTGCCCTCTCACACACAGATGAAAAGCCATAAAAGTCTCTGTGTTGCGCTGTCAGTGTCTTAAGGCAGTGTTTATCTTTGGCAGGCTGAAGAAAACAAAGCCATCGATTTCTAATCCTAATCCCCTTCTACTGCTTCTCTCCTATTGATCATCTATCCATCCTTAATGAGATGGAGGGATAGAGGGATGGAGGGCTGATGAAGGACAAAACTTTCCCTGCTTGTGTGCTGCCGTTTTTTTTTTTTCCTTTACCGCATCTCTTTTCAATCGCTCTCCTTCTCGCTCGTGGGGCTTTCACTGACCTGACGTTCTATGGTGGGATGGAAAAATAAATGCAACCTTGGTGCTTTTGTAGAGGTTTATCAAACGTGAAGGCTTGCAGAGCTGTGGAGGTTTCACCCAAGTATTGAAATTGGATGACATGGATGAATGCACTAAACACACAGAAGCACATGCATGCAGACACAGTCTGAGCGGAAGGAGTGAATTCAGTCCAAACACCAGTAATAGTATTTCTGCCTGCGTATAGCCTACCATGTCTCTGGGTTGGTGATATTCTCTGATCGGCTCTGCTTGTACAGAATCTAAGAATCTCTCATCCACCTGATCTTAAAACAAATACTGTTAAAGATGTGGAGTAGATGATTCCTTCTTGCTGGTACTAACACATGTTTATTTCTGCTCTCTCTGGTCTACGTCCCTGTCTGATTCAGTGGAGTAGGTTTGATGCTCATGTTGAGAGAACTTAGTTCCCTTTGGAGGAGTTTTAGTTAATTATCTTCTTCACTACTAACTTCCATTGATTTATTAATGCCTTTCATTGACTTATTATGCTAATCTATGGAGTTCATTCCTTCTGAGAGCCTTCAGCAAAAAATACACTTTTCAGTTATTAATCAGCAGTTTTGGAGTCAAGGACACCTTGACTGCGCACACTTTCTGGCACAGAGACCTGAGTGTTTCAGACCACTACAGTAGACATTTTTTAATGAAAGTTAAAGTGTGTAACATCTGGCAGCATCTACAGGTGAGTTTGCAGATTGCAACTTCTCCCGTGTGCCAAGCATGCAGAAGAACTACGGAGGCCAATGTGAAAATGCAAATGGCCCTCTCTAGAGCTGTGGCGTAGGTCATTTGGAAAGCCAGTGCATAGAGTGTGTGTGTGTACGTGGGAAGTGAGTGGTGAAGCAAGAGAGAGAGAGCGGCGGCGAATGTGTGTGAGCTAGTGGAGCAGAAGACAGAGTTAGTTTAGCTTTGAGAATATCAAGTGAATGTACAGTGGAAGTTGAAGTAAATGTGGAAATATATGCTGCAGCTCCTCAAGACCAACAGAGGTTTCCTGTGTCTTGTTTCCTTGCGGCTGAGTGAAGTAACGGGGGTTAACTCCAGAGCGAGTTGCGTTATCAACTATGGCTCCGTGAAGAAAGGACCCGCTCCCTATGTAGATATAAACGGCTCATTCTCAGGTAGCAAAAAAACAACAATTCTTATTTTCAGGTGATTAAACACTAAAGAAAACATGCTTATCAATATCATATTCCATTTCTGCCAATAGATCCCCCTATTTGTTACACACTGGTCCTTTAAATGTTAAGTTTCTCTCCAACTCATTTTGAACAGATATGCAATCACACATTTTCAATGGCAATGAAGAGCAAATGCTTAACCTTCTGTGATCCTCTGTTCTTCTGACGCAGCTGTGACCACAGCAAGATTTGAAAAGAAAGGAAACTAAATGAGGGGAAAAATGTCAACTGACCATGACTGTTGTAAGCAAACATCATCCCATGGACCTATACTCAACCCTAAACCTGGACAGACACAGTGTCAAACGCTGGACTACATTGCGAGGAATGCTCTGGAACACCTGCTGTTGTCGTTGGAGTAGGTATTTGGAGACGGTATTTGTGTTGTTTGTGCACAGACTTGTAGGATTAATGTTAATCACAGTGGTTTTCATGAGCAAACAATGAACCTGATGTGGGAGGTCCAACCAGCCACACCCCACATTCCTCAAGAGTCGCCTCCTGTGAACCACTCACGGACATCCTGGACTTAACTTGAGGCACCATCACACGCAAAATGTCAAACAAGAGAAGAAACAAGAGCAGGGGATCGAAGCGTAAGAGTGCAACCCTGAAGTCAACACAACATTGCTGACAACACACCAGAACTTTAGGAAAATTGGATGATTTTGGACACATAATGCATGTCACTGCAAAAATGCCCCCCTGGGGATGTTTCTCCCTAAGTGTGTGATAATGGCTGCAGCAGAAGTCATTAATAGCAGGCTAATGTGTGTCAGATGCTACCTGTCCAGCAGCAGCAGCAGCAGCAGGGGAGGGAGAGCCAGGACACGAGTGACTGGCCAGCATAATGAGAGAGACATGGCCTGCCAACTTGGGCAGCTGCTTCTCTAGTGGGACCAAGTGGTGTATGTGTGTGTGTGTGTGTGTGTGTGTGTTCTTATTTTGCTCTTTCTGCTTATTTTTTCAATGTATTTCTCATCAGCAGCATCGAGAAACACACATACACTGGCACCCACAGTCTCTCTCTCTCTCTCTCTCTCTCTCTCTCTCACACACACACATACACACACTCACACTCACATGCAGACAACCTCATCAGGGTTACCGTGGGAATGCCTGTGGCATTATGTCAGTCATTGAGGTGATGCCTTTAATCCTGAAACAAATCTAGACTTTGTGTTGTGTGTCTCCGGCTGTGTGTGTGAGTGAGCGTGCCCGTGTATAAAGCCCAATCTCACACCCATTAGATTACGGCTGGCCGCGCAGCAAAGACACCCCACTGCCACTCCCACATGGAGGAGCGGGCAGGATTAGCCAGCTCTATACCCGCCCTAATCTGGGGACAAAAACCCACAATCGCCTCCCACTGAGATGCGGAGACAGAGAGATTCAATTTGATCTGCCCTCCTCAGTATAACAAGAGTGTCTTTTAGGGTTAAAATGACTACTGCTCACTCTACCATCGGTCAATGTGGATTCAGCCCTAAACGGTGTCCTTTTTATCCCTCTGATCGATCCCTTTCATGACAATTTGGAACGGCTACAGGCCATGCCCTGTGGCGGTGAATGCAAATGTAAAAGATTTTCAAGCTTTGATGCTTTTAGCTACGCACTAACGTTGGCATACTAACCCCTCACAGTGACAATGCTAACATGATGATGTTTAACAGGTGTAATTTTTACGATATCCACCATTAGTTTAGTGTTAGCATTGTAACATTTGCTACTTTGTACTTAACACAAAGAAAAGCTCAGTATGATGGGGACGTCATCAGTTTAGCAGGAATTTGGTTATAAACAAAAGACCTGATGACGGCTTTAGAGGAAAGGTCAGAGGTCCAATAAATTGAGACAACTTACTCAGAACCACAAATGTCAACCTCATGGTGGCACTAGAATAAAAGTCAGGGGATCACCAATGTTATATTAGGATTCATCCTCTGGGGACCATGAATGTCTGTAGAAACTTTCATGTCAATACATCCAATAGTTGTTGAGATATTTTAACTGGACCAACACCTGATTTGACTGTTATCAGGCCATTAAATAGGCCTTATCAGTCGCAATAAGCACCATACATGTGGGTCATTAGGGGCCTACTACACCTAATACATTGTAAAAAATTTTAAAGCAACATGTTCTATCATGTTGAAAAACTGAATGAAGCATTACTTCTTGAACACAAACAAAAAGGCTTCTTCAGCTTTGGGCAACAAAACTACAACTTCTTTAGGTTTAGGCAACAAAACAACAACGTCTTTAAATTTAGGCAACAAAAATAGAACTTCTTAAGGTCTAGGCAGCAAAACAACTCAGTTAAATTTAGGGAAAAACATGTTTTGGCCTAAAATAACTACGTTTGTGAACACTTAGACAACTACACATTGTAAATTTCACAACTTTCTTTAGGTTTAGGCAACAGAACTACAACTTCTTTAGGTTTAGTCAACAAACCTACAATTTTAGGTTTAGGCAACAAAATCACTTAGTTAGGTTTTGGCCACAAAAATACAACTACTTAAGGTTTAGACAACAGTACCAAAATTTCTTTAGGTTTAGGCATCAAAACCACCGACTTTGGCTTCTGCTCCTGTCACAATTACTACAATCACTAGAGGTCGCTGTTGTGTTCTTTTATACCTTCTTTCGGTGATCTACCATGTGAATAGAAGATAAAACCTAATATTGGGTGTAGTAGGCCCCTATTGACCCACATCTATGGTGCTTATAGCAACCAATAACGCCTATTTAATAGCCTGGCTAGGTACCAAAGCCGTGTACCGACCGACATTGTCATCCATAGCGCCACGCTGCTTTGAGGTCTGAAAGTGAGTTTATCTACCGTGTGCCGGCAGTTATTTGCTACAGGAACAGATGCCATTCTATCACTTTTTCGAGTGGAGCTCAGCGTGTGATGCATCATCACAAAAGGCTACCTGCTAAATTTGTTGTCGGTGTCTCATTATTTGACAGAAGCTGCCTGTTTCATTGCCCCGAGCTAAGCCCTACTCTTTCCCTGTCTCTTACTCAGAGGCATCTGCCTCATTAACCACCATCAGCATTTTGTTTGCTGTGTGTGATTTGGATGTGCTGGGAGTGAGGCGGGGGGTGGTAATGTGTGTGTGTTTCAATGTGTTCACTTGTTGTGTGTGTGCAGGAAACTCTCATTAGGCTGGAAAAAACACTGACATTTTTCACAGAATCCAGATCATATCTTCTCTTCCTTTATCTATCAAAGGATTCCTCCAATCAACTCCCCGGTGTGTGTGTATGTGTGTATATAGATATGTGTGTGTGGTAGTATAGTGGGAGACAGATGTTGATGATTCGGCAAGTTTGCTCTGCAAACTCAGCCCAATTTAGCCTATAAAAAAACATGATGCCACACAGACGCTCGTTGTGACAGCCCACTCTTAATTTTTTCTCCTTTTAATTCTCTCTCCTCTCAGTTTCCCTCTTCCCTTCTTCTTCTTCTCTCTCTCTGTCCTCTCTTTCACACACACAAACCCAACACAGTGTGTGATGACACCCTAAGCATTTCAGCTGGGTGTTCTTCTGGAGTTTTCCTTGTTACAGGCACCTCTGACTAAGTCTCAACTTCCACAGAGGACACTCTCTTCTGCCAAACTCAGAAATGATAAACATAAAGGCCTCATTTGATACTCTGTCTAGACCACAATGTATGCTGTACGTTAAATACATTACAATGCAAACGCTACGTTTAAACAAGATTAAAACCTACTTAAGTGGATGGGTTTTGGGATTTATTGCAATGCAATATGGCAATCATTACAATATTTCCTCAGTGTTTCTATTTTACAATGTACAAACTATAAAAAAGACCATAAATAAACAAAATGTAGCTAATTTTTAGCATCAAAAAGAGACATGTACAATTGACACGGATGGATGGCAATCTACTCTAAATGTCTAATTCAACAGAAATTCATACAATTAAAAATTATAAAACGGAACAATTAAAAAACACAAGCAAATCATACAGTTTGTTAGTATGATCCTCCAGTATGAAACTAGTAAGAGCTCGTAATGATACATTCGGTCCGGCTCTTCTCTCTCACTCTCTCTTTCTCGGGTAACTTTGCATATCAGAATATTCAAAGATAGCTGACGTCTTGACACGGGAGATTCCACGTTCATGCTACGCACACACCACACACACACACGCAGTCATACGAGCAAACACAAAACACATGTTATTCAAGTCAAGCCCAAAGCAGCGAAAGAAAAGTTGGAAGCCATTCTGCTTATGCACAGCCTTAAACATGTCAGCCTTCACAAAAACAGATAATAAAATAATGAAAAATAGAACTGGATAAGAGGATGAGGCTTCAGTCTAAGCTCTCAGTAGCTTAATGCTATCTGCGGCCACGTCCAGATCATGTTCTTTTAAGAAAACTCCACGGGATGGAAGTTCACAAAAGTGCTGCTTTTCTCTCTCTCTTCTACTTTACTCCACTCCTTGTATTCCCACTGGTGAAAAGTCCCTCTAAAGTGCATGGATGAGGTAAATGAAATTCTTCTCAAAACAGGTTTGTATCCGTTCTCCGACTCAGACTGGAACCATTGTGTGTTGCATGTGCTGCATTTGAGACAACATTTCTTGCTGCACACTAGCAATTAGTATGTCCTGGTGTGACGGTGTGATTATTCCAAGTCTGTCCATCTCCCTGTAGGTGCAGAGACAAAGATATATGTTAAAATACACAAAGCCACAATACTCAAAGGATAAGGCCAGTTTCATGATGATTGGCAGACACTTACATTTTTCCCCCATATACATACATTAAGAGCTTTTTGGGCTTCAGAGTCTGCTTAAGAACACATGAACAACCACCAACCTGACAATTAATAGCCAACCCTGTCTACCAATTAAGCTATAACCATATTATCAAGTTGTCTGTGTAGCCAGAGCCTGATATAGTTTGTGCCTTTGTACCATAGAACCCCATTGTCATTCAGAACTATTAAAACATGAAAGAGTAAAGCCCCAAAGCAAAGTGATGTTAACAAGAAACCACATCAGTGAGCATGCTCAGTGGCGTGGAAATGAAGTTGCAAAGCTGTTTTACATTTTAAATTTCAAGGGCCACATTCATTGCAATAAATTAATACGTCATCCGCGCATTGGTATGGTGCTTTTATGTGTTTTGTAGTGGTGACCACAAATAGTGGGCTATTCGACGATTTGAACTAAGGAGCCTGATTCGACTAACCTGACCAGCCAGATGGTTTGTTTCACAGAACCATCTGAGAAGCCGTCATTGGAAACTGTTTGGAAAAGGTCAGGCACTTTCAAAAAAATACTTGGAAGGTGATTGGATGAACCATCTGTCAATCAAACTATTGCCGAAGCCAGTTGGGAGAAGAGCGAAAACATCACCTTCAGGGCTGTTCTCTGCTCTACTGTTAATGAAGATATAACTGATGCTGTTGCAGCATCTACGCTAACCTCTTTAGGAGCCGCTATTTTTGTTTTGAACGAACAGTCGCCTCTCCGTGACGTCGCGTCACATACTATGTTCTCACCCGGAGAAACCGGAGCTGTCAGTAGCTCCTCACAGGACACGGATTGGTCCATGATCTCGCTTGCCGGACACAAACGCATTACTTGAACCCCGTCTAGATGGATTTTCGTGTGATATGTGATCCCGCCATTCTCGCGTGATCTTGTGACATCGTGAGAATCTAGCTGCTGTGCAAAGTTTATGATTCAACTGAGGTGAATCGTCGCAGTGGCGGAAAAATGTTGTTATGAAACAAAGTATCATTCCATTCAGGCTATATAGGGGTGCTGAATGTCTTGAATAATTTTTGGTATAAATATCAGTCTATTAATAATACTGTTAATAAAAATTTGAAAATAACTCATCTGCTGTTAATCAATCTCTTTAGTGTGCTTGAATAAATCACCGTCAGATCAGCAGCTTGGCGATAACCTCAGAAAGGCTAAATGACACCAACATAAGGCTGCTGTTTCAAAATCAAAGAGTACAATTATTAATCAGGGCGCTCATATGAGATCATAGCACTACCAGAGCGCTGAATATATTTTGAATTTATGAACGACTCTCTGAAATCAGCAGAGAGAGGCGCATAGAAACAGCTGTTTGTGGCGCGTAGAATCGTTCTCCGCTGCGTTTCAGCACTATGGACACTTTGTCGTTTTTGCTATAAATACATAAAGCTTAAACAGAGGGGGCTCAATGAGCAAAAAAAGGCGGGGACACCCCTAGCATATAAATAAAATGTATTATTATTATTAATGTTTTTAATAGATTTTGGGTGACAACGGAGTTCTGTGACTGAGCTAAATCACAATTTACCATTTAACATACCATTTAGTTAGATAAATTCCCTGTTGTTTTGGGGGTTTTCATGGGAATTGTACATATAAGTTAAAGTTACCCTTTCGTTAAAGGAGTATTTCACTGTATGACGAAATAGAAACCTGCTCACATTACTCATTAAATGGGGCAATTAGAGTTCACCAGCATTTTTGTGTAATTATACAGCACAAGTGCTGTGAGGCATCAACTGACATCTTTACAGATTGTAGAGGTGTCATTATGCTTTTTGGATCATCGAACAGAATCTGAAACCTCCTCCCTCCACACCTCTCTGACGGGGGGAAATAAGGAAGCTGTGTCTGATATTTTTTGTAATTTTTAGAAAACCAACAATTTAACAAGCACGGCTACTTATTTCATTCATTTTTTTCAAAAAGAAATTTCCATGCCTGATCAAAACACACCAGAACACAGTATATCTTTTACTCTTTTATGTGTGCAAATAAATATGTTTGTGCTGCTGGTGCCTCTCATTCTGACTGTGATACATGAAAGAATTTCTGTCTCTTGTTTTGACTCAAGCAAGACCGTTGAGTAAAATGTGATTCTGTTTGTGCGGCAGAAATGTGACGAGTAAATGCCAAAGTCCATTTTCACATGAAGGTGCACTTACTGGTGTGTGAGGGCCAGGAGGCTGTCGAGGCTGGTGTATCCAGCTGCTGCCAGAGTGTCTGCGTACCTCTCCAACCCGATGGACCGCAGCCACTCACACACCGACCACACTGGCACACAGACCTCCGGTAGGACCGACACACACACCTCTGAACCCACACCTGACTCCAACATAGTGGCTGTGGGTCTGTAAAAAAAGAGAGCGAGATGAAGGAGGTTGGTGGTGGCAAAGTGCTAAAATAGGAGTGTGAAATCATAATTGAGGGAGCACTAATCATCTGGGTGAAAGAATGTAGGTGTTAGTACAGAAAGGAAGCTGAATAAATGTTAATAAAATAATATAATATGTATTTACATGTACAGTATGTACCTGTCCCCTCCTGTCCGGCGCAGAGTCCCGGGGTTACGAATGAGTTTATCCAGCATGTTGAGGATCTGGCTGAAGGTGGGTCTCTCTGCTCGTTCTCTCTCCCAGCAGTCCAACATTAGCTGGTGCAGCACCACAGGACAGTCCATGGGAGCAGGCAGACGGTAGCCCTCTTCTATCGCTTTAATCACCTAGAAGAAGGACAGAGGTTTTTTTTAGCAGGCTAGAGAAGTTTCCAGAACCTGGATGGAGGTAAAACTGTTTCACTAAAACAAGAAAAATTAGAACTTTGCTCAAGAACAGACTGAGATGATGAGTGTTTGTTCAAATCCATCGCTGTATACTAACAGTATATACTGCACACTGTACTCATTGTTGTTACAGTATATTCTGTTTGCACTTAGTATACAATAAATCATTATGGTTTTGTGCAGGAAATGATTAAATACACGCCAACAGACTTCAATCAAACTGCCACTTTGAAACTCCACCGCCAATTAAATTTCGCAAAAAGATGCCAGAGATTTATCGCTTTTCTGTTGTTTTCCAAGATCTCTCCAGAGCTGTCTCACCACCAAATTTATTTTAATTTTTTGCAGCTGTGAGCAGCTCCTCTATTTCCTTTGTACATGATACTGTGGGACAATATTGTTCATCGGAGGTTTTCAAAGTCTGACACTGTGGGCCTTCCCGCTCAGGCAGAACGGAGACGACAAAGTCTTAGTGCTGTCAAAAACAATATTATAGTGCAATGTGAAAAAAGGTAATAGTAATGAATTTTTAACTCCTATTATTATTCTTTGTCTTACTCCTATTTTGGGCATAATTATGCTTAAAGTTTTGGACCTATAGTTTGGGGATGTAAACAGGAAGTATAATGTTGCCATGGAGACAGTGAGTTAGCTGTTTTTTAGCCTATATTTTGTTTTCATTTTGGCAAATTTGCACCATTTCCATATGCATAATTGCCTCCATGAGCTGTGTGTCCCAGTCTCTTCTGCAGCTCCAATTGCTGGCTGTGTTGATAAGCAGGCCAAATCAGTCAACTTTTCTAATATGGAAAAATGTAATATTCAAAGCTGCCTCAGTATATGTGATGGAAATGGGCCACAGCTATGGTGTTACACTAAAAAAAAAACAGTTTAAAGATGCTTCAGTTGTATTTGGTTATGAGATATGTCTATGCTCCAGTGTTTCATTAAAACAAATAAGCTTAAAAAGACAGAAGGGCATCTCAGCGTGCACTAATTTGCACTGAAAAAAAGAGAAAGTAAATAAGATGGATAGAGTGTCTGGAGAACGGCTCATCAGGAAAGTTTTCTTAGACTACAACTGTGCTGCAGATGAAATCAATCATGTCTGGAGATTTCCATATGCCAGACTGCCTCTTTGACCTACTCAAACTTAACAAGCTTTGATAGCAAAGTGATTGCAAATTTGCTCTGAAATGGGATTTTTGTCTCAGATCTCGAAAACTGCTCAGAACAACTGAATCACCCTTAAATTTATATATCGCATGTGCTCGGCTGAGCGATAATGCTAAGCAGCATTTTCTAGTCATTTTTTATTAAGTCTAAATATTTATCTTCAATAAAATGTCCTGTGACTGAAGAACAAAATCTTGGCTTGCTGCCCTTTCTGTGGATGAAGGCACAATTTTTCAATTTTTAAAATGGTGCAGAGGCCAAAGACACCGGGTCAGAACTCAGTACGTCACACAGAGGACGGTTTATTTTCCTTCACAAGTCCTCTCTTAAGATGTCCTACAGAAGTGGCGCCTTTTCCATTTATATATCTGTTTAAATTGAGTTGATTTAAGTCCAATTTGTGGACTGTACAGAAGATTTCCCACAGCACACAAACTATGTTTAAGGGAAATTGTAATTAATGTTGATGTAAGTGGTTAGCGTTTTTTTAGACAGGGAATGTCACAAGAAACTTGAGTGTTGTTTTAAGACTTTTGGCCATCTTCTCTTTCAGTTATGATAACATTTTATTCACCGACTCCATTGCTAAAATCTGATAGACAACTTCCTGAGTGCATTGGGCGTGACCACACGAGCAATCACAGAGACAGCTTTTAAGTAAATCCCCACTTTGACCATATTATATAAACCACGTATTTGGAAATGAAAACGGAGGTGAATCTTTTGAGTCATTACTCAAACCGTAAACATTCATTAGATCTTAAAGGGCTTCTTCCTGGTTAAACTTTGACCTACCATACAAACCATACTTATGCAATGGGAAATCATTTTTGTTTTCATTTCCGAATAACTGTTTAAGATTCAACAGAAGTGAGCAATAAAGCTGGCGAGGAGAGTGTTATCATTACCAACAGGATTTATAGCCAGAACTATGAAAACAAGGTTGTAAAAGAAAAATACATTTTCCTTTAATATCTGAGGGTGATCCACAATCTGTAGCTAAATCATTCATTCCTTGAATTCATTATATAATAATAATGGAGGTGATCCGGTATCTTGATTTGACATTTACCTTTAAATATGCAAAGTGTTTCAGGAATGAGCTCTCTCTTTTGTCTTTGAAGCAACTCATCAGTTAGATGATATATAAAATTACTCACATCCTGGTTGTTCATGTCCCAGTAGGGTCTCTCTCCGTATGAAACCACCTCCCACATGACGATGCCGTAACTCCACACATCGCTGGCCGTGGTGAACTTCCTGTAGGCTATGGCCTCTGGAGCCGTCCATCTGATGGGGATCTTCCCTCCGGGAGAAAGATACGTCCCAATGGCCTCCTAAAACAGTAGTCAAATTCATTTTGGTTCAGTGAATAAAGGAATTTTATTTCATTCCTTGATTTATTTATTTTTTTGCATAATTGATTGCCTCATTGATTGATTTATCTAAATGGAGACAATGTTTGCATTTCTGAAAAGTTTACCTTTAAAGGAGACATATCATGCACATTTTTCAGGTTCACACTTGTATTTTTGGGTTTCTTCTAGAAAATGTTAACATGCTTTAATGTTCAAAAACCACATTATTTTCCTCGTACTGTCTGCCTGAATATGTTTGTATTCACCCTCTGTCTGAAACGCTCCGTTTTAGGGAATTTCATGGGAATTGCGTTGCTAGGCAACAGCTTGGGTCCATGTTTACTTCCTGTCAGCTGATGTCATTCACATACACTGCAACAGGAAATAAACTGGGACCCATTTAGAATGTTTATGTTTAAAACTGTGAAATTGTCTAAATATTGTAGATTTGTGACATCACAAATGGACAGAAATCCTGACAGCTTGTTTCAAACGCACAGTTTCTGAATACGGGCTGTGTGTATTTCTCCATGGATTGAGTGTTTTGATACTTTTACAGTATTTATATATCACTTAAACCTGCTTTATAATATAAAAGACATGAAAATCTCACTTTTCACAATATGGGACATTTAAGATTTAGGCATATTTCTATAATAAAGAACGTTGTCAACGGCAGCATTTAACAATAAAAGTGCATACATAGGCTGTGAATGACAAACAGCAGATCGTATGTATACTGTATGTTCACATCCAGTTTGTGTGTATGTCACTTCTGTGTGTGTGTGTGTGTGTGTGTGTGTGCGTGTGTGTCTTACCCTTGTGGTGTAGGCAGCCTCTGGGTCGTCCTCCAGAACCCGACTCAGGCCAAAGTCTGACACCTTACACACCAGGTTGCTGTTGACCAGGATGTTTCGAGCCGCCAGGTCTCGGTGAACGTAGCTCATGTCTGACAGGTACTTCATACCTGAGGCGATGCCGCGCAGCATGCCGACCAGCTGGATCACCGTGAACTGGCCGTCATGTTTCTGAAAAAAAAATATATATAGAGAGACAGGAGAGCAGGTCATCATGGGCACCGACATCTAGCTGAACAGTCATGAGTGAGTGCATTTTATCTGTGATTTGGTACATTTTCACTGAAATTGCTACTAAAAGCTAGATTAATAAAAATAAGACGGTATAAATTAAATGCCTGTACCCGAAGAAAAGCATCCAGGGATCCATTTTCCATGTATTCTGTGATGATCATCAGTGGCTTACCTAAACAGGTAAAGAGTTAGACAGATTTCCAACATGCACATAACCAAATACTACTACTACTACTACTAAGAGTTCGCAGGTTCTGTCAACAACTCACATCTTGTCACGACGCCCTCCAGCCTGATGATGTTCGGATGGTCAAACTGTCCCATGATGGAGGCCTCCGACAGGAAGTCCCTCCTCTGTTTGTCAGAGTATCCCGCCTTCAGACTCTTGATGGCCACGTAGATCTCCCTTTTTCCCTGAACACGCAGCCGACCACTGCACACCTCCCCAAACTCTCCTACACACATAAGAGCAAACAGCAGTGTCAGCGCCAAGTAAGCATGTGTGTGTGGGTTTGTCAGTGTGTGTGTGCGAGCGATCGCTAATGCCAGGCTCACCCATGCCAATAACCCTCTCAATGTGAATACTGCTAACATCAATCTCCTTGGCAAACTCGTGGATGGCCTGATCGGGGTCTTCGTAGGTGAACGGGTCCACGTAGATTTTAACTCCTGCCATGAAGGAGAGGCGGGAGAGGAGAGGAAACGAGGGAGGAAGAGGAGGAGGGATGCAGAGGAGGGTGAGAAATATGAGTTGTATAACTGCTGCTGCATATGTTATGTAAATGTCTTTGGCAGTATATGTGTAAGAAGTGTGCAGGTGGATCTAAGAGAAAAAGAGCATCGATCTGTCTCTTTTTTTTTACAGTATGCGTGAAGTACCTGGGTTAAGATGCTTCTCCTCCTCCGAGTCCTGCTTTGTTTTACTGTACTTGCTCCTCCTGATGAGACACAAGAAGTGATGGACATTTAACAGAGACATAGAAAAGACACTGAAGTCTGTCAGAGAATTCCTGCAACCATCTTTTATCACTTGTTTCACACGTTTTTGTTGTAATTTTAACAATTAAGAGAACTGACAAAAAAGGGCATATGTGTCACATTGTTTTAATTCTGTCTATTTTATTTCCAGTAGCGCTGTGCATTCATTGTTTTTTTTGTTTTTTCCAGGATTTGCCGCAAGAGAAAGCGATGACAATGAGAACAGAGAGCAACGGGCTGCAGGAAAGACACAGAGCGAGTAGATGAAAGCGTTTAAAGGAGAGAGGGAGGAGGGGCGATGCCTCAGGTAGCGCAAGATAAAAGGTGTTTTCCATTAAACAAAGAAACTGTCAAAAACACCTTTGTGGGTAAGCAGGTGTGTGTGTGTGTGTGTGTGTGTGTGTGTGTGTGTGTGTGTGTGTGGGCACATGTCCATGCTTGTGTTTGTGTGTGTGAGTGTGCACGTCAGCGGAAGCTGACACACAAGCTGTGCTGCTGAAGAGACAGTAATGACAAGTCAGGGACAAAGGGATTATCACTGTCTCCACTCTAATCCCCTTTAAAAGCTCCAGGTAACACACACACATTATTTAGCCACACAATAGCAGGGGAGGTGTGTGTGTGTTGTTTGTGTACATTGTGGCAGTTTGCTCAAAAGCAGTAGTTAAGGTAGAGGCATCACTCATATTGACGTCAGTGATGCACTGGTGGGAAACTTCTAACTAAGCTATAGGTGTGCCTGCCTGCTGCCTGTATGGATGCCTATATGCGTGTGCGTGTGTGTGTGTGTGTGTGTGTGTGTGTGTGTATGTGTGTGTGTGTGTGTGTGTGTGTGTGTGTGTGTGTGTGTGTGTGCGCGTGTGTGTGTGTGTGTGTGTGTGTGTGTGTGTGTGTGTGTGTGTGTGTGTGTGTGTGTGTGTGTGTGTGTGTGTGTGTGTGTGTGTGTGTGTGCGTGTGTATACCTGCGGCTAATGATGAAGACAGCTGCAGATATCAGCAGTAAAATTCCGACCCCGCTGACAGACAGCAGCAGGAACGCTGAGTTAACTCCTTCTCCAATCAGAGGGAAGGGATCTAACAGGGAAGGACACAAAGGTCACCAACCAGAAAGTTGTAAACTTCGTCACAATAAACTTTAACGCATCCATTAAAACTCCTGAACGTTACTGTCAGAATACCTGAATTGGTGGCGAATTCAAACGGGGTGCTGAACTCTCCGTATCCAGCTGCCGTGCGAGCACGCACATGAAACACGTACACGGTGAGGGGGTTGAGACCCGTGACATCGACGCTCCGGGAGAAAGTCCTCATTATGCGGTAGGACCTCTCTTTCTGATCCTGATTAGACGGGACAAAAAGAGGGGGCTCTTTTTCAACGCCTGACCGCAAATCCATCGTCAGCATCAGCCAAACACAAACAGCGTGCCAACATATTGGCATTCCAGACAGCTGCCTGAGCTGCATTAACCTGCCGGCGCCTCACCTTTTCATAGAACTTGACCTCGTATTCCAGGATGACCCCGTTGGGTCGATCCGGCTGTTGCCACGACAACGACAAACTGTGCCTTGTGACGTCGGTGGCTAATATGGACGACACCGGAGAGGGAGCTGGGAGGGAGAGAAAGATGGGGATAGGTAATCAGGCACAATAGTATAACTTTGTAGAATAACATACTGTATATTCCATGATGCTGCTACGAAGATAACATCTATAACAGATTCACAGCCCTGAATACAGCGCAAAAGTTACGTATGGTGCCTGTTTGTCAACAATCCCATTGACCCAGTGCACCTGAGAACTGACCTACATCTCATTCCTTCCTATTCCACAGAGACAAGCCTCATTCTCCTCTTACATCCCCCCATTTTTCCTCCCTTTACGCCACTGTTTATCCTCCTTTGTGGCTGTTCATATGATATTGGACCATATGGCGGTGCAGGTTGGACGTGACAAATCCCAGACAGCTCTCATGCTGAGCACACACAGCGAAGTTATTTCCCCGGGGCACCTGGAACTAAGCAGGTGTGCCGTTTTCTAAATGCCACCGTAAAGACTTAAAGCAATGACAGTTGAGATGTAACAGCATGCAAAAAAAAAATAAAAAGCACGCACTGAAAACTAATGGAGAGCATGTGTGAGGAGCGCCGCACACCAGCTGACACCTTCACAACTAAAATGAAACACGCCATAAAATCTGGTCAAGAGCTGACCAGGAAAAGCCCACCCCGACACTAATGCTGTCATGTGTCAGCTATTTCGCTATGTGGTGTTGTCATTTACTTTCTCCTCGTATCTACTTTCCCCTCGACACGCTCTGTCTATTTGTATTTAAGTCAGTGATTTACATTTCCCAGAATGCTTCCTGACATCCTCTTGAGTACACCCCTATAATTAATTCAGCTGTTGTTAGGTGTAGGAGGACAGAGTAATAACTATGGCAACTATGACAGTGATAGTAAGAGCAAGAGTTACCAGTTGAGAGAATGAAAGAAAAGTGTTGATGCTGTTGTTAGTGGAGAAACTGATTATCTATGATGGATGTGTTCAGCTTTCTTCCATTAAACTCTATTGTTGCACTATGTAAACAATGCATTTGAAGTACTTTTACAATATATGGTATTTCTACACAGTATTACAATGTGGTCATGTCTTTAATGCTAGGATAGCAAATCTATTTAAATGTTTTTAAACTAATTAAGTCAGTTTTTCGTCATCAGTTTGATTTGATTCGTATTTGATTTAGGGCAGTCAAAGTTAACGCAATAATAATGCGTTAATGCAAATTAGTTTTTAACGCCACTAATTTCTTTAACGCATTAACTTAACTTGCGATTTTTAGGTTGTAGCGGGCTCAGTTTTAAAGCTAGAATGAAGATACTGGTATCATATTAAACCTAAGGAATCCATTGGTACCAACCATGTCATACTGGCTTGTCAGGAAGGAGGCTAAATAACGCTTCAAACTTATGCTACATTTTGGCGAGGAAAAACTGGCATTGCCATATTCGAAGGGGTCCTGTAACCTCTGACCTCAAGATATGTGAAGGAAAATGGGTTCTATGGGTACCCACAAATCAAAGACAAGTCAGTACACTGACCGCTGTTGTTGCCTGTTGGGCTTGAGTTTGCCATGTTATGATTTGAGCATATTTTGTGTGCTAAATGCAGTACCTGTGAGGGTTTCTGGACAATATTTGTCATTGTTTTGTGTTGTTAATTGATTTCCAATAATAAATACATACATACATTTGCATAAAGCAACATATAAGTTCACTCCCTTATTAAATACTTGACAAATCTCCATTTAAGGTACATTTTAATAAAATAAAAAATGTGCGATTAATTTTGTGATTAATCGTGATTAACTATTTTAATCGATTGACAGCCCTAAAAAATACATCACCAATAGCTGTGTATGTTTAGGGTGGATACTAGTTTTAGCATGCAAGTATGTAGCCCCACACAGAGGTTGTTCATAACATGCTTCCACAGTTTTGAACATTACCCATGGGGCCTTGCTTCCCTGTGGGCCCACATGCAGTGAACAGCAGTTTGTATTGTGCTGACCCACTTTACAGACAACATCTATAAGCACATTTTGTGTTTCTGCAACAAACACATTTATCGCGCTCAAACACTTCTTCTCACCGGCTTGGTTGGTGGTGACTGTGACGGACACGCTCTGGGCTGCCCCTGCACCGCTGGCCTGGGAGACCCCGTTGCGTGCGTGGACGATGAAGGTGTAGTGCGTGTGGGCACGGAGCTCGCTCACCACCACCCTGGTGGTCTTCAGGCCGGCTTGGTCGGGAGAGAAAAGCACGTCGGAGCCGCAGGGAAGGCAGAGCTGAGAGCTGGAGACGGAGCCTGAGCCCAGTCTCGGGTAATCTCCAGGTGCCGGTCTGCTCTGGTAGACGCCTCTACCCGACTGGACTTCAGATCCCACAATCCCCTGGTCCGACTGCATCCCCAGGCCGCTGTGCTGAGCCTCGGGCTGGGAGACGCTGCGATTCCTGGGGAGGGCTTTGCTGCTAGTCTGACTGTGGCTCCCTGTTTGACAGATGAGACACTCGAGACTGTAGCTGGTGTCACTCCGTCCTCCCAGCCGGCGAGGGGGGGCCCACTCCAAGACCACCGAGGTCTCGTTCACCACAGAGATGAGCTGCTGTGGGCCTGACGGTGGCTCTAAAGGGGAGACGTGGAAAAAGTTGGGCATGAATAAAAGCAACCAGTTTACATTCTATACTGCACATGAAGGGGGGAGGAAGTATACGGGGTGTATGGGAGGGGGGTGGGGGGCTTGCTGCGAGCTGTTGGCACGAGTCGTAGACATCTGGCATCAGACTGAAAACCATACTGTTCAGAGATGTTTTTGATGGGTTGGTGTTTTCTTCTGTGGTATTTCTTTTTTGTGTGTTGTGTGTCTGAGAGACAGAGTATGTGAGTGTGTGTGTTTTCATTTTTCCCAGGCCAAGGAAACCATGTGCTGTATATAGGCATAATTAAGTTTATGACACACAGACCGAGGTCTCCAAGTCTGTTACACAGGACCTACTCAGAGACTTAGAGAGAGAGAGACAAAGCGAGCAAGAGAGAGAGTGAGAGGACATTTATTTACTTCTCAATGTCTTTACTTATCACTACCAGACAGGATGTAGATGGTGGCTTAGTCATAAGTAATGGGATCATGAAACAGGGGTGGCATTCAGACAAGTTTGTGTCTCACTCTGTTTGGTAGAGATAGAGAGGTTGGGAGACAATGAGGGTGCTTTCTTTGCTTGTATTTGCAAGCAATGCACACAAGTATTGTTTGTGTTTTCACGTATGTATAGTCTTATTAGTATGTGTGCATGTGTGTGTGTGTGTGTGTGTCTTCTTACGGGTGCAGGCCATGGAGGGAGGGTCGCTGTCAGCGTGGAAGAATCCAGAGTGGCAGTCACAGACGGTCGCCCCGTCTCTGAGCGAGTGGCTATGTGGAGGACACTTAGAGCATCCTGTATCTGAAGACTTGGCCTTGTAAAAACCAACGGAACAGGCTGCAGAGGGACAGAAAAAGACAGATTTAAGACTCTACTTTAATAACAATGTTTAGCATCGTACACCAGCATCAGAAAATGTCAATAACAACAGGTCACATTGACTCAAACTTTATGAAAGACACTAAAAAGTACTTGTAAAATTAAGTTACATTGAACAGAACACAGTACTTGTTTAAAGGTGCCCTGTGGGGTTTTTGACCACTAGTGGCGCTATCGAGCAATGTTCTGATGAGCAGATCCCAGTTTTACTTGTATTTCATGCTCAGCAATGCACATAACATATATGTTTGCCAGAGCTGAAGGGATTAGACGATTTATTGGCAGCAAATTAATGTGCAGCAATTTAGATAAATGATTAATTAAGTAGTTGCAGCTCATAATATGTAAATATTTTCTGGTTTTCTTTGTCTTCTGTGATGGTAAACTGAATGTCTTTGGGTTTTGGACTGTGTGTTGGACTAAATAAGCAATTTAAATAAGTCAACATGGGCTCTAGGATATTGTGATAAGATTGTTTTGCTGTTGCTGCTTTTTTATAGAGTAAACAGTTAATCAATTAATCAAGAAAACAATCAACAGATTAATACAAAATGAAAATAAATCATCAGCCTATAAGTGTCGCGATATACCAGTATTGACAACAACCGTGATATTCAAACATTAAATATTGATATCATGTTAATAATACACATATGATAATATTGTGTAAATGATCCAGCACCTCTTAAATCATTTTATATATACAGTTTAGTTTGCCAAAAAAGAGACAAACAAACAAAGTGAAAGATGAATTTGACTGATAACTTTATGATTACTTTTTTATCATAATAATATCATTATGGTGAAGTCTTTTGGCCACGATAATCGTGTAGTGAAAATCTGATGTCGTGACAGCCCTATTGTGCACAATCCCACATTTGTTCCACTGATAATATATCAAGAAATTATAAAATATTCAAAAAATTGGCTTTGCAAATATGTTTCGGCGAGAAACACTCCATACCTTTAAAACATCCATATTATTAGTTGGTTTATAGCATTAAAGCCCACCCTGTTGTGAGCTGCAAGCAGAGCTGTCAACACTGCCTTCAGGTCAGCTGACCCCAGACCCCTGATACAGTCTTCCATACTGACAGCTTAGACAACAAGTTAATCAACGCATGGACTGCATTTCGATCCAAAGATAAAACAACTGTAAAGAAAAATGTAGAGAGAGAAATCGATACGGCACGAGAGGGAGGGGCACTGTGATTTCTTTTATCTTTGATTTTGATGAGCGAAGAAAGAAGCACCTCAAAGAACATTTACTGATCAGCTCCCACTCACAGAAACCAGTACTGAATACATCAAAACTCCAACGCCAACACAAATATAACTGACATTTAAATATATGAAAGAGGAGAAACAGAGGAAGAGAGATGGTGAGAGAGAGAGAGAGACAGAGGGGGAGCGGAGGGAGGGAAATCTTCTCTCTGTATACCAAGGAATTCATGCATTGACAGAGCAACAATACAATAAATGAGTGCATAATTATACCGCTTGACATCCACTGGTGAAGCAAAAGAGATGGCAGAGCGGGGCTGGTTAGAGCCATTTTTTTCTCTCTTTAATTTCAGGAGGAAATCCTTCATTTGTTTCCACTGCAATCATTTTTTCATCACCTTCTTTTTCATCATCACACGCTATTCACTCTCCTTCCTCAATCCCACCATCTTTCCCGGTTCTCTCCTTTTTTTTTTAAAAAACCCTTTCACATTTCCAAGGGAGATGAAGACATCCCCAGAGGGAGTGGATAGGAATGTGGGAATGATGTGTGTGTGTGCGTATATGTGTGTGTGTGTGTGTGTGTTCGAGTGTGTCAGGGTGGTTTATGACACTCTCATCAGTAGATGAGAGGGAGGAAGTCTCCTCTGTAATCTACTCACACCGACCATCCTGCCCCATCTGCGTGAGCCACCATAGATTTGCTCTTTCACACACTCATCTGCCCTCCCTTTCACATTTCTCACAACCTCCCTCATTCGCTCTCCGCGCACTTCCTCCTCGACCTCTACTTATCTGTCTTTGTGTCTCTGATAACTCTCTCACTCCTGCTGTATCTCTGTATATCCCTCTTCTCTCCGAGTGTCAAACCTCGAGGAAGCTTTGAAGCCGACTATAGCAGCGTTTTATGGCTCGATATCGATACAATCAATTCAAGACCGCACACGAAACACACGCGGCCGAAAGTTGAAACCTGTAAATTCATAAAACACATTTACGGCTGATAAGGCTGGCTTTCATCTGGAGAATGACTCATCATAATGTGTCAACGGATATCATCAAATGTGAGATAAATTACAGTATTATGGCTGTACACTGCTGTAGTGCACATTCCTTTTGTTTTTAATCATCAATGTGGGTAAGTAATCCATGGATGGGAAAGGGAGGCAATTAAAGGGAGAAAGACAGAGGGAAGTATTTGACCTGCTAAGGACTTAAGGCTTGATTATAGGGCTAAACAAGACTCTGCCAGGGGGCTAGGACACTGCCTTTGTCTCTGTCCCACCCAATCCTCTATCCTTGTCTCCAGCACAGAGGACAGACTGAAGGAGGAAGAGAAAGAAAGGAGCAAGTATCTGAAGCCATAAACTTCCTTCAGCGCCCTCTCATGTCTCTATTCTCTCTGTTGTCTGTAGCCTTTTGTGTCTTTTTTAGCGCCGGTTTCGACAGGGGTGGGGTGGGAGGGGTATGAGCGCTGCTGACCTGGAATAAGAGCTCATGAGGGTGTCATTAACCCGACATTAACCCTACGCTACCGAGGACCGTGCGGAGCCTGAGCTCGAGCAATAACCTGGGAGGGATTTGGCCACAAACATACGTGCATACTGATGAGATAAGGTGATAGGGATAGATGAGCGTGGCCACGTTTTGCCTGTTAGCAGCCGAGCAAATAAGACTGCAATCAGCTTTTTTTGTCTGCGAGAAAGTGACAGAGTGTAAAGGATGGAGGGAAGGTTGACTGGGAGAAAAAGACTGACGAGGAGCGAGAGATAAAGAGGTGACGAGAGAAAAAGAGAGCGAGAGAAGAGGAGCGTAGGGGAAGGTGCCCTTTGATTACTATCAGCATTGTCGGCATTTGCATATGCATTCATCTGCTACCTAAAATGCAAATGCGGCTCACTGGAAATCCAACTAAGAGCCTTGTCGGCACACTGTATGTGTGGGTGTGTGTGTGTATTCTCCTTGACCCCGTGTTATCTGTCATCATCCCTTGTTCCTTCCCTGCAGAGGGGTGTAGATGGTAGGAAGTACCCCCGACCGCTCCAGTGTGACACCTGTCTCTGTGATGGATAGAGGGAGGGACAGATTGACGGATGGATGGACGGATTGATAGACTGTCACGCGAGGAGGCGGGACACTATTAATCAGAGGGGTCATGCCCTCTTAATTAAAACCCACAGAAAATGCTGGAGATAAGACGGTGATTCTTATCTCCGCCCCTACTGTATGTCTTCATTGAAAGGACAGCCCAATCCCCAGAAATTCCTCCAGAGCTCGGTATCAAATTCATCCCCTCTTATATCTTACACCGGCACTACCCTCTGACGTCACTATGCATTTAAAACCTAAGGAATGCGCTCGGTGGAAGCCGCAGCTTTAAGTTTGTCTAAATTTAAATACTCACAAAAACTGGTGGTTTTGAGGCGTAATGTGTGTGGATTTGTGTGTGTGTGTGTGCCCAAAGCCAACAGTGTGAACATTAGCATGTGAAAAGGGGCTCTACAACAATATCCCCCTCCTCCCTCCCCATCACACACAGATCACCCCCCGCCACCAGCTAGAAACACCCCCTACCCCTGACCGTGGATCAGGGAGAAGAGTTGGAGAAGAGAAAGGAGGGATAATGAGAGCAAGACAGAGAGGCGGAGAGGGAGAGCGAGGCTTGTTTCGATGCCAGGGAGCTACAGACGGACTGGTGGAGCTGGCAAACCTCCTCTCCATTAAGAACAACCTGGGAGAAGGAGACAATAGCGCACACACACACACGCTCTGATTGTGATGGTGGAATGCAAACCATTCCCCCCCACCTGGGTTTGGCTTGCTTCAAACAATCACTTGTGCTATTCCTTTGCCTGCTTTGTCACCTGCCATACGTGCACATATACACACACACACACACACACACGTCCTCCTCCCTCTGTGTTTGCCCCACCACACTCTAGGCATTCCTGGGCAGTCCTCCAAACTGTGACTATATGGGAGGGAGGGCTTTGTTGGGCAGAAAATCGGAGATACAGTACGCACCCATGTACGCTCACACACACACACACACACACACACACACACACACACACACACACACACACACACACACACACTAAATCAGCAATCCAACATGTCCAGGGTCCAGAGATGCGATGCAATAATTAGAGGGACTGAATACAGCGATTACGCACTCTTTCTATCATCCGCTCACTCTTTCTTTCTGTCATCTCTCTTTGAGTGTGGCGGTCTTTCTCTCTGCCTCCCTCTTTCTTTTCATCGCTCTCGTTCCAAAAACGCTTTCTGCTGTTGACGAGACACTGCAGGTGCGTTGGAAAGAAGCACAACCATGAAATCTCTCTGGACTGAGAGAACACACACACACAGAGAGAGAGAGAGTGAGAGAGAAACAGTCCAACCCTCCCAGGCAGTGAGCAGAATCAGACGACAGAAAAAGGAGGCCAGTGCAGAGACAGTGAAACACAAAGCAAAAGGCTCCTCTTTCATTCCGCCTCTCCGGCCGTTCACATTTCAGATTCTCTCTGTTGTTTCTCCCCTCTTGTCTCTCCTCCCTCGTTTCCGATCCTCCCAGACGGATCGCAGCTGTCAAACTTTTGACGTCTTCATCTACCTCGGTCATGACCCCGCACTCTGTAGCTAAACTCTCTCTGTATGAGTGTGTGTGCGCGCGGCTGTCAGTCAGAGCTTTTGACATCTTCATCAGGCTCAGCCGTGACCTCGGTCTTAACCAAGGGTTTAGAAAAGAGGGGGAGTTCCCTCTCTCTTGTGTTTCCCTACTCGTCCCCTTTGCACCCGATGACGGACCCCCAGCGGGGGAGGGGCGGGCCTGTATTGATGCCTTCTGCTGTCAGTGGCCTTCTTTCAATCCCCCTCTCGCCCCATTCAACTTCTAATCCCTTCTTCCTCTCCAGAGCTTCTCTACTCTCATCCTCTCCATCCTCATTACTCTGTGTCAACAGTGAAAACGAACTTTTTCACATTTAACCGCTTTAGCTAAGCCTACTCTTGTTTCAATTTAATTCAACAGGAGTTTTTGGGGAATGCTAAAATGTGTTAGAAAAACCAAAGCACGAGGCAGACAGTAAAACTATCTACAGAGAAGCAAACTGTGGTTGTTGCACCAGGACTCTTAGGATAATGAAAAATCGCTATATAAATAATATATATAACAGGCAAACGTTCATAACAGACAAAAATGTGAAAATATTTTACAAAAAACACACAAGGCTGAATTAACAATTTCTATGATTTAGCTTCTGTTACACAATTTCATGTTTTTTCACCAAGAAGGTTTGGACTTGTTTTTTGAGTTTTTGCTATAATTTGAGGTATTTTATGGATGAAATTAAAGGAAAGGTTTGACGTTTTGGGAAATTCGCTCTCTCACAGAGAGTTAGATGAGATGATTGATACCACTGTCTTTAATGGGAAGTCAGGAGAAGGTTAGCTTAGCTTCGCATAAAGACTTGAAACAGCTAGCCTGGCTCTGCTCAAAGGTCAAATAGAAGCTCAAAAACTCACCAATAAACATGTTACATCTTGTTTGTTTTAAGGACAAGTGTGTTGCATTTAGGGGGATCTATTGGCAGAAATGGAATATAATATCAACAAGTATGTTTTCTGTAGTGTATAATCACCTAAAACTAATAATCGTTCTGTTTTCGTTAGCTTAGAATGAGCATATCTACATAGGGAGCGGGTCCTCTTCACAGAGTTCGCCATGTTGCACAGCCATGTTTCTACAGTAGCCAAGAACGGACAAACCAAACACTGTTAACTTTTCCTGCTTTGGCCGGAGTTGATAACATTACTCGCTCCCGTCGCCGCCGCTCTCTCTCTCTTGCTTCACCATTCACCATGTACATACACACTCTACGTACTGGCTCTGCTCCAAATGACCTGCACTACTCTTACAACAACTTGCTCCAGAGAGGGTAATTCGCGTTTTTGCGTCGGCCACTGTAGTTCTGCTACACGCTTAGCACACGGGAGAGGCTTAAGTTGGTTGCAATCTGCAACCTCACCGCTAGATCCCACCAGATCCTACACACTGCTCCTTTAATACGTACAAAAACCAAAGTGAAGAAACAACAAGTTGCTGTTATACGGGGAATTAAATACGGGACTGTTTCTCATCCCAGAAGCTGTGATGTCTTCGACCTTTTCATAAAAGCAAATGAGCTAATTTCTCAAAATGTTGAACTTTTCCTTTAAGCTATTTGGTGCATAAAGTGAGGATACATTTTCTCTGCATTGTTCAGTAAGAACCTAATCACAAGTGTCTGTCTGACTATAGCTGGCTATATTATGCTGACAGAGTGAAGGCACGTGAGTCTAGAAGATCCAGAAACCTTTTGACACCAGTGACGGGAGAAGAGACAGATCAGCCAAATCTCCTCTCAAAACTATCTGTCTTTTCTTATCTCCATCTCTATCTCTGCCCTCCCCCCTCCTCCTCCTCCTCTCGGTCTCTCTGCGAATTTGAAACTTAAAATGGAAGAAGTGTTAAGGCGTCTATCCAATACTGCAGGGTCAGAGTTTTCACTGAGCAGCATTCGGTATTCATCCAGACTTTGATGGATTTCCACTGAGGCAGCTGAGCCTGGCCAACAACCTGACAGGCGGCGAGAGCGGGGAGACGGAGAAGAGAGCAGCAGATAGATAGATGGCACTTCACATCTGCTGGAGGTTCGACAGAGTCAAGGGTCTCTCCTAAATCTAGTTTAGGAGAAACATCTTTCAGCCTTCAGGGACCACCCCGCTAACCTCCTCCTCTTTTCAGAGAGAACAAACGGGGCAAACGGGGTGAAGGTTTTAGAGAACGTTTGTCACTTAGAGAATTTTGGCGACTGCTTTTCTTTTTGCAAAGAAAAAAAAGTCACGTTTTTTTCCCCCTCCTCTTTAACGCCAACTGGCCCAAACTGCATCGCTCTCTTTATGTCCATCTTTTCGCCTTTCTCTCCCTCAGCGTCTCCTCTTTTCTCTTTGAATTATGGGTCTGTTTGTTATACAATTAGCCTGCTGGGATAGGCTTCATAAATAAAACTGAGGCAGCAGATCAGTGAGTCGCTCTCCCTTGTCTCTATTGGTCTCTGTGCATCTGCGTATGTGTGTGTGTGTGTGTGTGTGTGTGTGAGCGGCCACGATGTGTGTGTGTTGCGTATGAGACTGAATAGGGAGAGTGAAGCCAGGTTGTAAAAGTGTCTCCACTAAGTCTGTTGTCCCCCCTCCGTTCACCCCGCTTTCTCACACAAACACGCACATCTAGTTGTCTTCACTATCACAAGAAGTCACTTCCAAACATTACACGTCATCCACGCCACATGTATGTTGGTGAGAGGTGTGTGAACAGCTTGCATATTTGTTACCGTAAAGTTCAGACTAGATTTGTAAGTGATAGAAAGACATTTTAGTCCAGATGGCTGTTGTTATGTCAGCACACCTCACACTGAGACCTGAGAACTTCTACTGTTACTCATTGCAGGACTTAAAAAACTCTTTACATCTCGGATTTATTAAAAGATATCGGATAAACTCATTAGACTGAAGATATTGAAGTTTTATGACATGATGGTTTATTCAAACAGTCGAGGGTTACGTTTCAAAAGAAGCTGAAAGTACAGACAAAACGTCCTCCAGTTTTTACTGGTATCTTGTACAATCAGTATGAATATTTTAACGGAATAGTTTGACAGGTTGGGAAATGGGTTTGCTTTCTTGCGAGAAAGAGAGTTAGATGAAACAGTTGATACTATTCTCATGACTGTCCACTTAGCCTATTACAAAGATTGGAAACAGCTAGCATACCCACAACCTAAAGCTCACTAATTAACACATTTGTAGTTTAATCCATATTATTACAATGTGTAAAATTGATTTGTGGTTTTATGGGGTGTGTCAGACTGTTTTTTGACCGGGTGCAGTAACTTTCTAGAGTCTTGTTGTCACTGTGAAGTTGCCAGGCAACCAGCGCAGTGTAATATAATATGTTAATTAGTGAGTTTTAGAAGAGCTGGTAGATTTTGTTACCTTTGGACAGAACCAGGCTTGCTGTTTCCCCATTTCCAGTTTTTGTGCTAAGCCAAGTTAACCATCTCCTGGCTCCAAGTTCATATTGAACGGACAGATATCCATCATCTCATCTAAAGACCTTCACACACCCGGGGGCGTGACGAATACATGACACGGAAATGTGAAATACTAGAATAATCTAGAGCTTTTATTGTGAAAAGGTAAGAATGAGAGGAGTGGATCTGGTATGCGCTGCCTTTGTCAAGGTTGAAAAGAGTAAAATAATTTCCCATCTTGGTTCGGACTGCAGCGCCTCTATGTTGTTGTTTCATAAATATAGGCGCAACTCAACCCGTTCCACACGACACGATTAGTTGATGCCTTGATTTGCGGTTCGAAAGCTCAGAAAATCAACCTTGTTCCAAAAAATTTGTTGCTTTTTCGCCGGGCAATACTCGCACTCTGTGTGAAAGTATTCATGACAAAAACAACAGTTCGAAAAAATATATTGACGTGTGATTAATTTGCACGTCAATATTTTTTCAAACTGCTGTTCGCCCCTTGAGTGTAAAGGCCTTAAGTTTTGGCAAGAAAGTGAATAAGTGGAATTCCAAAACAATTATTCCTTTAAGGCGTCTGAGTTTGTGCTGCCATCAAAAATCCAAATGCTGAATCCCTTCAAATACGTTTCACTATTCAATAAATATGTCGCTATTTTAGCCATTACAAACATGTAATTCTTAGTGCAACTTAAATGGATTGCAATTTGTAACATAGTCTTGTATTGCAAACCTAGCAGAAGACATTTCTGATTCAACTCACTATCAGTAAAAGGTGAAAAAAAACATCCACACTGATTAATTTGTTGTGGTGTTGTGAAACATCCTTCCACACGTGAGTTTCACCTTTAACACAACAACAATTCTAAATATAATCCTTGAAACTAATTAAAACAATCCACAGGATAATCAAGCACGTGTGAATTACTACACAAACCAAATCTCTGTCACTGTTTTCCATCGTTAGTGGATAGCTTATTAAACTGGAGCACTAATGATTGTTACTCATAGGCACACGGGCTTTAGAGGTGGCAACACGAGGTGAGCGGAGAGCGCAAAAGAGTCCAAAATGTATCAGTTGGACCATCACAAAAACAAACAACAACACATTTTGGTGCAGCAGCTCTGTCGGTTTCACTCACCTTTACATGCACCACCCTTCTCTTGATATCCTGGGTTGCAGAGACATCCACCAATAGGAACCAACCACTCTCCATCAGCACCGCAGTACATTTTAGGCTCGTCTCTCTCTTCTGATTGGTTGACACAAGACCCCCTGACCTCCACTAAGGAAGACGTATCGGCCCCGGTGACAGTGTCAGGGAACGTTGCCAGGTTACGGATGGTGAGCGGGCAGGTTTTGTAGAAAACTCTGACGGAAACCAAAGCGATGCAGGCGCCAACATCCTGAAAGGCCAGGTAGAAACCCTTCCGGGTCGTGACCTTCACGTCTCGCACCTCGGTGTTCAGTTTCATGATGCGATCCCCGACGTCCACCTGGGTGGGAAGAGAATGGAGCGTTAATGAAATGTGCACTAAACTGTGGCAGCCCTTATTAATTCAATTCGCTTGTTCAACCTAAAGTGGGAGCTGCTATTGAACCGTGGCTGATCTTCCCATTTTCAGCATTTGGCTTTCATCCAGATTGACTCCTATTGACTGCAAAGGTAAAATAAGCTATAATGCCTACAATGCTAAAAATCAGAAGTAATTTTTGTGAGGACTCGGCAAAAGCCCCCAGCCAGCATTCCCGGGACGGCAGAATGGACATCCCAGATAAAAGTGATTGTAAAACAAATAAAAAATTACAGCTAAGTGCCGCAGGGGTTTTTATTTTCAGGATAAGAGCAAATTAAAGTGAGCAGAGGAGGGAAGATAAAGAACTCAAAGCCTGACTCAGTTGTTCAGTGTTACCTGGGTGAAGCTCTCGTCTGCTGCCACGGTGTCCACCTTAATGAAGCTGCTCTCTTTGATGTAGCTCTCTCTGTCTTCGTTAGACTCGTGGTAGTACAGATTGAATGTCTCCTATAAGACAAAAGGGACAGAACAAAAAAGACTGAGGCGTCTATTTATCATCATCAGCACTCATCTTTTCTCTTAATATGATAATGAGTCAAAGGGGGGTTTGTGCTTGGATAACCAGCAGCTGTAATATATAATAAAGCGCCATTAACAGCGGCATGTCCATTAAGTAATTAGCATAAAAGTTAACATGTTAAAGAAGTCAAGTCTTTAACGGAAATCTGTGTTTAAACTTTCTACTACGCCCAAACCACACAATGATCATCATACTCTGACATTAGAAGTGTGTTTTCTGGTACCTTGCAGGTGCCGGTGACTCCTGGCAGGCTATTACAGTCCCTCAGGGTGAACTTGACTTCAACGTAGACCCGCTGAGCGCCGGACCGAGGGATCCAGTCTGTCCTCAACCAGTTGTTTTGATTAGGTTCTAAGACGTTGCACACCTGGTACGTTCTGATAGGGATGTTCTTCTCATCCATTATACTCACCTCTTCCCACTGCAAACAAACACACATGCAAATGTATTAGTACTAGGGCTGTCAAAGTTAACGCAATAATAATGCGATAACGCAAATTCATTTTAACGCCACTAATTTCTTTAACGTATTAACTTTCGCTTTCCGAGGTTGAACTGGGCTCGGTGTTAAAGCTAGAGAGAAGATACTGGTATCGTATGAAACTACAAAACCTAATGAATCCATTGGTACCAACCATGTCATACTAGCTCGTTGCGAAGAAGGTTGAATAATGCTCCAAACTTACACTACATTTTGGTGAGGAAAAACTTGCATGGCCATTTTCAAAAGGGTCCCTTGACCTCTGACCTCAAGATATGTGAATGAAAATGGGTTCTATGGGTACCCATGAGTCTCCCCTTTACAGACATGCCCACTTTATGATAATCACATGCAGTTTGGGGCAAGTCATAGTCAAGTCAGCACACTGACACACTGACAGCTGTTGTTGTCTGTTGGGCTGCAGTTTGCCATGTTATGATTCGAGCATATTGTTTTATGCTGAATGCAGTACCTGTGAGGGTTTCTGGACAATATCTGTCATTGTTTTATGTTATTAATTGATTTCAAATAATAAATATATACATACATTTGCATAAAGCAAGCATATTTACGCTTCATATTTAAGCTCCTTAACGGCAAACTGTGTATACTTAAAGTCCCAGTGAAATGGAAGTTAGTGCGTCTTTAGCTTCAGTATTGAGGATTCCCCAGTGAAATTGAATATTTGAGCGGTGTACAGTTACAAGAGGGATTTAAATCAAATTCTTTGCATTTGTTTGGACTGCAAAAACATGGGCGGGCTTACAATGTTGTCGCTAAACATTGCAGATGAATTGATGGATGGATGTCATGGTGTTATTGTTTGAAATTGGTTGGTACTAGCTTACATAAGCACACATCATATTTGGCTTTACAGGAAGAAAAGATGATTGGATTTTGATAAAAAAAAATATGAAGAAATTGATTTTTTTGCATATATTGTTAAATAGTTGCACAATATGAGCAGGGATGTGATATAAAAGGGTTAAAAGGGCATTTTTCATTTCATCTCAACGTTAACATTACAGGCCCCCACTTTAAAACATGTTCCATAAATATCATCAAAACAGATGCTCCATCAAAGTGATAATTAATTGGTGAACATTAATTGGCAAAGTTGTGAACGTGTTGCGTGGTGAGGCAGGTAAGAGCAGGTCAAAACTTTTTCTTATTCAATGAACAAATATAATAATTAGTTACCAAGTAGCAATGCTTCTAAGTGAAGTGAAAATTAAACTTGTAAGACAAACTATACTGGAAAAACAAAGTTCGGAAACTTATGTTTGGTGGATTATTTCTCTGTTGTTACAATGCTAATTGGCATTGTATTTTACATCGTTGGAAAGCCTGTTTATTTACCTTCGCAATGATGTCCAACTTGTAAGGATCATGCATTTGTGGGATGAGCAGCACAGCTGATTATGTGGGTAGCGCCCAAGAAAAAATTGCCAAAATGCTCATTGCGAAGGTAAATGAACAGGCTTTCCAACGATATAAAATACAATGCCAATTAGCATTGTAACAACAGAGAAATAATCCACCAAACACAAGTTTTTGAACTTTGTTTTTCCAGTCTATATACACAGATGTTGTAAAAGGGATGTGAATGCGGAAGCATCTTGTATTTAAAAGGTTGCTGTCTTTCAAGTTTCAGTTGTCAGAGTTTCTGGCAAGTACTTAAGTGCACCAATAAGTAAGGGTTTTCAAAACTAAGAAGGCTAAAAAATAAATAAAAACAGCCCGTGGTGGCAGCTGAATGTGTTGGCTAAATGTTTACTGTGATTATTACAGCAAGTACATTTTCATACTGCACTGGCATGAACTAAAACCGATGGCATAATCTAAAGTTTAAACTCAGCTAAATTCTAATATTTAGCCCTAGTAGACACAAGCTTTAACACAGAAATACTCTTACAGAAGTAGTGACCACAAAAAAACACTCCCTGTGGAGATACTTATCTCATTTTTTTACCACTTGAGGAAATGTTTGTCCTCACAAATACAGAAAAACAAGATCAATACATTTCCGATGCTGGGGCGCATCCTCTAACATGTGAAAACATCTATTTTTGCATCAATATTCAGCAGTGGACAGTAGTTCAGATTTGTTGCGACTCCAAGGTTTTTACAGGCACATTTCCATACGAGAGAAACAGGCTCAACCTTCACTGCACCATCCATCTCAATAGAGCCGACTATTTGCCTTGTACTGTGACCCTTCAAATGACCGCTTAGCCTCCCAACTCCAAATTGGCTTTTTATTGCCACTGAATAATAATCTGCTCTAGTGAGAGCTGTATACACACCAAATGTGGCGTGTCGAGAGAGAGGGAAAAAGGGAGAGTCTGTGTGTTGTTGGGGGGGGAGGGGGTCTGTGTTTGAGTGTGTGTCTAATTGAGCCTGATCGATATGTAATCAGGACTGATCTTATTGGCCAATTGGCTTATTATAGATATATTGATGAATTAATACTGGTGTATATGTTTGTAGAAACTGCAGTGCAGTAATGTTTCATAGGCATTTGACCAAAAAATGTCTTAATTTGAGTTCATGATTTTTATGTTTTTTATTGTGTTTTTGTGTGTTTATTTATTTATTTAAATTTGTAATGTCCAGTGAGGTTTATGGTTTAGCATTTACTGTCTTACTGTCATTTTGGACAGTTAAGTTTAATGTTTAAACTAGGGCTGTCAAAGTTAACGCGATAATAACGTGTTAACGCAAATTTCTTTTAATGCCACTAATTTCTTTAACGCATCATCTTTCGGAGGTTGTAGCAGGCTTAGTTTTAAAGCTAGAGTGGTATCATATGTTACTCGAAAACCTAAGAAATCCATTGGTACCAATCATGTCATACCATGTCGGAAATTACGTTAAATAACGCTCCAAATTTACGCTAAATTTTGGCGAGGAAAAACTGGCATGCCATTTTCAAAGGGGTTCCTTAACCTCTGATCTCAAGATATGTGAATGAAAATGGGTTCTATAGGTACCCACAAGTCTCCCCTTTATAAACATGCCCACTTTATGATAATCACATGCAGTTTGGAGCAAGTCATAGTCAAGTCAGCACACTGACACACTGACAGCTGTTGTTGCCTGTTGGGCTTGAGTTTGCCATGTTATGATTTTAGTGTATTTTTTTATGCTAAATGCAGTACCTGTGAGGGTTTCTGGACAATATTTGTCATTGTCTTGTGTTGCTAATTGATTTCTAATAATAAATATACAGTATATATACGTTTTGCATAAAACAAGCATATTTGTCCACTCTCATGTCGATAAGAGTATTAAATACTTGACAAATCTCCCTTTAAGGTTCATTTTGAACAGATAAAAAACGTGTGATTAATTCCTAATCTATCGCGATCAACTATGGACAATCATATGATTAATTGCGATTAAATATTTTAATCGATCGACAGCCCTAGTTTAAACATTAGCTAATAACATCATTATCAGATTTATTATCAACATCGGTCCGACTCTTTAGTCTGCAACTGTGCACTCCAACAGTAGTAGTGAATACAAGAGTGTGTACGCATGAGCGACACCACATGGTCACGTCTTTGTGTTTTGTTGTATGTTTATGTGTGTGTGTGTGTGTGTGTGTGTGGGTGTTGCAGGGTATGTGTGTACTGAAGAAGAGTGCTATGAAAAAAAAAGCTGTCACGGTGTATGATGCCTCCTTGTCTAGTTTCTTTTGTCAGCAGACAGAAATCACAGCTGTCAGAGGAAAAAAGAAAAAGCTTTGCCCCAACCATACAGAGATGGTGTTTTGTGTGTGCATGTGTGTGTGTAGCTGAGGGATATGGAAGGTGGGGGGTGCCTGTAATCAAAAGCTCAGTGCGTGCAGACCAGGACCCCGTCAATCAAGCAGCATGTGAGAGAATGAGAGCATGGTGACTGAAGAAATAAGAGTCAAGTTCACCAATAACTCTTAAACCAACAAAGAAGAGAGAGACATTGAGCAAAAGAGAAAGAGAGAGAGAGAGAGAGGAAGGACATTGACGGCAGATCACAATGTCCCAATAACAAAAAGTACAAAAAGATGAGAGGATGCAATACAACATAGATATTTACAGGATTCATCCTGGCAACTGCATGGTAGTAAAAATCCCTAAAAAATGACACCCACCACCAAGCTGGTTTATGCCTTTTCGCGTGCCAAGCACGACGCCAGCAATCTCATATTAGCACTTAGGCTTGGTGAACAACAGCACATTTCAAAATCTGTGGGATGATTATTTACAGTTCCCAGACCAAGTGTGTACAAGTGTTGTGTGAGTGTGCGTGTGAGTGAGTGAGAGTGAGAGATAAGAGTGAGTGTGTTTTCCAAAGAGAGAACAGGTTGTAAACAGTGTATCTGTAAAAAAGCTCCCACTCACCCCTCCCTCGGAAGGACTGGCTGCCCATTTCAGCTCTCCTGGCACTGTCCTGGTATCCAGCAGGGTCACTAAAATGCACACACACACACATACATGCAGGTGGTTTAAGGGCAAACAGCCTACACTGGCTTCAATAAAATATAATAATTCAGCAGAAAGAAATAAGTTAAATTTCTTTGCACTTGGAAGAAGGCCAATAAATAAATGACTATAGCTTGGGACAAATATGCAATTCGCAGGATTTGTTATGTATACAATTACTTTTAATAATAACATGCAGGTGGTTAAAGGGCAAACAGCCTACACTGCTTCAATCAAATAAAATAATTCAGCAGAGAGAAACGTTTTTGCATTTGGAAGACTTAACCACACCACAAGATGGCCAATAAATAAATGACTAAAGCTTTGGACAAATATGCAATTAGCAGGATTTGTTATGTACACAACTACTTTTAATAATAATGATCATTTCTATTACATAATATCAGTCTATATAATTTAAAGTTTTGATTTGATGGCGTCAAATCCAATTTATGCATAAAGAAACACCATGAGTTTCACTGTTTAACTGTTAATGAATAAAAGATGAATCTTTCACACTAAACTGTGCACAGTGGCCATATCATGCGGGAATATCCAAGAAATAATAGATTTTTTTGTGACAAGCAAGACAGAACATGCAGCTGAACTCCGAGAGAAACCAGGAGAAATAAAAAACTGAAATCTCCCCCCAAAAACCCAACTTTTCCTCTGTTCAAGTTTCATGCATATTGGCATATCCTGCTCTTTACCATCCTAGGACGCGTAAAGGAGCGCATGCACGCAGCTTGTGTCACCCAGCAGTGCCATAACCACACAGACGATTCCTCTCCTCACTCACCTTCGTTTGGTGGATAAATCCTCGTCCTCGAACTTGAAACTAGTGTAAATATCCAGATGGACGTAGAAAATGTTCGCCATAGCTTGTGAGCCATGTGTGCGGCGGTGTGAGAGCGCGCTGTGTGTTCCTCTGGCTGAAGCGGCTCCATCATCCCGGTGGGAAAAGTGTGTGTGAATGAACCCAAGTGTGAAAAGCGAGTTGGATGCAGCAGCAGCAGCAGCAGCAGCAGCGGATACTGGGGCGGTCTCTCCTACACTCAGATCAGATGCTTCCCTAAATGCTGATTCAAATGACAAGAACCAAAGAGCTACTGCTATTAATTGTCCAATCTCATGTGGTTAAGAGTATTAAATACTATAGTGGCGGTAGTAATAGTAGTTCTAGTATTAAATCTCCCTTTAAGGTACATTTTGAACAGATAAAAAACGTGCTTATTAAGCTATCTGCTTCAACGTTATCATTTCTACAGTTTATATATTTTTTTATCTAAAAAAAGAGAAAGAAATGGATTTTTTGAAATTGTGGATATGATTTGTTAGACTTATTTGTAAGGCTCTATGGATTAAAATAGGAGATCCTGAAAAGTAATAGCACACTTAACTGCTTATTATTATGCTTATTATTATTATAAAAACTTTAAATGATATAATGATTCAAAATGACATTTCTCCTTATTTTTCCAAAGACACCTGATCTCCTGTGTCTCCAACCGCACCCCACTTTCAAACCACTAATTTAAGGAAAACTGATGTGAGTCTTAAAATGCAGAGAGTCAGCTCCTCCTGTTTGCTATAGATCTCAACTCCTCTCCTTAAGATGAAGCATTTGCAGACCAACTACACAGCTACTCTTGGGCCCCTTACCTTTACCCCTGAACCTTTGCAAATAATGAATATTTCCACTTTGTGACCATATAATAATAGAGGATATAGTTCACAACTCCATTAACTCCATTAGATACACTGTGTCCCACGTCAGAGGTGACATTTAGCAGTGTTAACCCTGAAAGTTGCCAGCAGGCACAGGCGTCATAAAGGTCACATCATCACGCCTTTTATTTTTAGCCTGAAACATGAATGTGTCACAATTTCCTGATAAAAGGGCTGAACTGCTTGCATTTTGGTTGCCTTCATGGCAACTGAGGTTGTTGGAGGCTCTTTGTCCTGAGGAAGCATGAAGAGTGTGACTGCAGCGCCACCTGTTGATGGCTGCTGGGGTGAAGGAGGAGGAGGAGAAACCCAATGAATGATCAGGCATCTTTCATAGTAGGCTGTTTGGACATTTTAGAGCTGATAAGATGAGGATAAGAAGCCTTAATCATTCCCCCACCATCTGTCCACTACAGTTTATTATGTTTTATCTATAAACCCCAACAAAGTTTAGATACAATAAAGAAATAAGAGCAGAAACAGAAAGGCAGAGGACCATGGCCTCGTGTAGAAGCGTGGTGGCGCAGACAAAGAGCAGGCTCATGACCCGTCCTCCTACACTCTCCCTCTCTCAAAGACTCTGCTGAACAATTACTCTCGATGGAGGCACAGCTTGAAGAAGTAAATACTTTCATTCCATCTGTTGTAGGAAAACTCTACCACACAAGGTGAAACAGAGATGTGCTTCACTTTGTTTAGTCCTTGTTCAACACGTGCAAAAGTAAGCTCTGATAACCTTTGTTGGAATCGGCCAACACAGAGCACGGAATAGCACGGCTGATTTCAAGTAGAGCGTTTTTTAAACCGGGAACTATATGTGTTAAGTGTGTGTGCGCCTGCATTTGCATGTATGTGCTTGTGTGAGTCTCCGTCTCGGGCCGGTCTCCATCTCGCTTTGTGTCTTCACAGTTGCTACGCCGAAACCATCTCGATCCCCTGTAAGGCATCATAATGGACCCAGGAAGAGCATCTGGCGCTTTGAGACGCCAAAAACGATCTCCCCGCTTCGACCTGCCACTCTTCCCCCATCCACCATAATACCGTTTTTCACGTTTCATTCTCCCCCAGCGCCACGACAGACTGCGCAATCACAAAGACCCAATTAGCCAAGAGGGGATCACGATTTCGCTCTGGGACCGACGGACCAATCGCATCGGGCGGCGTACGGCGAGGGCCTATGGGGCAGCGGCGCAGGTGGGTGGGACATGGCTGTGGGGCGGAGGTGACACGGTGACATGGATGGAGAACGCTCTGTTGTTTCTGGTCATTTGTGTCAGCCAAGTTTTGATTGATGACCGTCGGGATGTTTTTCCCACTCTCCCCTGAGATTCCCAGCTCTCTGGAGGGGGTTTCCACAACGGGCCCCCAGCCTCGAACCACCACTTTAAGTTTGGCCCTTAGCCCTAACCCACAAAAACACACATCTACACACACGCTTTTTGTTCCACTTGGGGGCCCCAGATGGCAGCTGCCCACACATCTGTATTATAAAGCACTAAATATAGGCCCTGTGTCTGTTTTTGTTTTTAATATTAACCTGCGTTCGTACACATACAGCATCTCCAAGTGTCCAGTAGCGATGAAGGAAGGGGCAGAAAATAAATAAAGCGAAGTACATGCAAAAGAAGCCAAATGTAAATGCGTGCGAGAGTGTAAAGAGAAAAGCCAGAGGGACTGTAGGTGTGTGGGTGGCGGAGAGAGATGAACAAAAGAAGCAGAGAAGAGAGCTGAGGAGCAGCGCATCACCAGTGAGGATTTGATTGGGTGGGTGGGTGGTGGTGTAGAGAGAGGAGGGGGGGTGTTGGGTGTTGAAAAAGGATCTTCCCTCAAAGCCTCACTAAGATATTCCTGGAGCGAGTTAGGTTTTCATTTGGCTTGCAGTCCTATACAGAGTGCTTACATCGTACTGGGAGCTAAAAGCATTTAATATTCATACCACTAGACTGATATTCTCTGGGTTAGATGACAGATAATAGTCAGATTTTCTAAATCTGTACGGTGCGAGTGAACTCCTCGGGTCATTAGCATGTCAGAGGCGTTCCGTTAGTACCCAGCTCTCTCCGTAACAGCTGCTAGTCTGGCGAATTACTCAATTCATGTGTGCGTGCGTGCGTGAGTGGTCTGTGTTTATGCACGCGTGTGTTCGGTATAAACAAAGGAAGAAGCGAACAGACGGTTACATCAAAAAACACCAAAACACCAAAAGTGTGTGTGTGTGTGTGTGTGTGTGTGTCGTGCATCATACGCTCACTTTGATGATTGACAAAATCTCCATCAGCATCTTGCTTCTGTGCGTCTATGTGTGTGTGTGTGTGTGTGTTCACACGGAGAGTGTTTGCGCGGCGTGTTTGTGTGCGATTGCATAAACATGGTGTCACAGTGATGAGATGTTCTCTCCATCCATCTGTTCTGCTGGCATTTACATCGTCAGAGGGCTACTATACAGGAGAGACAGAGAGAGAGCGATAGATAGAGAGAGAGAGAGAGAACACAAGAAAGATAAACAGTTAGAGTGATTCTACGATAATGTTGGTTTTTGCCTGTCAGTCACCAGAGCAACAACACACTCTCAGGTCGCCCGTGGAGCTCCGAGAGGCTCCATTCAGACGTGATCTTTTAACATGTCTGAGGGTTTCTAAGCATCCGTGAGAGGATGTGCGCGAGAGTGAAGCTGCAGCGTGTCTTTTCCTGTGGATGTGGTTACCAGGTTCTGAGCGTGCATGTGCGCCTTTGTGGACGTGTTTTTGAGAAACGGAGAGAGATCTCATTGTTCTGTTCCTCCTTATCTGGCGTCTCGGCGGACAGCCCGTGCGGTTTCCCCCCTCAGCGATGTGACCCGGCTGTGATACCGCACGCCCTCGTCTCCGCCGATAACAGACCACCCTAAAAATACTCCTCTTTCTACCACTCTACACTCTTCCCCTCTGTTCTCCTCACCTCTTTCTGGCTCACTGTATCCTCCGGGGTCTCCCTGGCCAAGAGTTAGCTCTGCCAGACTAAAATACCTCTGGGCGCTTCCTAAAGTCACAGAGGTCCTTTAAGTCTATATTCTCCCCTCCTCTCGTCTTCTACTACTCATTGTGTCGGAGGCCGTGGATGTTACAGTGTTGGCTTGAACAGCAGAAGTGCAACTCACACTGTTACATCACAAGTTTTCTTATAATTTTCCACAATAATTCCTCATTCGCCTTCCCCCCCGCAGCTACTTCAGTCACCCACACTCTGGACACACAGGGCAGATGGGATGTAGGAGGAGACGGTGAGGACAGAATCTGCCGGGCTAACATAATTATACATCAAGTAATTTACCATAACTCCTCAATAAAATATTGAAGAGCGCATTGTTTTCCATGCCTCATGGGTTTGAAACTCTGGAACAATGCTAATTATGATAAACTAGGCTTTTTTTTTTTTTTTTTTGAAGACCGTGCTACAGCCAAGTGCTTTGAGAGCTTTTTCATCCCTCTGCTGCCTAAACTCTCCTCTGTTGTGAAGTGCTTTTATTAAGGATGCCGACAATGCCCCTTTCTGCTGGTTTGAGGAAGTTTCTTGCTAATTTAAAACACTTTTATTCTGAATTCTTTTGCCACATTTGACACTCGGGGTTAGGAAGCTGTCGTTTTTGTGTGTGTGTGTGTGTGTGTGTGTGTGTGTGTGTGTGTGTGCATCCTCGCCTTTCTTTTGGCCCAAGCCCACGCAGGTGACCAGAGGGGGCCTTGTGTGGGTGGACAACTCAATGGTGACCCCCTCTCTTTACCCTCCCCTCTTTTCTCGCCCTCCGTCCACCAGCATGAGTCCAAAAAAGAGGGAGAGGGGCCCAGGAGGAGAAAAAGTCTGTTTCACACCCACCCTCAAGCAAACGCACTGGCCAAAATGTTGCAATCGCCAAAAACAACAACGAAATAAAGAGATATTAGAATGCATGTTGGCCTTTGATCAGGAAGTAGCAGCTTCTGTAAAGATGAGACAAAGCATGAGAAGTGGTTGCAAGGGGTTTCCTGTGAAGTAAACAAGTAAATAGAACATTAACCATTTATTATTTTGATAAGATAAGAATATTTTTTTATATTAACAATAAGTCAAATCACGTGATATGAAAAGGAGTTGCTCATAGTGACGAACCGACAGAGGATTATCAACCCGGCTCTGCAGTTCCCCTTCAGCTCTAAGGAGCGTTTTGACTGAATGCTAATGAGTCTGCTGGATGTGTAATAGGCAACAGTTTGCTAAGACATTAGCCAATCAATGTGATAAGGTGATAATTTGTCAATGTTGTGTTTACAGCTTGTTACGCTGCCCAGAGTGTCATTTATGAAGTAAAAAAAAAAACATTCTCTGGATATGGCTTCTCAGATGTAACAGTTTACTGCTTTTCTCTTTTTCAGATCACTGTAAACTGAATATCTGCAGAAAATAAACCAATTTGGTTGTGATTTTCAGGTATGAATTATTTGTATAATTTTTTTGGACAGAATTAGGGCTGCAACTAATGATTATTTTTATTGTCGAGTAATCTGTTGATTATTTTCCCGATTAATCGATCAGTTGTTTGATCTATAAAATGTTGATAAATGTTGATAAATGGTGATCAGTGTTTTCTCAAAGCCCAAGATGACGTCCTCAAATGTCTTGTTCTGTCCACAACTCAAAGATATTCAGTTTACTGTTATAGAGGAGTAAAGAAACCAGAAAATATTCACATGTAAGAAGATGAAATCAGAGAAGTTTGACTTTTTTGTCTTAAAAAAATACTCTACTAATCGGTTAGCAAAATAGTTGGCGATTAATTTAATAGTTCACAACTAATCGATTAATTGTTGCAGCTCTAGACTGAATGATTCAAGGCTGCAACTGACGAATACTTTCATCATTCTGCCAGTTATTTTCCAAGAAAACATTTTCAGATAGCTTGTCCAATAAATATTAAATTTTCAGTGATATAAAACAGGAAAGCAGTGAATCTTCACATTAAAGAAGCTGAAACTGAATGTCTGACATTATCCTCAATACTAATACTTAAAAGGATTAATAGATTAATAAATGATTTCTGATTTATTTTATGTGATCGACTCATCTAAAATGATTAATCGCATGATCAAAAACCAAACTTAAAAACGTAAATGAATCAATAATGAGAATAGCCATTTGAAGTAGTAGTGTGTGTATGTGTGTGTTTCATTGAGGAAAGACATGATGACGATAAAAGGCTGTGTTTTTACGGAGGATTAGCAGGGATTAGGCTGTCAAACCAGACGATTGTCCAGTTTATCATGTTACCTTTCCCGTTATCAGTAACCGCAACAAGTCACACAAACACACAGAAAGAGGATGGATCAGAAGCCGGGATATAAACTGCCCCTGAACTTGTGAAAACATGCATCACGCACTGTGAAGAGTGTTGGCTGTGGGGGAGAATGTTTACTATCGCTTCTCTGCTGCTGAATGACATTAGTGTATAGCAGCGCTGAAACCATCTTATTCTACACTTTTGAGGAATAAAATGTCACATTATAACTGGCAATCCCTACTGTTGTTATGGCAGACATTCAGGTTGTGTGGGACATTCACTTCACATCCACTTCTTATGTCTTGCTTGACGTCCATCAGTGGCCCATACCAACACTGCCCCCCTATGGGTGAAGGAGGCACAAACTGCTGCCGGATACCTTCGAGCGTGTGTGTGATGGGCTAAATTGAGATGTGTGGGCCTGACTGGCAAGTGGGTGGACAGAGGAGGTTTCAAGGAGGGCACAAGTTGGGCAAGACATAACGAGAACATAATGAGTCATGATCTCTGAAACTGTCACGAAATGACAAAGCTCAGAGCAGTTAAACAGACTCACTAGATCAGACAAGGCTGTTACAGACAAAAAGCGTGACTATATAAGATTAATAAATATTAAAACAAATCTATTGGCATGGAAAAAAATAACACAGGTACAAGGATATGTTTCCTTATGCCAGTTATTTCCATTGAAGGACATGCATTATAAGCATTATAAATAGAGTTGCAACAATTAATCGATTAGTTGTCAACTACTAAATGAATCGCCAACTATTTTGATAATAGATTAATCGTAATGAGTAAAAGTCAAAATTCTCAGATTCCAGCTTCTTAAGTGTGAATATTTTCTGGTTTCTTTACTCCTCTGTGACAGTAAACTGAATATCTTTGAGTTGTGGACAAAACAAGACATTTGAGGACGTCATCGTGAGCTTTGAGAAAACACTGATCGTCATTTTTCACCATTTTCTGACATTTTATAGACCAAACAACTAATCAATTAATCGAGAAAGTAATCGTCAGATTTGTTTTTTCTCATTTGCTTTACCTCAATTCTTGAATGAGAACGAGAGTTCAAATCTCTGAACTAATTGGTTTGTTGTTTACAACAGGTTAGAATTTCTCATTCATTCAAGTGAATTGCATGTTTTTTGGCACATGTGCAAAAGAGTAAGTACAGTAACCACTTGTACATGTCTTTCTGATCGATACTGATGAGTTGATTCTCAGTGAAACTGTCGTCCTCTTCACAACTTCTAAACAATCTTTCGTTTGAACCGTCACGTGCGAAATGATCCATTGAATCATCAAAATCTGTCAGACATACATGTACAGTATTCAATAAAACTCTATGACGAGGAGGTACAACTTGTTGTTTTTGAACCACAGCAGGTTTTTTTTATTGTTGCAGGGTTGTTGTTGTTTTTTGGCATAGTTGTCATTTTGTGGCAAAAATTCTGTTCACTGTATATGACTTTACATGAAAGATCACAGGTGAAATTTCTGTTTTATAGCACATAAATATACTGTAAACAGATAAATGTGCATTTCCTTTTTCTGTGTAGCTACAGTATTGACTTTTCCCAGTAAACTTTTTACCTACTGTTGAATTGGGAATCTAAAAAGCTCAGTGTGATACACAACAACATTCAACTGGACAAAACTGACCTTCTGGTGTAGTACAGTAAGCAGTCAGCGTCAACAAAACAGAGACTTGTATATAAGAAACATTTCCAGGGTTGACTGGTGAAAAAACACCTAATCATTTTGACCAGTACGGCTCACACGATGACAAAACAACTTTTCATTTTGGTGGCCAGTTTACTGATACAATAGCTTGGTTTTGAAGCATGAGTGAAGTGTTTTGGGTGAGTTACTACCTTTTGCAGACATGCAATAGAGTTGATGTGATGCCCAATCAAACAGTTTTGACAGTTGCAGTTTAGAGAAAGTCTGTAAGACTTTTGTGAAAAATGAGGCTAAGCGATTGAGGAAAAACTGTCATCAACAATGAAAATAATCATTAGTTGCAGGCCTAATTATAAACAAAACAGCAGGAGTAAATTGTCAATTCAGCTCACTTCTTTCCTGTCCAATTAATTCTAGTGGATTCCTGTACACTCAAAGATGCATTAAATCTAATGTAGAAAACGTACTATGATGTCGAGTCATTTCAAACACACACACACACACACACACACACACACACACACACACACACACACACACACACACTTATTAATCATAGCTACATGTGGTGAGACTCATTCAACATCCCCATCAGCTGTAGTGGCCCTAATCTGTTGTTGACCTTCACACTCGAGTTCCTTGTGAAAAGGTCAACAACAAACAAGGGATCCGTTGAGTGTCTCTCTGAATAAACGCGCAAAGAAAATCGTTTGCCACGGTAGTGTTTATGTATTGCCTGGCAAAAATATCTAGATGCAATCACATACTGTATGTAGCGTAAATGGGGTAACAGAAAATCCACAGTGACTGTACAGCATTCATGAATTCATTCAGCGGAGCACGTGGCATTGATTTTTACAACTAGTCATTTGCAGCTCGTACGCGTAATTTTTGTGATGTACAGTAGTACGCTATAGAGCGTTTACAACTCGAAGATGTTGCGCCTATCTAGGTCAGCTGAGCTAGATTTGGAGTTGTCAGCTTTCTGCAAACTAAATAGGTCATGCTAACGAGGAGGGGGGAATTTTGACAAGCCTCTCATACTCCATCAGTTCTCACAAAACAATCTCAAGATTGCTGATTATGTAAAACACCCTGACTCCAGCTTTAAGCTACAATGTCAAATTATGACAATGGATATTACAGTCAGTTCTTGTCAACACTAGACAATATATGAGGGCAATATTTCATGTAACAAATTCCATTTAAGCGTAATTATGCAGGCGTGTGCACTGAGAGCTAAATATGCAGCAATATACTGTTTGGAGAAAACTAAATGAAACGAAGAAAGTGTGACGATTAGAATCTGCTGTGCTGTATATGAAGAACTTCACAGCACAATTATGAACCCAAAAAAGCATAAATATAGATGAGTGCCCAAGGAAATTCTAGGAACCCAATGCATCAGTGCACCAGTTCCTCTGTGAGACTCTCACATGCCCACATAAACAAATCTAGGCGTTGCATTATGGCACAGCAGAGGCTTAATTTTGTTGTGATCAAAGTGCAATGTGTGCAGATCTGGTTGCCATGATGCAATAGTGGGCTTCCTGTCCTCAATTTAGGAGCCACAGGTTAAAAAAACATGAAGGGTACTATAAGTATAAATATATGTGCAGGGGTTGTGTATTCAGTAAAGTCCTCTGCTGGTTCTTCACGTGGTTGACATGGCTCCCAAAGGTTTGATCGCCGTGACAACTGTTCTCCTCTGCCTCATACTGGGCCTGCTCGGTCCAGCTACAGCTGCCCGTAAGTTTGTTTCACCACATTTCAACTGCTCGTCAATCAGACTAAAATACAGTAGATATTACATAAGGACTCCAAGATGTTAATAATGATGTGTTTTTGTGCAGAGGGTTCCTATTGTTGTACGAGATACAATAGGAAGCCGGTACCCTTCCAGCGTATAAAAGGCTTCAGAGAACAAACCACCAAGGAAAACTGCCACATCGAGGCGATCATGTAAGACTCTCTCCTCCTGCAACAAAATTGCACACTTTGCTGATGTATAAAGTATGTTATCCTGTGTTTATATTTTATATGCTAGTTGCAGTAGTTGTCTAATATATTCTTTATATTGTATATTATATGGATATTATATAGATATATATCTCTAGTGTTGATATGTATATTTTCTGTTCCGGTGCAATGCCTGGATAACCTGCTGTTGTAACACAAGAATTTTCCCAATTTGGGATCAATAAAGTACATCTATCCATCCATGCATCCTGATGATGATATTTGAGTATATCATCGTCAAACCTTTACAAGAGGGTTGGTAAAAACTAACCGATTGCATTTATTCCAAAATATTGAAAAGACACTGGTAATTGTTTTGTGGAAAGCTGCACTAATGTTGTTTCTGCAGTATTTATTGCCATGAAAATAAGCCATTTGATCTAGTCTACCACATAAATTTACTGTCAAAACTAATTACCGTGGATTTTATGACTCTAAAAAAGGCAGCTGTTTGATCTGATCCATATCTCCATAAATTATGTTTATGAATGATTTGTACGCAAGCTGTCTAGGCTTCAACGTTGACAAAATCCAATTATAAAATAGAGCTATGTTTCAAAACTCAATACTTTTTGAATACCAATTTAAAAGCTGGGACTGAATATTTGGTCGAATACTTAAACTAGCTCACTTAATTGATCAGATATTTCATATTATGAATCATACAATTTTAGATTTAAAGTTCCTGTAAAGCTACATGGTGCATTTAATAAACTAAATAATGCTTTTATGAAACACAAGTTAATATTCCTCAAAATATGTTATCAAAAATGTAGTTTTAGTATCAGTACTGGAACTCAGATATCAAATACATATACCTTTATACTATACACTCATACACTGAATTACAATATAGTGCTTTCTATGTGTGTCTAATAATGTGTCTCACTATTGTAGCCTCTACACGGTTAAGAAGAATGAGATATGTGCGACACGGAGAGACGAGTGGGTGAGGAAAGTTCTGGAATTACTCAGGTATGAGTCTCCTACGCACTTTTAAATACCAACGAGTTTCAGTTTGATATGGACTTTAAAATCAGGACAAGCTTTGTGTGTGGTTTTCTTTTGTTTTGGGGGCATTGTGAATAAAAAACTCTGATTTCTTTATAGTTCAAAACTGAAGAAGATGTCCAAGACCGGCTCTGCTGCAGGTGAAACTCGGATCAGCACCACAGAACCCTGCCTGAACTGCACCCAAAGTATCTATTAGCAAAAATCTGGTTTTGGAATTAATCAATCTGTGGTGTAGAAATGCCAATTTGAGGGAGAGTTTGAGAGAAATTGAACCTTCTATAATCCAGTCATGTTGGGGATATTATTTCTGAAAAAGTAAAAATACTTTTGCTTGCTTAAACATATATGCAGTGTCAGCATGTAATCAAGACTTAAGGGGAACCCGAGAAGAGCAGCAAAAGAGAGACTTTTGATGCAGATTATGTGCTTAGCCACTTCTGTTTTTTAAATCACGCTATTGCGACTATTCATTGCCTGCTATGAATCTGCTGCTTCATCAAGTTAATGTGGTAAAACATGCCAATAGCAATCCTCACGAAGAAATAAATTTACTTCATAATACTCCAACATTGTTGTCATCATTCATTTTATCACACACATGTAACTTTCATTGTAACCACGGCTAACGTACTGTTCAAATTACATTTTTTAAATTGTAAATTTTTTTTTTAGCAATAGTGCTTTAAACCAGTGTTTCTCAAAGTGGGTCCGGGGACCCACAGGGATCCGTGGCACTCTGTCAGGGGGTCCGCAAAATAATTTGCAATAAATTATAAAATTGTGCTGTATCATTAAAAAGTGCATATCTACAGATCTGCATCAATAAAACAAGCATATGTCCATTACTCCCACCCATGTTAGTTAGTTTCACATCCCTTACTGAAAGTCAGCTTTAGACTGGTTTAAGTTTAAACGTCTGGGTTTATTAGGACTATGCCATGTCTTGCTACTGTTCAATTTCTGAAAGCTTTTCATATCAATTACTTGAAAAGTATAAATGTTGTCAAGTTGAGTCCAAATGCAATCTGAATAAAATCACCCTCTGTTTAAAAGGTTAAGTGGTATTAACTTTCAATAACATTGCAAATGTCCCTGCTGTGGGACTAATAAAGGATTATCTCATCTTATCTGAATAATATTCAGATTGAAATGTTTCTGTTTATCAATATGAAACAGGTCTAAAGTATTTAGGTTGAAACGTTTTAAAATATAAATAGTTCCAATGGTATCTACAAGTACAAATTGTAGTAATCATATGCTTAATCAGTGTTACGATTAAGAGGGGGTCCTTGGAAAATTCTCTCCACGACAAGGGGCCCCAAAAGGTTTGAGAGTTTGAGAACGCCTGCTTTAAACCAATCGTATAAGATATTTTCAAGTAGCATTTAATAACCCAACATCTGGATGGAAAAGCCCCTAAACATCCCCATGAATCATTAAAAGGTCTATCCACATGGTGCATGTTCTAGTGGCGTGACACATGTGTCTGGTGCACTTAGAAAAAGATGCTGCTGCTGCCAGCACATCTGCTGGAAGGTGTCTGAAAACTTTCCGATGAGCTGTCCTGCCCCCCCCCGAGCTCATGCAAATGCATGACTTGACTGACAGGGAGGCAGTCTCTTGTGCTATTTCAGATCAGCACCCCAAGGGGTTTGGTGCTCTAGCCAGACAAGGTGACTCCCTCAATGACACGCTCTTCTTATCCAAAACACTGTGCTGAAGTAATCTCACGTCCCCACTAGATGGCAGAGTCGATCTGTAGAGAGCTGATCCTCTATCGGCTACATCATGAGGTGTTGATGGGCATTTGATGAGCACAGCTACCTTTGATTTCCAATATCAACCAATAACAGCGACACGTGTGGATCGAGGACAAGAACATTTATTTAATTTATAGCAAACAACAGACATGTCTCAGATGCATTGCTCTGTACTGCATATCAGGGACGCTTTTTTGTATCTTTAAGCCATAACACAGACAGGAACAAGACAAATAAATAGCGCTACTTATAAATAATAAATATTACAGAATAACATTAAAAAGCATTTTAAATATTTTAAATTAATTCAAGACAATTTGCTGTAGATATCTGATGATGGTGGAGCGTTTTCTAAGAGCTGGAGGTTGAAGGGACAGCAGTCGAGCTCTTCGCTGCTCTGCGGATCTGCCTGTAAGACACAATAAAACAAGAGATAACGGTTAAAATAACAGTTTGTGCATCCCCATGAGCATATCTGAAGCAATCAACTAGCAGGAATGGTCAATACTGGAGACTGACTGGGATAACAAAGGCCTACTCACTCTAGCTCCTTGACCTTCTGAAACACCCAGTCCTGTTTCCAGTGGCTGCAGACTTCTCCCTCTGTGGTCTCAAATCTGGGAAGGAAACAACAACAGCTCAACCACAATCCCCAATTTTCACCAAGAACTTTTTTACCATTTTTCATTTATCATCACTCTCACTCTCAAGGAAGTGATACTTACATGACGGCGCGGACGCATGGGAGGGCCTTCCTCTGGACCCTGTAGCCCAAGATGGTAGCGGTGATGTTCACGGCACTGACCTCAGTGCAGCAGTTGATTATCTTATCTGTTTTACAGAAAACAAACAAAGGATTGGTTATTATGAGCCTACATCTCTTTCATTTGCAGCATAAAATATGAATAAATACAGACGGCGTTGGCCTAGATTTTCATCAGAAGTTTCAAATGTGCATGGCAGGGTACAAGTTGTTAAGTGTACTGGAGCAGGCTGGTGGTGTAATATGGTGCAGGATCTCTGACAGGCTACTTACTGGGAGTTGCTGCTGTCATTGCCAGAGCGGTGGCGAGGAGAGCCAGGCAGGCCAGTCTTCTGATGCACATCTGCATGGTTACTGCTTGGGATGTTCCAGAGGTTCTTTGCAGAAGCTTGATTGTTTGATCTGGATGAAGGAGGCGAATGATTTCCTCAGACCAGACCTCTAGGTTTTATACCGTGAAAAGAGGAACCGGGGAAAACTAACCGGATGAAATGTTCTTTCCGCAGAGTGTCTGCGTATCAGGGTGGGGGACGCACTTGGGTGATGCTGTAGTCGGCCGTTTCCTTTTTTGTGATTGCATCATGACATTGACTGAGCTGACTAAGAAATTTACTCAGAATAAGGCCACAGTGCAGCCATTCTTAGAGACTTGCTTTTATCACTTTTTCTATTACTTTTATCACTATCAATAGTTAAATTAAAAACATTAACGTGCAAATAAACTGATAAACCTGCTTTAATCTACTAATGTAGTAGATTTTCAGCATTATTCTGTGTGGCGTTTGCATATTCGTACCATGTGAGTGTTTGTTTCCGCTGGGTGTTTCTTCCTGCAGTCCAGAGATTTGGGGGAAATTGGGAAATCAAATTGCCTGTATGTGTCAATGTGCCTATAATATTAGCCATGTGATACATCAGCATCCTGTCGCGGGTTGTTTCCCATCCTCTTACACAATGCATGCTGGGTTACACTGCACCCCCCCCAAGCCCCTGAACAAGGTAAGCTAGACTAGAGAACGGATAGATTTATTGAACGGATGGATGGGCATTGATAGTATTCTGTATTAGCAGTAATGTTCTTTGTTAACTATGCTCTCTATCTAATGGTGTTTTAAATGATTGCATTTATAAATTCTGCTGATTTCAGCAATAATGTAAAGGCAGCATCATGTGTTGGTCACTCTACCCAAAGTGTCATCATTCTTTCTTTCCGTCGCCCGTTTTTCTCTGGTGCTGACTGTCATGGACAGTACAGCGGCAAGAAAAAGGGGAAGGAAGGAGATCCTTGGGCTTCCCACCGCAATCTCCGGAGCATCCTCCACCCAAATTTGGTCATCTGTCCTTGCATGCTCCGTCCTTTTAGTTACAAGTCTCAACTTGTTCGAGATGGGCCTTTATTGTTTAGACGAGTCAGACAGTATAAAAGACCAAAATTACATTGCAAATGGAAATGTATGTAAACATCTGATTTACCACACACTAAGTGGGGAGTTTTTTTTCACTTCAGTTTACTTGCAGCTTTATAAAAAGTTGTCAAACGTCAAATAACTGCCAAAAATACAAATAAGCAGGTTCCTTGCTGCCAGAAAAAAACTGGGTTTCCAGTTTGTCCCACAAAACCAGAAAGGTTCAGAAAGCAAATGAATTAGTTCTGTCTGGCTTTTATTTGCTTTAAATGATCATGATGGTTTTACATTAATGCTATATACTGTATATTATATACACAATATATAGATAGATAGATAGATAGATAGATAGATAGATAAGGAAGGAAAGAGGTTAAATAAACGCTCCAAAGTTGCGCTAAATTGTAGCGAGGAAAAACTGTCATGGCCATTTTCAAAGAGATCCCTTGACCTCTGACCTCAAGATATGTGAATGCAAATGGGTTCTATGGGTACCCACAAGTCTCCCCTTTACAGACATGCCCACTTTATGATAATCACATGCAGTTTTGGGGCAAGTCATAGTCAAGTCAGCACACTGACACACTGACACACTGACAGCTGTTGTTGCCTGTTGGGCTGCAGTTTGCCATGTTATGATTTGAGCATATTTTTTATGCTAAATGCAGTACCTGGGAGGGTTTCTGGACAATATTTGTCATTATTGTGTGTTGTTAATTGATTTCCAATAATAAATATATACATACGTTTGCATAAAGCAGCATATCTGCCCACTCCCATGTTGATAAGAGTATTAAATACTTGACAAATCTCCCTTTAAGGTACATTTTGAATAGATAAAAATGTGCAATTACAGCCCTAATAGATATATATAAAGTTAATTTACAGTTATAAATGGCACCAAAATGCTAGGAACCCTGAGTTTCTTTGTGTTGCTGTTTCAATATCAAGTATTTTAGTAATAAACAAAAAAATAAGCCTTCATGACGCCCAAAGCTTAATTTCTGAAGAAAGCCATGCATTGCCTTCTTAGGAAGACAGTAGTTTTGATTCATTTTGCAGGAGCTCGCAGGGGTGAATATGCAAATGATCTGTTGATAACTAAGATTAAAAAAAAGAAAGAAAATCCCTACATAGTTTATGTGTGGGATATAGGTTTCTCAGACATGTACACCGGTGTTTTAGTTTACTTAGTAACACAGCAGACCTTCATATGAGGCTTAAAGGACGACTCCTGTGGATGTTGTGCATGTTACAAACAGAGACAAGCAAGCTAGTATTCAATATTCACTGTAACAAAAAAGCCTAGTTAAGACTGTATATAATATATAGTTTTAACATCCATAAATCTCCACACCTGGTGAGGAAATATACAGTAATATGATCTTTAAAGAAGGAGGCTTAAGAAGGTTGGCACTGACCCCTACTCTGCACGTCGTCACCTGTGTAGTCTATATTTCACCATTGAATTTGTCATTGTCATTTCAAATGTGGCATTTAAGGACTCTTTTTTATTAGTTTATGTGTTTGCAATTAATGTGCTGGATAATAACATAACAGCAAATCATGTCTGAGATACAATCCACAGTAAAATGAAGGGTGACATAATGCTTCCGGGTTATACCACCAGACTCTGTCTGCAGAGTCAGCAGATATTGAAATACAGAGGCATGTAGTTACGGGATTTGGTGAATGAAAAAAATGATAAAATTCCTTTTCAATAAAAAGCAGAAATGATTACTCAGAATGAGGAAGGAAGCATGACCGGTGTGATTGGCTTCACTAAAATGGAGGTCAAATTTTGAAACATATGCACTTTCTGAATTAAAAAAAGAAAGTTCTCCTTTTTTATGAACCTCATTCACAAGTTTTTTTTTTTTATTTTACATCAAGGCTATTAATCTAAAAGATGAAATCAAGAGTGTGACTGTGATTGCGTGAGGACATTCTTCTCTCATATCATTATCTTTATGGACTCCTACTTACTGCCAAATGAGAGAACAATATAGTACAAGAGTTAGTAGAACAATCTTAAAGTGAATCAGTGCCCTGCAGGCCTCAGCACTCTGCACTACAACTAAAGGATGTATCAGCAATTATTCCTAAATCATAATAACATAATAACTGTCATTGAGGAGGGACAGGATAGAGTCAATTAAACATAATGGACCCATCTAAAAAAAATCCACTTACATTGTCATTTTGAAAGTGACGGGGCGACAGCTCCATCAGTGCTTATTGACTATAAGATAACTTGTCTGATGTCGGTTTTAAATCTTTATCAGTATAATCTAAATTTGCTGCAGCATTAGTACTCGTAAGTGATAACCCACTTTGTGTTCTGCATCATGATACTGATATTAAATAGTCTTATTAGTCATCTCCATAGCTTTGTCTCAGTTGACTAATGGTACGTGTCCACAGGGGCGTTTTTTATCGCGAGAGGACGCGACGCGTCCCAACATTGGACGCTTGGTGGGCTGTCCCTAGAAACAAGGCACTCGGCTCCTGATTGGACGAACGCTTTCCCGCCGTGGGCTGCTGCTCCCAGCTTTCAAACCGGAACCAGTATGGAGGCTCGTTTGGAAACCTTCTTCTCTTATTTCACGAAAATAGTTCACTGAAATGTGTTTCTGAAAACATTTGAGGCGAGAAATAAGCCACGCAGTTGCTGAATCTGTCTTTATTTTGGATTGACAACGTTTATTTTAAAAGATTATCGGGAGTTTCGAGAGGCGGCGAGTCGCATCGGACGCCCGTGATTTGCATAAAGTAGCGGAGCCCTCAACTTCATGCAAATAAGGAGCGGGCGTCGTGACGCCTAGTCTCTCCAATCGCGACGCCGCGCTACCAGAATACATTGCGCGGCTGCTTGCATAGACAATGAATTGGGAGCGTGGAAAGCACGGAGCCTGTGGACACGTACCGTAAGAGATAAAGACTCACTCATAAAAGTGAATGATAAAGGCCACAAAAGTCAATAACTCCTTCAAATTATATGAGAAAACACATTGTCATAGCCTAAAACAAATCACATACTACATGAGCCTTTTCTGTTCTGATGCTCCTATCGGCAGGACACAAGTGTACGTGCCTTCAACATATGATTACAAAAATAATTCATATAACTGTTTTCTGATCTGCCACTGCTATGGTTAAGGTTTGGTTCTATTTAGGTGCATTAACTGCTTGGATAAAGCTGCAATATCTGTTTTTTTGTTTGATTTTTTAGCCACTTAGAGGTAGCGGAAACAATTTGTGAACACAACTTGGACATATCACCTTTCACCAAGTTAATATGGCAAACTAGAAATCAGTTGCCTCTATTTACACATTCAGCAGTCGTGTTTCTGCACACCTGATGAATGTAAGTCCAATATTCACTCCAACTCCTCCTGAGGGAAATTGCTGACTCTTTACCTGTTAAATGCTCCACTATGTTCACCAGCTAGTCATGATTTTCATGACTTAGCTGTGTTAGTGTGTTTAGTGATTACTGTATTTCCCACATGAGCCTGCATTAAGATAACTCTTATCTAACTGTTACCGTATCTCTCAAATAGAACAAATGTGCAGCCAGCCGCGAATATGCGACTGTGGACACTCCAACTCAAAGCTTTCAACAGAAGTGTCTCTGCTGCCATGCTTTTCCTAATGTGGGTTTCAGTGGAAATCAGCAACATGGTTTGGTGTATCGCGTGCATGTATGTGCATCTGTGTTTGTGTGTATAACCTGCAAATGTAGACCAGCATAGAGGACTATGTTATCTCCTCCTGCATGCACTGTGGTTGCAGAAATGAGCACACAGCATCAGGACCGAAAAACACACACACATTAGAAAGTTTCAGGTACATCTTTACATATGGTATGGGAATGTCCAGAAGTTTTTAGATGTTGAAACTGTGTCTCTTCATGTGAGACACATGGACCATGCTTTCTCCATTGGTTTTATTGTTGAGTGACGATTCTTTATTGAAAGTTACACTTCAACAATGACGTGTATGGTTGGCTGGCCTAACAGCAGCCACAGAAATGATTGCCCTAGATTGGCCGGCCTCAAGATCTTTGCAGAGACAACAGTGGTTACTTCCTTTACTGGATATTCTTTAGATGAAACAGTCTGTTGCAAGGACACATGGTGCAAAACAAAGTGATGTAAATGTTCTAGTTAATGCTGTTGAAAGTATAAAGGTGCTACTGTAAGTAATACATAAACTCTCGCAGGGAGGTGTCATGGGTCACTGCCTTGGTGGAGTTAGGGTGTCTTCATGGTACCACTTTTGCACTGATTGTCTGTGATGAGGTGAAGGAGGGGCGAGGGCCACACCGGTGAGCCGCTGCGGCAGGAAACATGTACTCTACTTTCCAGCCGTGTGCATATTGTGTCGGTGGGCTTAAAAAGGGCTTGCAGAGCAGAAACACGCATCACATCTGTTTTAGCCAGAGACACACAATGACAAGTCTCGCCTTTGTCTCGCTCCTCCTTGTAGCCATCGTGGTGTCCACAGCCTCGGCTCAAGGTAAGAACGATGTGGAGTTTTTTTTTGTTTGTGCATTTATGTAATATGATATGATGTATTATTTCATGATTATGGAAAATGTGATGATGCTAATAATGGACTCTTGTGTCTTTATTCAAAGGTGGGACAGCCAGTTGTTGTCGAAAACTCTCAGAAACTCGAATCCACCGAGACCTGCTGAAGGAATACTACAAACAAGATAAACCGTCGTGCCCTATATACGCAGTGGTGTAAGTCATCCAATCTGTTCAACGTTGGATTTATGTGCAAAGTTTCTCATAATATGTCGTTGGATATTTTGAACAGTTTAGTACATGTATACTGTGATGCATTGAGTTTCAGACTTAACCATTATAATTTTTGATTTTTGAAAATTTTGATCATCTCCTCTTCAAAACGGTTGTGACATGTTACTGAATGTACAGTTTCTGTGTTGTGATTTTCAATAGATTTACCACGGTGAGAGGCATCAGGATTTGTGCTGACCCCGACAGAGTATGGACAAAGACCAGCATGGCCTACATAGACGGAAACAACGGGCAACGCCAAAACTCTACCTTCCAAACACGCCGTGGCTAACACAATGAGACAGAACTATTGAAACTAAAATTAAAAGACCATAACTCCCAATTTGTCTTCGGCTGATCCACAGACTTTTGAATGTTTTCATATTTTAAGTCCTTAGTTAAGTGAAATGATATCTATTATATTTGCCTTTTTTTTGTATAATTTTGTAATGATATGTTTGTTTGATGACTGTAATTGTGTAAATAATCACAGTACAATGATTCTGAGAGACATTATCTAATAAAAATGGTCACAATGTAACGGCTACGTTTTGGTTATTGTAAATTGCAGAATAGATTACTGTCTAAGTGCGTGTAAGGAGAAAAGCTACAGCTGAATACGATGTTATTATAAAAATAGTGATTATAGACACTTTAAGATGAGGAAATGATCACTCATGGTCAAAAGAAAACGATAGTTACGAATGTAACTACGGTTCTATGAATCCTGGATGACCGCCAGAGGCAGTGCTTCAACACTGGATATCTTCGTCTCGCGCATGCGCAGGTCGAGTATTAATATCAACAAAGTCACGTGTGACCTCGGATGACCCTTAGGTATAAGTTCCGGTGTCATCCACGAGATCAGTCCTACAGAATCTTCTCGCGGGATCACGAGATTCTGAGTGACTAGAACTCTGGCGGTCATCCAGGATTCATAGAACCGTAGTTACATTCGTAACTATCGTTCTATTTCATCCTTACTGACCGCCAGAGGCAGTGCTTCAACACTGGATGACTTATAACAACAGAGTCACGAGGAATCCTCGAGTACATACCCCATAAAGATGAAGCAGAGGAACTCGGCTGAAGGACCACGCCCAGTGGATGGGGGGTGGCCACATTGACTCTATAATCTCTGAAGAATGTGCTCGGTGACGTCCCTGAGGCCGCGGCACATATGTCCTCCAAGGGGACCCCTCTCAGGGTTGCCCATGATGTGGAAACACTCCTGGTAGAGTGGCACCTTACTGTGGATGGAGGAGAACGGTCATTCACCTTGTATGCGTGGGAAATCACTTCCACGATCCAGTTGGGACAGGCGCTGCTTTGAGAGCGCACAGCCCTTCTTGGGACCGCCGTAACAGATAAAGAGTTGCTCTGACCGCCGTATGCATGCGGTGGCTTCTACATAGGCTCTAAGGGCCCGCACTGGGCATAACAGCCCTGCCCTCACCTCCCCATCTCCTTTAGGGGTTTGAAACTGGGCAAGCCGAATAGGCTGATTGTGATGTGATCGTGACAGCACCTTAGGGAGGAACGCTGTATTTGGCCACAAAGTGACACCTGAGCCATCTGAGTTCCACCTCAGAGGTGAATTGTTCACTGACAAGGCATGTAGCTCGCCTACACGCTTTGCAGAAGTGATGGCAAGGAGAAATGAAGTTTTGGCCGACAGCCACCTCAGCTCTGCCTGTACTAAGGGTTCAAAGGGAGGCAAGCATAGAGCGTCCAGCACCAGGGGCAGGTCCCATGCGGGAGCCCTCGGAGTGCTCGGGGGACGCAGCCGCAGAGCCCCTTTTAAGAAGAGAGACAAGCCTGTTGCTCCCCACAGTGTTATTATCGACCCTATCGTGCTGCGATGAAATAGCAGCCACATACACCTTCAGTGTAGATGGAGACCGGCCACCTTCCATGAGGGACTGCAGAACTTCAGCATTGTAGGCACCGAGCAATGTACTGGGTCCTCTTTCTGAACTGTACACCCTTCAGAGAACAACTTCCACCTGTTCTCGTACTGCAGGCGGGTAGATGGTGCTCTGGCATTCAGAATAGTCTTTCTGACGGGCTCTATGCAATCAGTCAGCATTGGGTCGGGCCCTCCAGCGGCCAAACCCACAGCTGAAGGCGGCTGGGGTCGGGATGCCAGATCTGACCCCCCAGCTGAGATAAGAGGTCTGTTCTGCTGGGGAGGCGCCAGGGCGTCCCGCAGCAGAGTCTGTGCAGCAGTGAGAACCCTATCCTTGCTGGCCAGAAGGGGGCCACCAGGAGAAGTCTGTGGCCCTGCTGAAACACTCTGAGAAGCGTTGGTAGGATCAGAGGGAACGGTGGGAAGGCATAGAGGAGACTCTCTGGCCACGTGTGAGCCAGAGTATCTTGACCTAGAGGGCTGGTCTTCTCCCTCAAGGAGAACCAGAGGAGGCAGTGGGTTGACATCTCTGAGGCAAAGAGATCCACCTCTGCTCTGCCGAAGAGACTCCATATTTTGTGCACCACCTGTGGGTGAAGGCTCCCCTCCCCCGGCGGGGGTTTGTGACGGGAGAGGAAATCTGCGACAAGGTTCCGTTCCCCTGGCAAATACATTGCCCGTAGGCTGGTCAGGCGAGAGGCTGCCCATGTCAGAAGAGCCTGGGATGTCTGCAGCAACCCTGCAGATTTGGTGCCCCCTTGGTGGTTTATATAAAAGACGGTCGATGTGTTGTCCGACCGGACGAGCACATGCTTCCCTCTCAGGTATGGCAGGAAGTGCTTGAGCGCTAGGTGCACCGCACGTCGCTCCAGCACATTGACATGCTCTGTGCGGTCCAGAGCAGACCACTGTCTCCGAGCAGTCTTGTTCTGCCACACTGCACCCCACCCAGAGAGGCAGGCATGTTGTGACGGTCTCTCTGCGGGATGGACGGAGCCCATGGGCACGCCCTTTTCCAAGTACGCTCTCTCCCTCCCTGGGGATAGAGCGAGAAGCACTGTTGAGACACCTTTATCTTCTTGTGCCTGTGCCGCTTGGCGTCCAGGTGGAGGCCGTTCAGCCATCTCTGCAGAGGGCGCAGTGAAAGCAAGCCCAAGGGAACGACAGCTGAGGCAGCTGCCAGTTTGCCCGGCAGGCGAAGAAACAGAATGTGGGGCAACGACCTGCCCCCTTGGAAGATGTGAAGGTGGTGGAGGATGTCGTCCACACGCTGAAGTGACGGACACGCCCTCATAGTGACTGTATCCAGAGCCATACCAATAAAGGTTCTGCTCTGGGAGGGGTTCAGAGAGGTCTTCTCCAAGTTCACCCTGAGACCCAGCTGGGCCATGTGGGAGAGAAGGAGGGCCGTGTCCCGGGCCGCCTGAAGCGGGGATGGCGCACAGATCAGCCAATCGTCTAGATACGGCAGGATCTTCATGCCGCGTGACTGCAGGGGCGAGAGGGCCGCCGCAACGCACCTAGTGAATACTCGTGGGGACAGGGAGAGTCCAAATGGAAGCACCCTTAACTGAAATTGACGGTTTTGGAAAACAAAACGAAGAAACCTCCTCTGGTGAGGTACCATGGGAACATGGAAATAAGCCTCCTTCAAGTCGACAGATGTGAACCATTCCCATCTGGTGACAGCACGAAGAGTGTCCGCTGTGCTCAGCGTCAGCCAACCTGGCGACGAGTCTGAACCAGCATGGACATCAGCCGTCCAAGTTCCCTCGACATCAGTGCAAACGCCTGCAATGACGCGTCACTGAGGCTGGTGGAGGAAACGTCGGGAGCTGCCTCCTGCAGAGAGGCTGAGAGGGCAAGCATGAGGTGTGAGAGGGCGTTGCCCCTGCGGCCCATGCGAGCCGTTGTATCATAAGCTTTAGAGAGGAGGTCGTCTGTGACCCGACATTGGGGTCGAGGGCACCTTGCCTCTGGTCTCAGAGCCTCGTCAGGGGAGACTATGAGAGAAGCAATGGCAGGCTCAATAGCTGGCATGTGGTCAAGGCCAATTTTTGCCGCATCCTGCATGGCTGCCAGGGTTCGGCCATCAGACGGGAGACGGGAGAAAGCCCTAGTATCCCTCCAGCATGCCTGTAACTCCCTAAGATACTCTTTGGAGGGAGGGACAGTAAAGGCGGTGGAGGCCGGCGCGCGCCTAAAGAAAGCGCTCGCAGGCGCCGATTCTGGCTGCCGTATACCCATCGGAAGAACTATGGGCCGAGGAACGGGAGCCGCGCCCAGAGGAATGGGAGGGCTCCTCCACGTTGTATTCATTAAAGAGGGTGGCTGAAGCCGCCATCGAGACAGCATCTTCCTCCGAATCTGACTCAGCCATGGGCAGAGTTGGTGTACCTGCGTCCTCCGTACCCGCACTAGAGTGGAGGGCCAGGA